>NC_135356.1:13452292-13778125 GCF_051622035.1 Arctopsyche grandis
TATATATATATATATATATATATATGAGAATGTAAGTAAATTAGAAATTCATACGAAGAAATAAAATCAGGAGCGAACGAACTGGCCAGGAAGTGGGGAGAAATTTTTGCATCCGGGCCCAAAATTTCTAGCTACGCCACTGGCGCTAAGGGGTTAGTAAAAAGCGGTCTCCGTGATTAGCCAGAATGTTAAATTACAGATAACGCAAATATCGGAAGGCAAAGATCGAAAATCGAAAAATCAAAAAAAAGGATGCATGGTAAACGGCACATACTCACTTAATTTGACTTAAGATCTTTCGATTTTCGATCTTTGCCTTCCGATATTTGTGTTTTCTGTAATTTAACATTTTGGCTCATCACGTAGACCCAGTAAAAAGATGTCATCACACTCATTGAGTCACGGCGCGATGTTCACGAGCGAGTGAATAGCCCGCTTAACACCTGTACTTGTTACGAATACGGAGAAATATGCAACAAAAACGGTCAACCGGGATAATATTTGTGACGGGACCATAATATTTAGACGATATATCGAGGAAATCGATTTATCGGGGAACGGTTAATGCGGGATTATTTAACATTGTTCTTATGGGTGTTTGACGGGACTATAAAAAATGAACGATCCATGCGGGAAAACGTATTATCCGAGAACGGTTGATCGGGGTCCCACTGTATATTGTATTCACTCATTTTAATACTAAAAAATAAATCAAGACTAGATTCGACTACAACATTTTCCCCCCTACGACTCAGACTCAATCCGGTTAAATATATATTTTTTCTATTCTGTGTTTAAGAATATTTCCTGGTAAGTAGTGAGATAAAACCACTTTTATATTTAATAGATGAATTTATTAGGGGGACTGAAAAGTAATCAAAAAAATATTCCCAAATTCCCTGTCTGTGCAATTTTACGAAGATGATTCTGAACTATAGACCATAGACAGTCAATTTTCAACGATAATTCCTCGATGGTTAGACGAGGATCTGATTCCACCATTGACGTCGGGATCATCATCTAATTTTTGAGCTCTGCTTTTCGTGCGATCTGCTTGATGTGTCCCTATTCCCATTTTTAAATTGTTTATATCACCTATGATACTTGTTTAGTTTCAGAATATCCCCGTAAGTATCGGTGATTTTTTTCACTGCTTCGTTTGCCTTCATTACTTGGTCTAACATAAACAACATAAAATGACGCGTGACCTTCCTCTATTATTGGTCTCGACATCTTTCTTCAGGTAGAAATTTTTTTGTTTACACAAACAATAACTTTAACATAATAACATTTACCATTTACTGGATCATGTCTCTACACAAACAGACTGCGAAAGAGCTTGTCGAAACTTTTGAATACTTTTGGGTTCTCCTAATAAATATACAAAGCCTTCAGCAGAAATGATGTCTCCTACAAAAATTAGTCAAATATTTTCTAAATTTACCAGGAACATGCATCTGCCAAAGGATCTTTTTCTTCAATGAACAATATGTGGTCCAGTGATAAAACGCAATAATGAATGTTAAAACTTTGCTTTGCTAAATGTTTGCTAATCCTCATAGAATGATTTTAACCAGTTTTGTGTAAAATTTTATAAGAGTATTAAAGAAAATTAATTCTTTGTGTTAGTTTTTAATAATAGAAGAATTTAGAAAACAATTTTTTTTGATAAAATGTCTTGTTTTTCAATTTGAAAAACATAGAAGATGCTTGTAAAAATATGGTCACTAATATAAAGTTGGATACAGTCGTAATTTTAACAAACAATGCGACGAATGGACTAATTTTCGAATGCTGTTTATCTATTACAGAATGGTACCTATTATATGTACATATTTAGTAAATCAATACATTTTCATTAAAAAGAATATTATTTATGAATAGTTTTATGTTTATTATTAAATAGAATAGCGCTCGAATTGCTGCCAGTTTCAACTTCAACTTGTGAGGCTTTTTTAAATGAATTTTCCATTACACAGGGGTTTCTAACCTTTACACATGTTTGTATCTTTTCTAATGTCGGTAATGATGAAAAGACAAACAAAGAAACACTGCGTCTCAGACCTGTATCATTAGGTGCTGGTGATTTTTCACGACTTCGACTCCACATTCCCTATACTATACTATATATAAAAACGGAATGTCGCTAAATATATATATTTGTATATTTGTATATGTGACGGACGATCAACCATCAACCAGTATGGGGAACAATTTTTTTTTTTCATATTTTTCATTTTAGGTTTTTCAGTTTTTTTTCATTTTTTTCATAATTTTCATTTTTTCAATTTTTTAATTTTTTTAATTTTTTCCGTTTTTTCATTTTTTCATTTTTTTAATTTTTTCAGTTTTTTCATTTTTTTCATATTTTCAGTTTTTTCATTTTTTTCATAATTTTCATTTTTTTTATTTTTTAATTTTTTTAATTTTTTCAGTTTTTTCATTTTTTCAGTTTTTTCATTTTTTCAGTTTTTTCATTTTTTTCATATTTTCAGTTTTTTCATTTTTTTCATAATTTTCATTTTTTTTATTTTTTCATATTTTTCATTTTTTTCATATTTTTCATTTTTTTCATATTTTTCATTTTTGTGCTACGGGCGCCAAGGACGCTGGGGGCTCCGAGGGCGCTGGGGGCGCCGGTGAAGTCGGCGTCTGGGGGCGAAGCCCCCGGGGTGCAGAAGGCATCGGGGGCGCTGGGGGCGCTGGGGGCGCCGGAGGCGTTAGCAGCGCTGAGGCCGAAGGCGCTGGGGGCGCCAAAGGCGTCGGCGGTGCTGGGGGCGAAGGCCCCGGGGTGCTGAAGGCACCAGGGGTGCTGGGGGCGAAGGCCCCGGGGTGCTGAAGGCACCAGGGGTGCTGGGGGCGAAGGCCCCGGGGTGCTGAAGGCACCAGGGGTGCTGCGGGCGCCGGAGGCGTCGGCGGCGCTGGGGGCAAAGGCGTCGGGGCGTCGGCGATGCACAAAACGTAATTCGTAATCACTTCGTAGTTTGTCATTCGTAATTCGTGCATCAATTTCTTTCCGAAACCAGTCGATTCAATATCTTTAACTTTATTTTTATTCGAGTTTCAATTCCTTTTCGAAACCACCCGTTGAAATCAACGTGCCCAACACTAGTATACACATAAATACAAAAATAAATATGATATTGGACTTTACTATTTGTATTGTGTTCAACATATTACATTGAAATATGTTCTCATTATTATATTATTTCACTTCACATGAAGTAAATGTGCACTGCTATTGAAACGCATCAGTAAACGTTCCAATAATTTGTAGCCAAAAAGTAATCAAAAACAAACAATAATTCGGTGTGAATTACATTCACATAAATGGATCCATCACACTCTCGGATTTTATCATATCTCCAAATGAAACCCTTTCAAATGATTTATACAAAAAAAAATCACTATCTTATACTTCAATGGCAATAGTATCACAAAAAAGTACATCCACAAAGTTCTCATAAATGTACCTCATAATAATGACTACAAAGACTTCATAGACGTCTTCAAAATATAAGATATTTATAATTTATAATTATTGGTTACTAATAAAGGTCTGATATATGTATTTTCTCCATGCATTCAAAAATTTGCTGATGATAGCAAAAAGCAAATTACTCATTTGTTGTCAAAATTATTTGTTATAAAAAGTTTTTTTTACTAATTGTAAAACTGTTGTAGTGAAAAAAAAAAATTATTTACCCAAAACGGTTTTCCTTCAATTGACATTTTAATCTAAATATTTTCTTCAGAAGCATAATGTTTTCTGAACCTCATGTATATACATACATACATATATATTTAACTAGTTAACTGCCACCTGCGAAATATTTGATATTTACCTGTGCGCTAGCAATTTTTAAACTAGTTGGATATGCTAAAAAAAATTATTTGACTCACATAATTTGAGTTTTGGAGAGGTTTGGTATGACCTTGCCAGTGCTGTCATCCAGAGGGTTTCTCAGGGTTTCCAGAAACCCATTGTTAAAAGTCTGAAGTTTCCGGAAACCTGTTCCAATCATAAAATTTCCGTAATTTTCGTTTTAGAAATATTAAAAATCAATGAATTCCTATGTAAATTGAGTACAGTCTACCCTGAGTAGCACATTTCAGCAAATTTCGGTAATAATAAACGAAAAGTTCTCAAACACATTACTTTTTCTTATGTAATTACACTAATATTGGTATATTTCGGGGAAAAAATTCCCCTGCAGCGTTTATAATCATATTCCATAAGAAATATACTGTCCAATCGTTCAATTTTGTCTAGGACATGCATATTTTTTGGTATTTCTTATTTATTTCGTATAAATTCTATTAACATTGGCATGGTCTTGATGAAAAAATTCTAGTGGTACTTTTTTAAAAAAAATATATTACAGTATATGTATATTTCATTATATTTTGGTCCTCTGCAAATATATACATACATATATTATGTTTGGAAACTCTTTGTTTCGAAATTGGGGTGACACCACTGGACCTTGCATGCATATGTTTTATGATGTACGACAGCTTAGGGACGTTTCAAATTTCCTGGCATAATTAATGTGACCATTTATTTTTGTCCTCAAAACGGGACATCTACCAATTTTTACGTAATAGTATGTGTATTCTAGAAAACGCGTATTTTTTCATAGTTTTTATTTATTAATAAAAAGAACTGGAATGTTGATGAAGAAAAGAAAAGAACAGGAATGAATAATAAAAATATAAAAAAAATTATGTTGTTTTATATTTTTCTGATGAACAAATTTTCTTAAGTATTACTGAGTTTGCTTTTAAATAAGAATGAAATTCTTGGCAGGATTTCTTAAAATTGATTTAAATTAACAACATCGCTTTAAAAACTGCGACTTGCAATTGCGTTTTATCGGTCGTCCACAACTTGTTCATCTGTGAAAAGACTCTTTTTACGGGTGCATTAGTTCCGGGCAGGCATAGAATGTATTCAATAACTATACGATATATATATAATATATATGTATAATAATTCAATAAATATACTCTCTTTTTGAAAAGGGACATTTCGACATCCTGAAGCTGTGCTTGGGGACAACGGGACAGGCAATCTAAAAACGGGATGTATGGTCACTTTAGGCATAATTGACATTGAGAATTGATGACATTTACTGCATTTTTGTTAAAAAAATCTCGAAAAATTAAAATCATCGGTTTTTATTTGGTACTTATTGACTATATAGGCGCAACCGAGCATCAAGTACACACACTTACCCTAACACAGCACTTAAATGAATGGTCTCTAGTGTCGCAAACAGTTTTAGTAAAGTGACAGTTGACAAACAATTGACGTTACATCGAAAAAGACATTGAATTCGAGGTTTCTTGAATACACATACACACCTTCAACAAAAATAATGACATTAATTTATTTGGGAAAACCATGGTTGTTTCACAGCGATTACAATTTTCATTGCAGGGTAAAAACTATAACGCAGTGGTCAGGGTCTTTTTGATGAATTGATAAATTTTTACTAAATATTTTCAACTATTTAAAACATAGAGCTGTCAGACCGAAAATAAAGCAATTTGACACATTACAGAAAATCTTTTACTCTGATTCTTGGCGAGGCTGCAAAATTCATGCACTGAATGCCTGGTTGCGCCCACATAACCGATAAGTACCTTAAATATTTTACGTTTCGGAACAGAAATCGACGCTGGCGTACAAGGCAAGTTGATGGCGTGACTCACGAGTGAGTCGCTGGCGTAAAAAAGGTTAAAACAATTTAAAATTCAGTGTATTTTTATCCATTTAAAGTTCAGTGTATCCTTACGTAATTTACAACGAAAAGCGTCGCGAGTCACAAGTTTGTTCACGTGTGACGGACAACGCAACTAAATCAAAATTTATTAACATTACCTGAAAGTTCAGATAGACATATGTCAATATAAAATGATTTTTTTTTAAATTGATTATGTCTAGCCAGATCTGCAAATGGCAACACTGTGCTTTGATTAAAATCAATGGTAGCGTTAACACTAGCGGTATCTACCGCGGTATTTGATAGATCTATCAAATACCGCATGTTCGAACGCTATTACTCATGCGTACGATCTTTACAGTTTTTTGGCTTTTGCGGTCTTCGCACATTTTTTTAAACGCTCATATCTCGTAAACGATCACTAACCAACAAAAATCATTATCATATTCAAATTTAGTGGGTCAAAGTTAGTAAATATTGGTTAGTCTCCGCTCTGGTAACTCAAAAACGTGATTTTTTGTTGCTCAGTGTTACCAATATTTCTCAATATGTGTATCAGCGACGTTTGGAGTATCTCTTTTTATCCAAAAAATAAAAATTATTACATCTAATATATAATTTCGAAAGAGACTTTGTATATATGTAACCTTCGTTGGTTGAAAAAAGAAATAAATCGAATGTGAATGAGTGGCATTGCAACGCAATAATTTCAAATGTTTTTGCGTCGCGACATGTGTTGCTAGGGTAAAATAAACAAATAATTGAATAATTTCAAATGTGTTCGCTGCCTGCGTTTTTCCGACAAATGGGAACGGGGACGAGAATGGGAACGGGAATTGCACGGGTTATTGGGTTATCAATACACACCATTATTAAACTAAAAAAGAGTGCATTCTTGGATACGATTATTTATTCGCACACAAAACAGCCAAAACCTTCATTACGCGTTCCAAATTTCGATTCTAAATCCATAACTCTCAACGACGAGACATTGGCTACATCCACACTACCGATATCTACACCCGATATTTTCGAATTTTCCATATCCAGTTCCTATATTGCAACCTGTGGTTGCTATTTAGGAACTGGTTGTGGAAAAATTCGTAAATATCGGGTGTAGATATCGGTAGTGTGGACGTAGCCATCGGTAGCGTTAACATTAGCGGTATCTACCGATTTTTTACAGTTTTTTGGCTTTCGCGGTCTTCGCACATTTTTTTAAACGCTCATATCTCGTAAACGATCACTAGCCAACAAAAATCAATATCATATTCGAATTCAGTGGGTCAAATTTAGTAAAGATTGGTTAGTCTCCGCTCTGATAATTTTTTTTGTTGCTCAGTGTAATCATGTGTAGAAGTTTGTAATGAAAGCGTGTGTGAATTTGTGTGTTTCTATTGTTGGTTAAACGGATTATTTCGCACATGGCGATCTCGCACTCGACAATCTTTGCCACGAATACGGTATATCTGACACTCGAATTCTCGTAAGCGTGATATTTTCCGTGGCGTTTTTCGAGATTGCCATATGTGATAATATTGTTACCGAAATGAATGTAGTCATTGTTAAAAAGTCCCTTTGAAAACGCGCGCGGTGGTTTGACCGCATACACGCCTTGACCTTGAGCGTATCCCGCTTCTGAAGTCCAGTTAGGTCCAGTCCAGGAGGTCCAGTCCAGGAGGTCTACTTCAAAGAGTTAAGATTCAATATTTCATCTAATGACACGCATATTCCTGGCTTGGCCAGATCCGGAAAGGGGTAGGGGGAATATCCCTACTCGAATGACGTCCCTCCATCGTGTTTCAAGCATGTCGCGATGTCTTTAAAAATTTTGTTTTTGTTGGTTAGATTAATTTGATATATGTACTTTCGGTGGCCTCATTTCTTTGGAGAAAATAAAGGACACAAGGATATAGAAAAATAAGCCCATTAAATCATGGACAAAAAGGATAAAAAAAAGTATATTTTTGACTTTTAAAATTCGCTAGATAACCAATTATAAATATTTTAAAGCATTGAAAATTCACAATCAACAGGAAAACATCTGGCTATTAATTTCAATACTCACTTTTGGCATAGCAGTAGTAGGTTTTGAGTTAATGACTGTTAGAGGCAAAATAAATGTAAAAATTGTGCATTTTTTTAAACGCTCAAATCTCAGAAACCAACAATAATCATTTTCATATACGAATTTAGTAAACATTGATTGATCTCCGCTCCAGTAATTTTTTTTGTTGCCTATTGTAATCAATACAGGTTTGATAAAATGTATAAATTGCATCTTTAGATATAACGGCGCTAATATTTTTAACGAAATTTATTACAAAATAAAAGACCAAAGGGCAATTTTTGAAACAGAATGAGGCAGCGAGGATGCTGGCATAAAATAATAATAGAACTCTCCATTGTCTGAGAAAGCAGGAGAGCAAAAAACAATGGTTCTCAATAGGGAATCATTTTTTTTAGCCATCGAGCATCTTGTCCGCCGGTCTCTGGTTAGAATACAAATTAATGTAAAGGACAGATGAGTGAAATAAAGTACAGTTCACTTAAATAAATAATGTATGGTCAGTGTAGATATACTGCTTATTTCTTTTTTACGACTTTTCTATTGTATCAAATTTTTATTTAAATTTTAGATACTTATTGGTTATATGGATGCATCCGTGCATCGAGCGCACACACCTACCCTAGCACATACAGATCGGTCTCCGTGACGGGCCAGAATGTGAAATGCCGGAAAACGCAAATATCGGAAGGCAAAGATCGAAAATCGAAAGATCAAAAAAAAGGGTGCATACTCACCCTTTTTCTTTGGATCTTTCGACATAAGATCTTTCGATTTTCGGTCTTTACCTTCCGATATTTGCGTTTTCCCGCATTTCACATTCCGGCCCGTGAGGTAGACCCCGTACAGATACACGGAAATTAAATGAATGAAATTTAGTTAAGTGATAGTATGCAACCAACGATTGACATTACATATAGCAATATTGATACAAATCGAAAACCCATCTCCCAAATAATTTTATGCATTGAGGCAATACTGGCCTCCAACAGAACACCAGATGTGAAATTCATAGACATGTAATATATCGGTAATAAGTTTATTTGATAGCGTCAATCACTCGTCGTGTACTGTCACTTTACTTCAACTGTTTATGACACCTAGAGGTAATTTATCTAACTGCAGTGCATCTATGCGGTAGTGTTAGTGTTTATACTCGATGCTCGAATGCGCCCGTATAGCCAATAAATACTGAATTTTATTTGTGTTGAAAATTGAAACAATTAATACATCGATGAACAATTATTTTACAGGTGTCAGAGGACGACGGCTTACCTTGTCAACTGTGTACGCAATGCGCCACAAAACTAGATGACGCCGTCAGTTTCAAAAACCTTTGCGAAAAATCAGATTCACTCTTCCGTCAATACGTGACGGAAAAAATACCAGACACTCTAAACAACCATGCGTATATAAAACAAGAAATGTCCGCTGAAAATCCGTACGAAGTTGCCAACATGGAAATTTCCGGCGACTACGATGACTTTTTGATTTTTAAAACTGAGCCCGAAGTGCAATTGAATGAAGCAAAGCCAGTGTTTAAATTAGACGACGTCAAAGAGGAAATGGGTATACTAAAAAAAAAAAAACACATTCAATCGTTTACTATTACGGCGAAAATCTTCAAAGCGGGAGTTCAATGTGTTGTAAATATAGAATAGTGATTTGTGAATTGAATTTAGTCCACATTTGACGTTAAGTAATGAGTAATTTTGTAAAATGTGCAACTCCGTCGTTTTTGTACAATACAAAAACAAACATTTAATGTTACTGTTATTTTTCAAAAATGCCACTTTGTCTGAAAAATGAAGTTTTCACCTGTGGAAACTTTTCAATTCAATGTCAGAGCACTGAATATCGATTACTGGAGACTCGCGTTCTTTTTTAGCATCTATTTCTTCGGTCTCCCTCACGGGACCCAAAGTGAAACGCCCGAAAATGCAAATTTAAGAAGGCAAAGATCGAAAATCGAAAGATCTTAAGTCGAAAGATCAAAAAAAAAAGGGTGCATGGTAAACGGTACTTTGTATATATAATATATATGAGTGGCATGCGGTGAAATTATATCTATTTTTGTCATACAGCCTTGTTTAATGTGCGCGCGCAGAATACGGTAGGAAAAGCCTGTTCTTTTGGTTCCTGTTGTATCCTGCTCGCCCAAATTATGTGAGGATGTACGATGGGGGGAGAGAGACTTTAACCCACGCCACTGATATGTATACTAACCCTTCGCCGCTGATCTTTTGTTTTGGCTGCCATCAGGTTAAGGACTCTGCTCCAACTTCTCGCATGTAATTATTCCAGTCGATGGTTGTGTTCATGTTCATGCCCGATTCCTTGGACCATAAATGAAAGAAATGAATGGCTGTTACAAAATTTATATGACCAGTTTGCAATGTGGATATTGATCTTATTTCGACACATGGACTTTCTGCAATTCAAGGAAATACTCAAACCATGGTAGAGATTCATCTCGTGACCGTTGTGACAAACTATCTCATTTGGAAGGACATCTTGTTCTTGTAATAATTGTGTGAGACAGTTTGAAAATTTTGGATAAAACAAATGAAAAAATAATTTTTAATTAAATATTAATTTTAAGAGGAAAGCACCAATTTTTTTGAATTGTATAACTTCTTTTGATATTAGCAAACTAAAGATTGATTTACTGTGTCGGTCTAATAATAAGACGCGTATAAGTTTTTTAGAAAAGCTTCTCAGATTTTATCTGATCGAATGGAAAATCTTCAACATCTTATATTCGTAATCATTGGGTTCTATTTAGTGCCGATTTTTACAGTGCTTTTTAATAATATATCCCAAAATTTTATATACAGGTCTCCACTGTTTTGAGATTGTGGTTTCCGCTTTGAGGGTGTTTGCCGTATTCTTAAATGAAAAATTGTTTTTACTCATATCAGATGTTATAAAATGTTTGCAATTTTTAGACATTTCTGTGAAAGACGGTAAAAATTATTATTCGTGTGGAATTTGTAGTAAATCTTATACGGGTGCCAAGTCTTTAAAACGGCACATGGCCGTGCACACCGGTGATGGTTTCAAGTGCAATCAATGCACCAAAATATTTGCCAGACGCGACCATCTCAGAAAGCACTTACAACGAGTGCACTCCATCAAAAACATCGACGTGGTGATGAATACCATATCGTTGAAAGTATTGAAGATTATTTATTTTCTCTTTTCAAGACTTATTTTCTAAGTCATGACCGATGCTTAAACGATCTATTGCATTTTTTTTCAGACGGCCATCAAATACGATTGTCCTTATTGCGGTGTTGACGCCACTAACAAGATCTTAATGGGAAGGCATCTCAGATCGTGTCACAAAGACAAACTGCCAAGAAGGAAGAATAGCGCGTTAAATTATCAAGACTTCCTCAACGCCAGTATTTCTTCGGACGACGACGACGACGATTCTAAAACTGTACATATAATAGCGTCAATTTTAAGTGTAGATATATCTGAAGTTAGATATGACTGTGATATCCTTGGATATATCTGCTTTTTGCTCATTTTATTCTAATATGTACTTGGACATGTTGTATATGTACTTCTATTTTGGGTTTTTGTTTAGATCGGTCTCGTGACGACTAGTGGTGGTGGTGCTGTTGCAAAAATCAAAGAAGAAAAGCCTTTGATCGCCGACGGGGAGTCGCAATTGGTGCTCGAAGTGCTCTACGAATGCAAAACCTGTAATACGCAATATGACAATCAGCACTCATACGCGGCACACATGACTAAACATTCTGAACCGATTCCAAAAGGGCAGACGGACTTTAGGTAGTGTTCAAAGTTGTGCTAATGTAAAAAGTCTGGAATGTTAGATAACGCTTTATGTATAATTTCTTAGCCGTGTTGTGTTGCCTTTTAAATGTTTCTCAAATTAGACAAATTGCCGAGTCATCACTTTTGAGGTTTATTAATTATGAAATCGCCAAATGACCACAGCTAACGATAATACTGTTTGTGAAACTGTAAAGTTACTGTTGAATTCCACGACAATCCTTTTGTTTTCTTTGATATTTTTCTTAAAATTTGTAAATAAAATCTAATTTTTGTTTGAATTACAAATAAATGAAATCGTTAGTAGGAAAATGGTATATAAAAGTTTTGTGTTTATTTAAAATAAAAGTTTCACAAAACTTGTAAAGCAATACAATATAACATGCTACCTTACAATGCGGTTCTATATAAAATTTTTGCCGGGAAAAATGTTTGATACTTTGAATTTGTTTATTTTGCACAAATAAAAGTAACCCCTGAATTTTGTATAGTCTCTAGTGATAGATACATACGTTTTCCGGCAGGACAGAACCTATCTCCATGTTGTAGGGACGATAACCATACTTAAAATATCAAAGTTGTTAGTTGTAATAAATTTAAATGGTCCTTAAATGGCTATGACTTATATTAATCGTGCATTTAACATTTAAAAAGTGTCAGACTTCTACATTCTGTATAATTTATAAAACAATCATATTAATGATGCTATACTTTCAGATGTAGTAAATGCGACAAAGTTTTCACAAAACGAAAAAATCTCAAACAGCACCTTTTGACGCATAACGAGGAGAAAGCCAACAAGTGTACTTTGTGCCATCGGTGCGTGTATTAATAATTTTTCTTTTATTCCAATTGTGTACACATTTGTTGTAAATTTGACGTTGTAAATTACAGAGCGTTTACCAGACCAGATCAACTCATTTTACACATGAACAATCACACCGGTAAAAAAAGACATCAATGCTCGCACTGCGATAAAGGTATATTTTTGGTATTATCAACAACATTTAACAAAATTAATTAATTATCTTGGGGAATTAGTTATGCAAATATATGTATACAACTGTAATTATTTGATTTTGGTGGTATTGTGGGGTGAATTTGAAATTAATAAATCACGCAAATATGATGAATCAGGTAGGCTATCGTATCATTTGTGGGTCGTTTTTTTTGATTTATTTAAAGCAAAAGAACAGATAATTCTGCAAAAGCTACATATGCAGATATTAACATGTTATACCGGGTTGAGACGGTGCAAGTACATATATTGGGCGAGTGATTTGTAAACGTGGTTAATACGTAATCGCAACTTGGACAATTTTAAAGTGACAGATCTACATAGTACTGGTTGATGATCTTGCCGTGAACATTTTGATAAATAGCTAAAAATTCATCACTCTCCTGTTCAGCGAACAGAAGAATCTGGACTCGCAAATGGATTTAAAGGCACGATGAATTCTTCTTCTTCATGTACCCTGTCCTCCTAGAGTTCCCATCCGTACTATGTCCATGGCTGCTCTGAATAGTGCTTGGGTGCTGAGGTCTTCCCACTACCGAAGATTTTTCAACCATGATGTTTTCCGTTGGCCCCAACCGTGCTGTCCTATGATCTTTCCCTAGATTACTAGGCGCATGAGATCGTATTTCTGGTTCTGCGTCTCATGTCCAAGATACTCTAATTTACATTGTTGAGTACCACATGTTTTTCCATCAGGGCTAGCACCTCGGTATTGGCTCTACATGCTATCCATAACATTCTCAGCATCCTTCTGTACGTCCACATCTCAAAGGCCTGCAGTTTTTTACACGTGGACCATGCTTCTGCCCCCAGCAGAAGGACGCTGAAGTGTAGCATCGTAGAAGTCGGAGTGCTATACTGAGATCACGTGTTTTCATATTTAAGAATGCAGCACTTGCTTGCTTCACTCTAGCATGAATTTCCTGGTTACTTTCACACGTTTCACCCAGATAGCACCCAAGATATCTGAAATGATTGATTCTTTCTACCATATTTTTGTCAATATTTAGAGAGTAATCCTTTGTTTTTCTGATATTCAATATTAGCCCCACTCTGCAGCTATGCACAACAATTGCGCTTAGTGTTGCTTGCAAGTCATTTAAGTTGTGGCCAGTAGTACGGTGTTATCCGCATACCGAATATTATTGATGATCATACCATTGATTCATGCGTAATGAATTGGGTGCGTGTATTCATTTTCTTCGTGAGGCTTAGCAGGAAGATAAAAACTTATAAAAAACAAATTAATTTGATCTTGGGTGCTAAAAAGCACACAAGATCAACACACTGCTCTGCAAACCGTATTTTCTCTGGTTCTGACAATATTTCGATGCTCCTCTCTCCGCTGCCATTTTGGAACACTACCTGTATACAGCTCAAATCGGCAAAGTTGAGCGCGGGTCCAACTTGAGTCGGATGTCAGCGTTCAAAAACAGTTGTACCATCTGTTGCCAAGTAACTTGCACCGTGTCAACCCAGTATTACCTTCATTCGTTAAATGTAAAACCCACAGTTTCAACGTCGGGCAAAGTCAGAAAAGAAATATATGATCTAGAGTTTTCATACTGTCATGCCAACTGAAACGAGTTATAATACTGCCAAAGTCTTGGTTTGAGACGAGTTTATAAAGTTGTTTGCGCTTGTTTTCAGGTTTCAATATGCTTTCAACGTTAAAGGATCACTTGCGGACTCACAGCGGCGAAAAACCGTATTTGTGCTCCATTTGCGGAAAAGGTAAATTATATATATATAAACTCGTGTGAGTGTATCTCCATGCAGTGTGTACAATATTGTATTGTTATGCGTGACTTGCCCAGGTTTCACCCAGAACACCAATCTGAAACAACACCTGATGAGGCACTCGGCCACGAAGCCGTTCAGTTGTCCGACGTGTCACGCCAAGTTTGTATCCAAGGGCGAGTTGGACGCACATTTGCGAAAACACACTGGAGACCATCCTTTCGTCTGTGATATATGCGGCACTGGATTCACCACGTCCAGCTCCTTGGTGAGACTCCAATTTCCTATGAAAGTACATGACGATATCACGTTGACAGTGGGTCTATGTACGCGAGCAATGCGAACGTATAATTGGTATCATGCGCTCTAATAGCTATTCGAAATACCAAGCTAATTATTTAATTTTTGATTTTTAAATGCTTTTTATTATTACGAAATTATGTTCACAATACATCTTATATCTACTTTAATAGCTACTGATCTACTGATCATTTTCTATTTTACAATTTAATTTAATTTGGTTAGTAATCCTAGTATTATATTATTCTAATGTTAATCTACAGCATAATAGGAAAAAGAGCTCAAAAAACCTATTTACAATCCTTATAAATGTTCATAATACATCTAATACATAATATTAATTAAAGACTCTCTAAAGTCGATGACCTAAAGCAGATTGCGTTTAGGTAATCTGTGTTTATACCTGAAGGGTATAGACATTTTGTTGTAATCACCGAGAATCTTCACAAGTGTGTTAGTATGGTTATTAGTGATTCTGTCATAGAATCTACTGGTTAGTTTGTTAGTAATGTCTGTAACTAATTATTTAATAAAACCGAACTATACTATAAAGTCAGTATTTGAAGACAATGGAGTTCTATCATTTGATAAGAAAACCTCAACATAACGATGGACATAGTCCATCATTTCCGTTGGCATAATGTGTGGACTTTTTTCGGAAAATCTAGAATGGTTTGGCTATATCAAAGATGGGGGCATGTTCCATGCAAGTGATCAGAGGAGTGCTTATGCAACGAATTACGTATGTACATATGTCCCTTTTCAGTGATATTTGTATGAAAATTTATATATGGTCATCGACTTAAACTATCCAGGAGTTGAAGACGGATTACATCCTAGTAGACATTCAACAAATTCTAGAGATTATGGTAAGGTAAATGACGGTCTATGTTCGACAACGTGCCGAGCTTATGTTGACTTTATGGTGTAATATAATATGTACATTACATACTAGTGTTGTACCTGATGAAATATCATCGCATAGGTGTTGGTATATTAATTATTTAATACGTTGGCATTTGTATTTAATACTTACATATGTATGCTCGGACATGTTATTATCCCATTTCCACTTTTGTTAAATTATGCACACATCGGCAGTGTATTTGAGCGGTTCAATTTGAAATGGCATTTATTAAAAATTTAATAGACATTGGCGATTTTGTATACGTAGACTCGCTCGGCATATTGTTGTCGACACTAGTACTGTTATTTGAAATGCTAGCGGGACTATCTTCCGTATCACTTTATAAATGATTCACTACAACACCATTAGGTGTATTATTTATTGGCTCAATAGCTTGCTTAGAGCGCCAGGTACCAGTTATTTGACCTTTATATATTGTACATAGCGTCTGTTGTATTTTTTTTATGTATATAATATGTGCGTACATTAGTTTAAGCGTATTATTGTTTGTATATTTGGAGCGATGTTTATAAAAATTAACATTTTTACGATGATATTTGCATTGCTGCGAAGTTTTTGATGTGGCTTAAATTTAAAAATATTGTTTTTTTTTTCTTTTTCTCCATAAAGGTAAAACACAAAAGAATTCATTCAGGTGAACGTCCTTACGCTTGCGATTTGTGCTGTTTGCGTTTTACGGCCCTTGGAACTTTGAAGAATCATCGACGCACGCATACCGGTGAAAAGCCTTTCGCTTGCACATATTGTACGAGAGCTTTCGCTCAAAAGAGCGACTTGGTAAATAGAATTAAAAACAAAATACAAAATAACTATGCTTTTTATTATAAATGATTCTTATTTGTACAGGTGTCTCATACCAGGACGCATACCGGAGAGCGTCCGTACGTTTGTGCGACTTGCGGCGCACAATATCAGCAATCGTCTGCTTTGAAAGCCCACATTAAAAATAGTCATCATTCTCTAGGTAATTCATTCATATAAATATATGTCAGGAAAGTCTAACAGGTGCAGGTCTGTTACTGAGAGTTGGCGAGTTCTTGTACTAATACAGAAGCGCACGAAAGAGACAGCGCTTCTTTTTATTATTGAATGCAATGTGACAGCATGCTTTACACCTATTCACTGACACAACACAAGCGCATTTGTTCGCGCCAACTCTCGGTAACAGACCTATAAAGCCCAATGCGCTTTCCTGGATAATTACACACAATTATACAGTATCACAGACAGAGTGGGTAGCATTTTATAGTATCAGCAAAATCGAGGTACTTATAAACTAGAATTTGCGAGACAAATAAGATATCAGTGAAATTATAATTTCACTGACAATAACAGTTTAACTGTAACATATACATTATAAATTTTGAAACCATATTCAAATAGTAGGTAGGATGGTTTTGCCAATTTATAATAAGGCACCGTTTGGCAATTGGCAAATTCTGATAGAAAAAGATCGACTTGGAGTCACAAATATCTATAAGTCTAACCAGCAGCATTGCAGAAATACTCTGAATAAACTCTTTTCAATCGAGGTCAACCTAGGGCTTGAACCCGAGAACCTCTCGCTGGTTGTCTGAAAAGTTTATACATTTCAATAACAATGACAGGTTTCCACTAATACCAACTTTTTCATTACAGTTACCAAGTTGACAACTAACCCAAACATTGAACGTCATCAGTTGACAATAGACGGTGATAAGAAGATATGCGTCACCTTCGAGATCGCCACAGCTGAACTTCAAACTTTGGACTCGGTAGAGTAACTGTCATAGTTTTAATCTTAGAATATCAAAATAATGAAAGCGAAAGAAGACACGTTCTATTTTTTTATTAACAATTAGGCTTAGCAAATGTCACGTACCTATTAGAGTCAATCATTCGAAGATCGCCGAATGTCATTTGCGACCGTGGAGCGACACGTCCGCTTTGAGGAATGTAAGAAAATGCCTTATTTTACGGAAAAATTTTGGCAATATATTAATATATATGATGACAGTGAATGGAGATCATTCCAAAGTGTATATATTATACATATGTAGTCAATGCATTTTATTTTACTTTTTTTTTTAAGTATGCGAATCTCACATTTTAGCAGTGGCGGCTCGTGCATAGGAGCTGCGGCTCTGCAGCACCCCCAGAAAAAATACAAAAAATAACATTTGTATACATTTACGAATGATTAGATATTTGACATAATCATTATTAATGAGTATGTCAAATATCTGAATACAAGATGTAAATACGATTTTTCTGGGGGTGCTGCAGCGCCGCAGCTCCTATGCACGAGCCGCCACTGCATTTTAGTATGCTGTATAGTAATATGATATTAACCAAAGGCACGTTTTCACGTGCAGTATTACTGCCAGTTGACGGCATTTCTGTAAGCCCCGTTTGCATTTCAAGTAAAAGTGCTTTTCTATGTTACATATCCCATGTCAAATCCGATTCTATCGTCAGAACTGGCAGTATACACACTGATTGTGTAGATGTACCATAACAGTTGAATTATTTAGTATTTTTTTAATGTGTTAGCTATGTTTAAGAAATGATTCTAAATAATCACTGTATATTTGCGGGTGATTGGCTTTTTCGCCGTTGTGGCATGTCAAAGTGGGATCAACTACAGCTATACTAGGTATTTTTTGAAAGGCGACAGTATTACACATGTACTTAATTCTGGTTGCAGTCTTAAGAGGGCTGGACACCAGAGCCTTGTCCATACAAACGTATTACACTTCTCCCTTCCTCAATTATGGCACTAGAGAAATTATTTTTTAATATGCTGATATCCACCATTTTATATATTTTTTAATATGCGGATATCCACCATTGCCATGCATCTGTGCTTTTATTTTTTTGATTAGTTATTTTTTACAGGAGCTAGGAGCCCCCAAACATCTATACAATCGCCTCTTTTTTACAGCCTCGAAAAGGGTCCAGCATGCTTATTTAACGGTCAATTTAAAAAAAAATACGCGCACAAGTGCATAGAAAATATCTTTCTCATACCGATGCTGAAATTTTTTTAAAAATTGGTCCAATTTCGGAGGAGAAAATTGGAGAATACGAAACCTCGATTTTGTCGATTTAAAATACGTATTATCTGGTCGAAGCGCAACTGTCGCATTCACTCAATATATATATATATTGTCGCATTCACTCAATATATGTATATATCGAAGAAAGGAACGGCACCAAAATTAAGGTTTCGGATGTACAGTCCTCTTAAGTATTCAAGTTTAATCAGGTAAAGCTATGTATATTATGTCCAGAGTAGTGATTAACCTCATGATGTTACCTCAATAGAGTGCGGATGTCACGTTGCATTACTATATACATATGTATGCGGTATTAAACGTGCGATTCGTTCGTCTGTTTTAAGATTAAATTAGGTACTGTCACTTTTCAAAAAAAGAAACAAGAAGTATCAATAAGTAGCGTAACCAAAAACAATTTAAAACCATTTTTTGTTGACGATGTGTTAAATTTTTATGTTACTTATACAAATATCAAAACATCTCGAGCGTCTACAAAAATCTGCTGGCCGCTGTGCTGGACTCGGAGCGTTCTGTTAAAAATGTGTTTTAAATTAAAATTATTGTAATTAGGTATAAAAATAATTTTATCGTATTTTAGGCGGCGAATAATATAAAATAAGCGCAAGAAATGACTGAAGCCGCCATTCCAAGGCGGATATCACTCTCCTCTCTGACTGTTGAGCGTGGCGCGTTCTGAATTCCCCTCTTTCTCTCGCACCTGAGAGACACTCTGTATATTTGGAGATATAAAATATAAGTCCTGCTCACTAGCTGTCCATCACAATGCGGCAAGTGTTAAAACGTGAAAAATGGGTATACATATACGGTATTATATATTTTTTTTTTCAATTTTCACTATACATATACATAGTATTTTTACATTTGCATTCCCTATCAAGTGTTCCTAGATGTTTTATGTTGTGTATATAATATTTATATTGTAGCAATGGTGGGCAACCCTTTCAATGTCAATTAGAATATGAATTCCGAAACTATTTCGAGTTAGTGATCTTTTAGAAATGTTTTGTTTTGCACTAAAAATATTTTTATAAGCATATTTCTTGGAACACACACTTTCGTGGTGTAACGTTTTGTCGTTACAATATCGATTGCCCACTCTTGCGTTTTATTTTACGGTTATGAAAATGCAACCAATTGTAATATTTTCATGTTAGTTGTCGGTATAATCTTAAAGGTATATTTGTGAAAGATGAAACGTGATTTAAAATAATGTTTTAGCAATAACTTCAGTGTGAGCGCTTCGATTGCTCGTCATATTTTTTTTACCCGTCTTTGTAATGTTTTATTTTTATTTGTGTGCCATATTGAAGACGGATCTTTAATTCAATATGATTATTATTATATGCACGTATGTACAATCAAACTATTTTCTCGAAATTGTTCAGACTATGTATGTAACGAAATTGAGTCAAAAAGCTTATGTTTAAAAAAAATTATCATTAAAATTGTCTCTCTGGTTGGATTCGATATAAGTTCGATTAAATTAAACTGTACAATACATGAATTGTATATATATTTTTTCTTTATAATGACAATATTTTAGTGTTTCTGTGTGAAACGACAACCAAAGTTCTATGTACATATATAGGAGTTATATATTTATATATATATATATATATATATATATATATATATATTGAATTATATTTAACCCTTTCCGCTCGAATTTTTTTCAGATTACATTCAGGTGATTTTATATTGCTCAGTATGAGAAATGAATTTCGAAAAATATTTTTTTTTTATCTTGATTAAATATTTCCGTCTAGTCCAGCTCAATATATGTACAAGCTGAAAGGGTTAAATATATATTTTAGGTATTTGGTGTGTATTACTTCAACAGTTTTATTTTTTTTATATATGTTTTGTGATGTAAAGGAAAGTTTGACAAATTTATTTATAGGTGTTTGCAAACAAATGTATAATCCATTCGCTGTAAGAAGAGACTCAGGTAAAACGTACATGCTATCTCTTTCAGCGCCTCTCGACCAATAGCATTTTGTATAGACAATAGAACATTGTACGTACGAAATGCTATTGGTCGAGATGGGATAAAGAGGACAGCATATGCGTTTTACCCATGTAAGTGTCTTCTCCTAAGCGGATAGATTATAGCTACAATTGCATTTATTTTACTTTATATTGTTTAAAAAAAAGTATTATTTTTTCGGCATTATTATACTTAACCATAATAATATGTTTTATTACATTTCGAGATATTAATGCATTAATATTATATATCTCAGATGAACTTTTATTTTTCGTTGAATTTTTTTTTATTATATTTTCCGTCACATTGAATTGAAATAAACAGAGTATTAAGAACATAGACCAGATTTTTATTTTATACCTACATATATTAGCAGATACGTACTTATATACATATTTATATTTTTACCATGGTGTCATTATAGGTTTCCATAAAGCGACACAAGTTTTAAGCTTGTACATACATATACGAATTTATAAATATTCAAATAATAATAATAATAATAATAACTTTTTTATTCCAGACGAAAGGGAGAAAAGTGCTATCCCCATCGTCCATATAATAATATATTTATTTATTTATTTAACGTTTTTTTGACCATTGTGGCATTACAGGGAGAACCTAATGCGCCACAATGGCCTACATAATAAAATAATAAAACAAAATAAGAGAGGGAGGAAACAAAAAATAAAATTAAAAATTAAAAGATACAACAAAAAGCAAAAGCAAAAAATTAAGATACAAAAAATTAAAAAAAAGATACAGCATTTAACACAATCATAAAAAACTTTATAGTAATTAAAATTTAAAATAAGAAAAAATACAATTACAGGAATGTCTTGCACCTGCAGCCTGTTCCAATAAATAAGAACAAGCTACAGATACAAAACATTCCTGTGAGGCCCAAATGGAAGAGAGTAGATTAAGATTCCACTCATACATCACATTCAAATTAAGAAAGTAATGATGAGCGCAGGTTACCAGATAAATATTGTTGCGTAGGGGTGGGTGGAGGATCCAAGTAAAAGGCCAACAGTCGTTTCACAGCATTTATTGATGATTAAGGAGATACACGCAGTGTCACTGCTAAGTCCAGAATCACATGATATCGCCTACGTACCGCCTTATAAAGGGTAGATCTCTCAGGGCGCCTAATCTGTTTACCTGTTGTATAGTCACGTATTCGGATATGTATTTCCACGACATTGGGTCTTCCCGTACTGATTCTGAGAAATAACTAATAACGGTCATTGTTTAGCCTAAATGCACTTAGAGTCCAGATATAATCCTGGAAGTAAGTGCAAGCACTTACATAGTTAATCCGATAACAGATAACCCTTGAACGGTCACATAGTCTCTGGGATTCTATTCGCTTAATCCGCGGCGTACGTAACAATATGTTAAAATAATATCCGATAATCTACGCTCACCGAGGTGGAAAATATCGCATTCAGGGACGGCAGCAACGAAGAAGTCGAATAGCTCTCGGTATAGGAGCCATTCGAAAAAGAACTGTGCGAGCAGGAGGTACAGGAAGTTCAAGGAAATTATACCCAAGCATGCCCAAAAGGAAAATATATATGTATATAATAAATACAATATTATATAGGTAGAATATTAATAAAAAATAATTATATAAATAGTAATAATAATTAATTAATGAATCAATTTAATGTCTACTTAAGGCGGTTGGTGGAGTGGTTCCATCCATCGAACATACTGTGAAGAATGCAAATTAGATGACGCGGCAGCAAGAAGACAATTAGACGATAAAAATATACGAAAGTTCGTGAGTGCCTCACCTGAGAATGGTCTCAAAGTGAGGCACTCACGAACATTTGTGACGCGCTGCAACCCCTTGATAGCCTGAAAAGCGATGCGGTGCAAACGATCGAAAAGCGCCAGACAGACTGAACCACAGATTAACGACACGTGTACCTTATGCGTGCGCACTGCTCGCACTTACACTAAGCGAAATCTACCCGAAGTCCCGACATACCTACCCTGTATACGTTCTGTTAATCTATTCTATGTTCTGTTCTGTTAGTCTAGCCTAATGAGTCACACATTGAAGATCCTACTAAAGATAATACAGGGCAGAATTTACACACGGTGTGAAGAGGCGATTAGCAGAGAGCAGTTTGGATTCAGACAAGGCTTGGGTACCCGAGAGGCCCTTTTCTGTATGAAAACACTAATCCAAAGATGCAGAGAAGTCCGTAAACCTGTGTACATCTGCTTTATAGACTTTGAAAAGGCCTTTGAACGTGTCCAACACGCTCGCCTGATGGAAACATTAAAAAATATTGGCCTGGATGACAGAGATGTCAGATTGCTACGAAATATTTATTGGAATCAGACTGCAGTAGTACGTGTCGATGATCAATTCACTGATGAGATTCCTATAGAACGGGGCGTCAGGCAAGGATGCATCCTATCACCTACTCTTTTTAACACCTACACCGAAACCATCTTCCACGATGCTCTCCAAGAGGCGGAGGACATCAAGGTGGGCGGCGAGACGATCACCAATATAAGATATGCTGATGACACGGCACTAGTCGCTGAAAATTTAGCAGACCTGCAAAGTTCTCTAGACCGTGTACATCAAGAAAGCAATCGAAGAGGTCTGCGCATAAATCTAAAGAAGACAAAATTTATGATAGTAGATAGAATGCAAACAGACACCGGGAATCTAACCTTGGATGGAGAGGTGATAGAAAGAGTAAAAAGATTCAAATACCTGGGTACCTGGCTGAATGAAGAGATGGACCCAGATGAAGATCTAAGAATCCGCATCGAGATGGCTAGAACAGCATTTGTAAAAATGAAGGCGGCGCTTACAAACAAGCATCTCAATCTTCATACGCGGTTGAGATTCGCGAAGAGCTACGTCTGGACAGTATTACTTCACGGATGTGAGACGTGGACTCTGAAAACCAAGATGATCAGCCGCATTGAAGCTTTTGAGATGTGGGTCTATATGCTGAAGATTCCGTGGACCAAAAAGATATCAAACGAAGCTGTCCTCGGCATGATGGGGAGAGGCAGGGAACTTGTTTCTGTCATCAAGCGGAGAAAGATGGAGTACCTCGGACACATGATACGGGGTCCAAAATACTAATTTCTCCGTTTGATAACCATGGGGAAAATAGAAGGAAAAAATGGATTGGCAGGAAAAAGTTATCTTGGCTTCGAAACATGCGCATGTGGACCGATATGAGCGCCGAAGAGCTATTCCGAGCCGCTGAAGACCGATGCGGATATATTCAAATAATCGACGAGGTGGTCGCCAACGTCCGAATGCGGACAAGGCATTAACAAGCATTAACAAGAAGAAGATACGTTCTGTGCTTCTGATACTTCAGTTCCGAATTTTTCCTTATTAAATTATTAAAAACTCGCCAGAAAGATCCAACTCAATTTTAATAATTACCATTTTAATAATTGCATCTGTGCACATCGAAAGGTTACTCGTCATCTGATGTGCAATTAATTTTTCATTCGTGAAGTCGAGAATTGCGTTTAAAGCAGCCATCCAGTTAATCTGTGGCGCTTTTCGATCGTTTGCAACAAACCCCCCGAAAAGAGCACGACAGTAGTTGTTATATTGAACCTTTACCTTCCTCGTCGTCTCCCGCTTGTATCTGGTCCATAGTTCTCCAGTATAGAGGCTAGTACAAAAGGACATCAATAATTGTCTCTTGACCTCTGCACTGGAGTGGTAAGTAAGTAAATTGGTTGGCAATTACTGGCGAGGAACCGTTTCAACAGTGAAATCAGATAAATTGGCACACTTTGATAAGAAGCGATGGACTTGGTATCACAAATGTTGTCGGACCAGGAGCACTGCAGGAATACTGGGAATAAATTATTTTCAATCGAGGTCAAACTAGGACTCGAACCCGGGACCTCTCGATGGTTAACATTAATTCAGTCACCGAGCTATACTGCTGGCTATGTATTAATCTCATTATTTTTCATGTGCCATGTCCTCTAAGTACGTCAGTAACTAGAATTCCCACTCGTTCTTTACTGACAGCTGTTTGAAACAGTCCTCAGATGCTGAGGTCATATTTTATAGATTCTTAAACTATGACGTTTTTCGCTGACCCTGACTGTGTTGGTCTACGAGCTTTCCCTGGATTACTAGGCGCAGGAGATCGTATTTCTGGTTTCGCATAACATGTTCAAGATACTCTAATTTGAGCCTTTTCACATTGTCGAGCACTTCGACATGTTTTCCCATAAAGGCCAGAACCTCGGCATTGGTTTTTCATCATCCTTATATATGTTCACATCTCTGCAGCTCGTCTTTTTCAAGGTGTAAAATCTTGTCTTATACAAATACGCCGAAAACGTAACTTGGTAAAAGTCGGAGTGCTATGCTGAGATCACGAGTGATGAGGATATTTTTCATTTTTATAAGGTTTTTATTAGTTTCCTTAAGAATACAGCTCTGGTCCTAGCGCGAATTTCCCGATTGCTTTCATACGATTAATCCAAATATCTGAATATCTCTCCACCACGTTGTTGTCAACTTTTAGTCTAGAGCATAGGTTCCCAAACTTATTTTCCCCGTGGACCCCTAGCCCAGTATTTTATCCTTCGTGGACCCCCTCCCCCAGGATGCCGAATAGTGAAATTTTATAATATATTTAAATACAAATATGAACACACTGTGATAGGTTTTTTTTGTATAGCGGACAATTGTAAAAAAAATTCGGGTGTGACCAACCCATGACTTTATCTATGTATTTGATGAATATAAGAAGGTTACAAAACAAAATTCGATATTGAACTGATGACTATGATAGCGATACAAATTGAGCGCAAATGTATGGAAACTTGCACAAAACAAAATATCTACTTCCGGTTATCAGATTTTGTTCAAATTTTTTTTATTACTAAAAATCACTATCAGTATTATACTCATTAAATATCAAGAAAATAAAAATAATTTTAAAGGTCAAAATAAAATAATGAAATATTGTTTTGAAAAAAAATACTACTTCCGGTTTACGAATTCTGACCAAAACTCGACCAGATCTAAGTTAGTACATAAAGGATAGAAATATAAATTTTCAGCTTAATACGTTCAGGGGTGTGGACAGAGTAGTGGGCACAACATTTTCAACCTTTCTAAGTGAAAAAAATCCCACTTCCGGTTTATAAAATTTAATAATTTTTTTTCATTTTCATCAAATTGCTACAAGAATTATACTTGAATTTTTTTGTGACGAACACACATGTTTAAGGGGTCGAAAAAAATAGTGGAAGAAAAATCGAACAAGAGTAAACTGCTACTTCCGGTTGAAGGATGCTAACTTAATTTTATAATTAACTTGGTATTAAACTTAAACTTCTAGATATAAAATTTCAGTTCAATAAACCAGAAAGTTTCTGAAAAAAACATAAAAAACTTCGATTCTCTAGAGTAAAAGTACTGCTTCCGGTTCAGATAGAAATATTTAAAAAACATAGATAAAGTAAAAATATGAGGTTATAAAAATTATTATTTGTATTTTATTTAAAAAAAATTCAGTCCGATGCAATTAGTTGTTTGGGAGATTATTGAATTCAAAAACTTAAAAAAAGAGGACACCTATAATGCGAGGTACCATTTCCGGTCAACTTAAAAATTTGAAAAAAATTAACGTCGTGTCGATAAGAATTTCAGTAACCGATACTAAGTTTCAGTTCGATAGGACTAACGGTGTTAAAAATATCCCCAAAATACACACCCACACAGACACACACACACACATTTTTTCTAGATCATGAAAACGTGATCAGTGATCGATTCTGAGTTCGAATCAGTCAAAATCTCGAGTTCGAATTTTCGCATGATCACAAAACTTCATCTATTGTTACTATTGTTACATGTACGTAGTAACAATAGATGAAGTTTTGTGATCATGCGAAAATTCGAACTCGAGATTTTGACTGATTCGAACTCAGAATCGATCACTGATCACGTTTACATGATCTAGAAAAAATGTGTGTGTGTGTGTGTGTCTGTGTGTGTCTGTGTGGGTGTGTATTTTGGGGATATTTTTAACACCGTTAGTCCTATCGAACTGAAACTTAGTATCGGTTACTGAAATTCTTATCGACACGACGTTAATTTTTTTCAAATTTTTAAGTTGACCGGAAATGGTACCTCGCATTATAGGTGTCCTCTTTTTTTAAGTTTTTGAATTCAATAATCTCCCAAACAACTAATTGCATCGGACTGAATTTTTTTTAAATAAAATACAAATAATAATTTTTATAACCTCATATTTTTACTTTATCTATGTTTTTTAAATATTTCTATCTGAACCGGAAGCAGTACTTTTACTCTAGAGAATCGAAGTTTTTTATGTTTTTTTCAGAAACTTTCTGGTTTATTGAACTGAAATTTTATATCTAGAAGTTTAAGTTTAATACCAAGTTAATTATAAAATTAAGTTAGCATCCTTCAACCGGAAGTAGCAGTTTACTCTTGTTCGATTTTTCTTCCACTATTTTTTTCGACCCCTTAAACATGTGTGTTCGTCACAAAAAAATTCAAGTATAATTCTTGTAGCAATTTGATGAAAATGAAAAAAAATTATTAAATTTTATAAACCGGAAGTGGGATTTTTTTCACTTAGAAAGGTTGAAAATGTTGTGCCCACTACTCTGTCCACACCCCTGAACGTATTAAGCTGAAAATTTATATTTCTATCCTTTATGTACTAACTTAGATCTGGTCGAGTTTTGGTCAGAATTCGTAAACCGGAAGTAGTATTTTTTTTCAAAACAATATTTCATTATTTTTTTATTATTTTATTTTGACCTTTAAAATTGTTTTAAGCTTCTTGATATTTAATGTGTATAATAAAAATAGTGATTTTCAGTAAAAATAAAAAAAAAAATTACTTAATTTAATGAACCGGAAGTGGGATTTTTTTCCTCGTAGAAAAGTCAAAAATGTTGTGCCCACTACTGTGTCCGCACCCCTAAACGTATTAAGCTGAAAATTTATATTTCTATCCTTTATGTACAAACTTAGAGCTGGTAGGGTTTTGGTCAGAATTCGTAAACCGGAAGTAGTATTTTTTTTTAAAACAATATTTCATTATTTTATTTTGACCTTTAAAATTGTTTTAAGCTTCTTGATATTTAATGTGTAAAATAAAAATAGTGATTTTAATAAAAAAAAAAATTACTTAATTTAATGAACCGGAAGTGGGATTTTTTTCCTCGTGGAAAGGTCAAAAATGTTGTGCCCACTACTCTGTCCGCACCCCTGAACGTATTAAGCTGAAAATTTATATTTCTATCCTTTATGTACTAACTTAGAGCTGGTAGGGTTTTGGTCAGAATTCGTAATCCGGAAGTAGTATTTTTTTTTAAAACAATATTTCAATATTTTATTTTGACCTTTAAAATTATTTTTATTTTCTTGATATTTAATGAGTATGATACTGATAGTGATTTTTAGTAATAAAAAAAATTTGAACACAATCAGATAACCGGAAGTAGAACTTTTGTTTTGAGCAAGTTTCCATACATTTGCGCTCAATTTGTATCGCTATCATAGTCATCAGTTCAATATCGAATTTTGTTTTGTAACCTTCTTATATTCCTCAAATACATAGATAAAGTCATGGGTTGGTCACACCCGAATTTTTTTTCTTCCTGTCAGTGTCCCTACGGACCACTTTGGGAACCTCTGGTCTAGATTTTCGAGGTTTTTTGAGTGTATTGAAACGAAAATTTTGCTTAAAACCAAGTAACATATACAATTTGTTGAATGTTGTTCTTCCGGCAGTTTACTCTTGCTCGATTTTTTCTTCTATTTTTTTAACACTTTAAATATGAATGTCAAAACTGCTCTTCACAAGATGATTCCAGTATAAACCTCGCATCAATGTCATGTAAATAAATAAACAATTTGACTCAATTGAGTTAGTGGTGCAGCTTTGTTCCCATTTTCATATTCGAATATTAATATACCGTCGCATTTTTATTACTCTATCTATGTACATAACAATAGATGACGTATCAATTTGTGGCTGTGGGAAAATTTGACTGATTTTTATCTGGTCTCGATCCCTTATACATATTTGGTATTTTTTTCGGTGTTGATTATATTTTAAATACACAAATTTCCTTGGAAGTAGCAATTTCTTGAAATATTAAAATAACATCAAATATCTATGGGAACTTGGTGCAAAAGAGTGATTTTGAATTTTCGCTTATCAGACTGAACGACTCATTTAAGTTTGCAATGGGTGAATTTGTAATTTTTTGATATGATGTAACATTTTCAAAATTTTCATTGTTCAATCCAGCCAATTGACAAAATAAAAAAAATCCAAATCGATCTTCCAAAAAACTCCTTTTTATGTCCTTTAATTATTTTATGTCCTTTGTCTTTAATAATTATTTCAAAATTATTTTGTTGACAAAGAACTTGTGCGAAAAACAGTTGGGTGATTTATATATCGTTTTGGCATACTACCATGTGAATATCGTAGTTAGAGATCTCTACGAACGACACATACGTATCTTTTATTTTATTGTCTGTCATAATTTTGATTTCATATTTAATATCATAATCAAATATTCGAATCGCATCCAGACAGACGCATGGCTGTTCCGTTGCATCCGGGGGTTGCATTTAGCTCTATTGATCGAATCTGCTGTCGTCAGGGCTTGCATCTACATACATATAAATATCATAAAATAGTATACACCTGCAAATGGCTGCCGCGCAAAACCCGTCTACCGATGTACATACTATAATAACACGCTCCGTTATTACATATAGAAATAAATACACTTTGCAAGTTGCAGTATCGTTCGCGTGGCTATTGCGGCTTTCGTTTATCGACAAAAATGTATATATATGTAGGTCAAGATTTTGGATAAAATAGCGTAATTGATCTACACCTCCCGTGAATCTTTGATACACACTTCTTCTTCTTCTAATGCCGAATCCGTATTCGGACGTAGACGACTATCATGGGCAGACATCGTTTATGGCCCGTGCGAATTCTTCCCTATCATGGGCAAGCCGAAATAACTTTTCGAGACCGAGTCCCATCCATGACCTGATGTTCTGGAGCCAAGAGAGCTTTTTTCTCCCAAGCCGCCGTTTGCCTTCTATTTTCCCTTCTATGATTGTTTGTAGAAGGCGATATTTGGGGCCGCGAATAATGTGGCCAAAGTATTCCATCTTACGGCGCTTCACCGTGTCAAGAAGCTCTCTCTTTTTACTTACCTCTTATTATGAAGAAGCTGGAGGATTGTTTCGTTTCTTACATGCTCCTTCAACGAGATAAAAAATAAAAAAAATTCAAATCGATTTTCCAAAAAACTCCATGTCCATTAATTTGTTTATGTCTTTTGTCTTCAATATTATTTCAAAATTACTTTGTTGACAAAGAACTTGTGTGAAAAACAGTTGGGTGATTTATATATCGTTTTGGCATACTACCATGCGGATATCGTAGTTAGCGATCTCTACGAACGACACATACGTATCTTTTATTTTATTGTCTGTCATAATTTTGATTTCATATTTAATATATGGAGCACAACGAAAGCTGTCGGCCATTTTGAGACGACATCAAATATTCGAATCGAATCCAGACAGACGCATTTCTGTTGCGTTGCATCCGGGGGTTGCATTTAGCTCTATTGATCGAATCTGCTGTCGTCAGGGCTTGCATCTACATACATATAAATATCATAAAATAGTATACACCTGCAAATGGCAGCCGCGCAAAACCCGTCTACCGATGTACTTTATTAACACGCTCCCCTATACATATAGAAATACATACACTTTGCAAGTTGCAGTATCGTTCGCGTGGCTATTGCGGCTTTGGTTTATCGACAAAAATGTATACATATGTAGGTCAAGATTTTGGATAAAATAACGTAATTGATCTACACCTGTCGAGAATCTTTGATACATACACTCGTCGTAAATCATTAATACATAAAACTGCGTACTTCTTTCAACTTTGATGCTATAAATCATCGTGTATGTATTACATCTGAATTAATAAACTCTTGATCATACCGACCACGTGGTTTTTGAACTTCACTCTTCAAATAATCCCAAAGAAATTAATCTAAAGTTAAATTACACTATGCACAGTGTGGCCGTTTGTAAATCTGGTCACATTTTTCTTTAAAAACGCTATATTTCAAAAACTGTAGCACATAATAAGCTGAAAATCTACTTTCGATAAATTAATATAAGGGTTCAGATATTTTGAGATTTTAATTCAAAGGCATGAACCGGAACTGTAGTTACTTACTTCTGCACATAATTGAGTTTGCATTGCATTTTGCATAGAAAAGTATACGATTGGTAAATGTTTAATTATCAATTCGTATTTAGTGGGAATAATTATATCAGAAAAGCTACGTTTCAATGATGTTTCAAATTTTTTTATCGGTATAGTAATTGAAGCAAAAAAGATACAAGTTTACCGTAAAAAAAGAAGACTATGTGACAAGTTGTGGCAGTAACTTCTTACAATTTATAATAGTTATATAGTTCAAATTTAATAATTGATTAAAATCATTGCAAAGTTGAGCGGAAATTTACCTTAAAATGCTTTGTGAAATTTTATAATTTTACAAATAATATCAAACTTGGGGGGTGGGTATTCTAATGAAAATGTCTGCAAAATTAATTATATTTTTGACAGAATTTTATTAAAAATTTTAGAGCATACTTTTTTGAGAAATATTCAATAAAAAATGTATCAATAATGCTTTTGATTAGACCACAATTGACATCCAATCTGGAAGTCACAAACGCACTCAGTACAAATCTATTTCGTTTCATATCACAGTTTGATCAAATTTGACACGACTTAATAACATTTTATTAACAATACATTAAAGTATAGATATTCAACAATATAAAACGATTATAGTTTGATACATCTAGATAGTTTTTCGTAAAATAATAATATCGAGACTGTCTAGACAGAAAACAGATCTACAAACGGCCATACTGCGGTCATTAAACTACGAATGAAGTAAAGCGATGCTTTGCGACTCGTATGGGATGTGACGCCATCTTGCTAAAACCAAAAGCGGTTTACATCTACATATATATATATATATACAGTGGCGGACTGGGACTGAAATTAGTGCATGCCAGGAGTCAAAGGGGGCCCCCACCCAGGGTTAAAAAAATTTGTCCCCCCCCCCCATATAACAAAATTTTCTTCTTTCCATAACGCTAAAAATCAAGGGCAAAAAATAAATAAAATTTTCAAAAATGGGAATTAACAAATTTAGGTACAAGAAAAATGGCAAAAGCAAAATAGATCCATAAATTACATTGTATATTTCGTTTTAATCCTTGTCATATAATGCATCATAAAAGAATGCGGCATAAAAGCGGCTTTTACTTTCAGAAAACAATCAGGGACGTCATTTCAGCTTTTTCTTGGGGGGACAGGCAAATATTGGTCAAATTGAATTTTTTTTCAAAAAATCTTTTTTATATCGGAATAAAAATGGAAAATATAAAATATGAAAAAATTAAGCTTATTTTTGAAAAAATAATTATAAAAAAATATTATGTAAAAATCCAAAAAAGCGCCGTAGGCGAAAATTTTTTTCCAAAAATCTTCACATGGTTAACAAAAATCGACCATCAAAATGTATCACTATATCAAAAAATATACGAACATTCGGAAAAATAAACGATACACATCTGTTTTTGAGACAAAATAAAGTAAAGGGGACCTTTCTAACGATTCGCTCCATGTGATGAACAATTTCTAAGAATGTTACTAATGGCATACCACTTAAAAACCAAAATATACTTGCTTCAAAATAATAAAATTTCGGGGGGCGAGTGCCCCCCCAAATTACGTCCCTGAAAACAAAAAATGCATAATATTTTCAATTAATGTTGATCGAAAATCAGGATTTTGGGGAGGGGGCCCCTATCCTATGTTTCTATATACATGGATTTGTCTAGATTAGGAATAGATTTAATATTCGGAAGCTGTTTAAAATTGTGTATTTAAATCTTACTATATCGTCGAAGTATAATCAAATGTTATTTTGAAAGTATGTATGAAGTAAATTTAAATCGCTGGTTGATGATGAATCGTCCTATCAAAATTGTTTTAAGCAATTCAGTTTATATTATTCAGGGAAATTTGTTTATTCCCATTTTTATTTCAGTAGGTAGTTGTTACATAGGTATTGGTATATGCATAATATTGAGGTTGGAAATGGGCCCGGTAAAAGGGCCCACGCAAATGTTGAAACTTACATTTCGAGCCTAATAAAAAAGTTAACCGATCCTTGGGCTGTTAAAGCAGGCATTAGTTGTTTGTGTATATCGTAAGAAATTTGTTTTGTTGAAATACCCAAACTCTAGGTCCCAAAGTGCAATATCCTATAAATTTTTACACACGTGAAATAGTTAAATTAAAAAGTTATTTAATTTTACTGAGGGCCCATATTTTCTAACGGATAGTGGGGCCCACATGCCATCGGGCATGTACGCTTGTATGGCCAGTCCGCCACTGTATATATATATATATATATATATATATATATATATATATATATATATATATATATATATATATATATATATATATTTATTTATATATATATATATATATATATATATATATATATATATATATATATATATATATATATATATATATATATATGTATATATATATATATATATATATATATATATATATATATATATATATATATATACATATATACACACATATATATATATATATATATATATATATATATATATATATATATATATATATATATATATATATATATATATATCAAATAACTCTAATAATAAACTTACAAATATAATAAACATTTTTGATGTTCAAAATATCTGCTTTCCATATTAACTTTGAGATCACCGCTTATACAATACATATATTTACGAATTTTTTCGTTTCCTATATAGGAAAGAATGTGGATATTACCCATATACATAAATATCTACCCTACTCTTTTCCTTTTGGGCATGCTTGGGTACAATTCCCTTGCATTTTGGAGAAACTTCTCATTAATTCGGTTTGTTCTCCTGGTTCTACAATTGGAACTTTATGTTCTTAATTATGTACTTCATCCTCATAATTTGATTGCGCCTTCTGCCCTTCTGTAAATAATTATTTATATTTAGGTCAAATAATTGACATGTCTGGTAGTAAAGATGAAGAGATAAAGAGACGTATGAAATTAGGATGGAGTGCATTTGGACGGATGAATGCTGTTTTTTAATCAAAAATGCCACTCTGCCTGAAGAAAAGGATCTTTGATCAATGCGTTTTGCCAGTGATGACGTATGGATGTGAAACTTGGACACTGAACGCCAAGATGCTAAATAAAATCCAATGCACTCAAAGAAGTATGGAACGCTGTATGCTTGGCATAACGAGGAAAGACAGAAAGCGGAACACGTGGGTGAGAAGTATGACAAGGGTAGTAGACATAGTGGATAGAGTGAAGAGATTGAAATGGCAATGGGCGGGTCACGTAGCTAGGAGGATGGACGAAAGGTGGACAAAAGAAGTGCTTGAATGGTACCCGAGAGAAGGCAAAAGAGTAAAAGGAAGACCGCAAGGAAGATGGGTGAACGAAATTAGGAAAATGTGCGGAATGAGATGGATGAGTGTTGCGCAAAACAGAGACGAGTGGAAGCGTGTTGGAGAGGCCTTCATCCAGCAGTGGATGGCGAATGGCTGTAAATGATGATGATATAAATCAATGTTTGCCTGTCTGTCTGCCTGTCTTGAATAGGCTCCTAAACCACTGAACCGATCACGACGAAACTTTCAGCATTTGTTGTATGCATGTCCGGGAAGATTACTTTGAAAAAAAACCTCTTAATAATAATATTCGTAATTCGTATTATCGACGCGAAAGTATGAAGCGCAATTGTGTAGTCAAGGAAATTTGTTTGTTGGCAACCACAATAACCAGTTGGTTTTTGACGACATGGCTTTGAAAATACATTGTTTGATCTCCAACCATCACTTGAAACGCGATATACAAGTCCGCCAACTCCAACCATTACTTGAAACGCGACGTATGCCAACTGAAGAAAGCAAATTCGTATTACGTCGCAGGCAAAGCAACGGAATGCCAGGAACATTAACAAATACAAAAACAAAGGAACATTTACATTACCAGTGTTTTTTTATTGATAGGTAAAGTAGGAAACTACCATTCCATACATTTAAATAAAAAAGGCTCTTAAAACATTCAACCGATTACGAAGGAATTTTCAGGATTTGTTGTATGCATGTCCGGGAAGCTGTAGCAGAACAAGCTAAAACTAAATTAACAAGACACTTTGTAAAACTACACAAAGGAGATTCTGAAGGTTCATTTATGACACTATTGGCGAAAGACATCAAGTCAGTAAACAAAACAAACATTTTGTCATTCGATCACAGTGCGTTGACAAGAGAAAATTATTATATCGCTACCGCAAACTCTGCATATGCTGGATATGGGAAGAGTATTGGTAGACATGTACATATATCCGCGAGTGCAAATATTAAAGGTTACACTGTACCTATTTATTTTAATTTGACATGTAACGAAAATTTAAGGCGGTGGTAAACATTTCCACTTGATTGGTAAAATAAAATTGTTAGGGTAAAATAAACACACAATTAAATTATTTGTGTTCGTTGCCTGCGTTTTTCCGACAAAAGGGAATTGGAACGGGAATGATAACGGGAACGGGGACAGGAATTGCAGGCGTTATTGTGGCATTGCAACGCCTGCTTTATACATACATTTTTACTTTAGTATACGTAGGAACAATAGATGAAGTTTTGTGATCATGCGAAAATTCGAACTCGAGATTTTGACTGATTCGAACTCAGAATCGATTACTGATCACGTTTTCATGATCTAGAAAAAAATGTGTGTGTGTGTGTGTGTGTCTGTGTATTTTGGGGATTTTTTGAACACCGTTAGTCCTATCGAACTGAAACTTAGTATCGGTTACTGAAATTCTTGTCGACATGACGTAAATTTTTTTTAAATATTTAAATTGACTGGAAATGGTACCTCCCCTTATACATAGGTGTTCTCTTTTTTTAAAGTTTTTGAATTCAATTATCTTCCAAGCCGCTAACTAAATCGGACTGAATTTTTTTTATATGTAATAGAAATAATAATCTTAACTTTATATTTTTTAAATATTTTTATCTGAGCCGGAAGTAGTACTTTTAATCTAGAGAATCGAGGTTTTTTATGTTTTTCTCAGAAACCTTTTGGTTTATTGAACTGAAATTTCGTATCTAAAAGTTTAAGCGTAATAATAAGTTATGTATAAAATTTGGTAAACATCCCTCAACCGGAAGTGGCAGTTTTCTCTTTTTCTTCCACTATTTTTTTCGACCCCTTAAACATGTGTATTTTTCACGAAAAAATTCAAATACAATTATTGTATCAATTTGATGAAAAAAAAAAAAATCACTAAATTTAATAAACCGGAAGTGGGATATTTTCCTCTTAGAAAAGTCAAAAATGTTGTCGCCTGGATTCTGTCCACACCCCTGAATGTATTAAGTTGAAAATTTATATTTGTATTCTTTATGTACTAACTTAGAGCTGCTAAAGTTTTGGTCAGAATTCGTAAGCCGGAAGTAGTATTTTTTTTTAAAACAATATTTCATTATTTTATTTTGACCTTTTTAAATTATTTTTATATTCTTGATATTTTATATTTATTGAATATAATAAAGATAGTGATTTTTATTAAAAATAAAAATATTTAAAATAAAAATAAATTTAATGAACGGGAAGTGGGATTTTTTCCTCTTAGAAAAGTCAAAAATGTTGTCGCTTGGATTCTGTCCACACCCCTGAACGTATCAAGCTGAACAAGTTTCCATAGATTTGCGCTCAATTTGTATCGAAAATGCTGTATTAGCTATTAGTAGAACCACGTATTTTGGGCATCTATTTTTGTCAATTTTAGCATTTTCATTTTGCATTTTAGCGTTTTAGGGCATTTTAAATATTCAATTTTAGCATCTATTTTTATGAAGAGTTTAATTTTAAATAATAAAAAATTTCGATGGATTTTAATAAAATTTATATACATACATATATACAATTTAAAGACGACACAAAAATTAAAAAATAATAGAAAAATTCAAAAATGTTTTGGAATTAAAATTACAATTAAAGACAAAAAAAATATGAATATAAAAATATAATACCAATTAAAATTTATTAAAACTCAACATGGAGCATATTTCTACAGATTCTTTTTTGAAATTTGTGCGACGATCGGTAACAATTACATATATTGTATTTACTAAAATACCTTTCAGCATCCACACTATTGACGGGACACCAAATAGATTTTAGAGCTGCACAACCAACTTCATATTTAATTTTTGTTGCTATCAATAATAGCAATATATCCGGCGTGGATTCACTTTTTATATTCTCTATTAATTGTCTTAAAAAGTGCTGATATCTTTCCAAACATTAAGCCTCTGTTAATACATTAAACAATGGCAGGTTTCTAAAAAACAAAACTGTTTCTTTAACATTAATATTAGATTTTCTACCTGCCACAGATAGATTGAATAGTTTACTTAATGTTTGGAGGAATAGATTTGTCTCATTTAGTCTTGAGTGCGAGTCTACTTTTAAGACGCTTTTTTGAGCAGCCTTTTGGATACACAGCTCCAATGTCTTCTTTTGTTTACAGTAGTAGACAAAAGCAGTTACTTGGTTTCTACAGGAAAAACACCGTCTATGGTAAACTGGAAGCTCTGTTTTATCCTCTCAATTTATTCAAATAATAAATGGGCAAAGGCAACCCTTCTAAATTGTCTATTAATTTTATAAATTTTATACAAATTTCACTTTTGTTTGTTATCTTAGCATCTATTCGCATATTTTAGGCATTTAGCATCTATTAGCATCTATTCCGAATTTTAGCATCAATTAAGCATCAATAGCAAAGTGCCCAAAATACATACGTGTCTCTATCTATTAGTATTTCATAATGCTGCCGGTATGTGTGAATGTGTCTGTACGGTTCAATATAGAATTTTATTTTGTGACTTTCTTATATTCTTCAAATACATAGATAAAGTAATGGGTTGGTCACACCCGATTTTTTTTATAAATTGTTACTTCATAAAAATCGTGAATTAAAATTACATTATAAATAAAATCGTTGATTTGGACGCATTTTGATGTGCTGTGAGCAGAACCAATTGTTTTTTACGACCCACACTTCTTTTTACTCTCATTTTTTTATTAAATTGATTTGTTTGTATACGAAATGCATACACATACACTATGAATTTCGTGTGGCGCCCTATAACATCGTGTGGCGCCCTAACTTATTTGGCGCCCTCGGGCGTCGCCCGACCTAGCCCCCCCCTAAAACCGGCACTGTGTATGCATGTAAAAGAATATTTTCGACTTTTTCATGGTCACCCGTAGAAAATACGTACTTTTGACTTTTGATTTGAACTCGACGACTACTTAGAGAAATTTGAAAGCCGAAAAGTACTACAAATGAAAGATAAAATACCCGACTATAGATTCCAATATTCATTTTGAACAGGGAATTGACAGATTTTGAGACATCGACCGAACAACACCAAGATATAGAAAAATCGCGCGATTTAAAAAACACATGTATATCTCTGAATCTCGAGCCAATCAACATTTTTTTATTACCAGATTCGTGTTAACTGGTCATAGATCTATAAGAAAAGTCATATCTCGTCTCTGAACCATTTTTTGTGTCAAACAGTGCTATTTCTATAGGTATAAACTTTTATGATTATAATATTTATGTATGATAACTTTTAGTAATAACAATATTTTGAACAAAATCTGACAGCAGGAAGTAGTCTTTTGTGAGTTTCTTTACATTACTGCTCAAACTTGTATCGAAAATGTTCTCATAGCTGATACGTGCGTATGTGTATGTGGCATTATTATGGAATTTTGTTTTTGGTAGTTCTTACATATATTCATTTTTATGTATGTACATATGTATATGTATGCTTTGAAGCGTCTCGGAGTGATTTAGAGGTCGATATTGGTTTCTCATTTTCTGCTTTATGAGTGGAAATACTTACCTTTAAATATTACTTATGTATAAAAACACTTCCAGAGGGTGTATCACAATGAAATAAAAGCGATTTTTTTTTATTATATTTTATTTGATCAAATGGTTTGTGTGAGTGTTTAATGTTGCGACAACTAGCTTGTAGCTTTGCGTGAAAATCTACATATAACAGACATATTATAAAATCAAATAGCAATTTCATAATCAAGCGTCGGCCGAAAAATGCGAATTAAATTTGGCAGAGATGCAAAATACAAGCGATTCAAATGTGTACAGTTTGCTCTCGGGGCCAGTAGTGCTGTACTATACGAAACGTATAATAAATACACACATAAAACACAGACCAGCGATACAATTTCAAGCTTACATAGTTTATCTGGCTTACACAATATGATCATGTCTACAAATCGTCTTACAATTGTGACAAAATGCATCGCACAGCTTTCGAAAAAACAAATATATTTTTCAATTTGAAATGTTACATTGCTATTATAATACGCATTCGGCAAACGCTGCTTACAAGTTAAATTATAATATAATACAATACAATATAATATAATATAATATAATAATATGCGATAAGCAGGCTAAAATTTGATTCAAATATATATTGACAATACTTTTACTTACATACAATATATGGATGTATCAGTAACGTGCGGTTCATATGTGGGGTACAAGTGGTGTATTTTAGATTTATTTATTTGAAAAATCTGGACTGCATATTGTGGCATCAAAAGAGATCATCAACATTAATAATACAAACACAACAAGATAAAATTAAGTATATATTGCACTTACAGCTAGCAACAATGAATTACATATCAGCAACGGAGAGTAAAAACGCCTATAAGGTCCAAGTGGTGGAGAGCAGACCAAAAATTGAACATAACCACAAAATCCTTTCACACTAATCCATGTATAGTGATTAATACAATCTCTGTATATTCACCGAGGTAGAAGACATCACACTTGCGTGTGAAATTGATGATGTCGTGAGATAAAAAAAAATACCGTAAGCTTGTTGATTTATACGAATACAAAAAAAAGTATGAACAGGAGAGGGGTGTTGAGTTTACATTAAAAAATAAAGAATTATCAGCAACATAGAGTGAAAAACATGTATGTATAAGGCCACTGTGGTGAAGACCATACCAAAAATTGTAAACAATCACACAATCCATTCACACTAATCCATTCAATAGTGATTAATAAAATCCCTGTCAATCTAATTACATTCACCGAGGTAGAAGAAATCACACTGTAGTGTGGCATTGATGAATTCGTGAAGACTGTTGTGGCGTTACAGATCATCACTATAAACAATACAAATACAAAAAGTATAAACGAGAGAGGGGTATGGAGTTTACATCTAGAAATAAAGAATTATCAGCAACATAGAGTGAAAAAGGAATTAGAAAAGGGTGGAGAGCATACCAAAAATTGAAAACAATCACACAATCCATTAAATAGTGATTAATACAATCTCTGTATATTCACCGAGGTAGAAGACATCACACTTCCGTGTGAAATTGATGATGTCGTGAGATAAAAAAAAAATACCGTAAGCTTGTTGATTTATACAAATACAAAAAAAAAAGTATGAACGGGAGAGGGGTGTTGAGTTTACATTAAAAAATAAAGAATTATCAGCAACATAGAGTGAAAAACATGTATGTATAAGGCCACTGTGGTGAAGACCATACCAAAAATTGAAAACAATCACACAATCCATTCACACTAATCCATTCAATAGTGATTAATAAAATCCCTGTCAATCTAATTACATTCACCGAGGTAGAAGAAATCACACTGTAGTGTGGCATTGATGAATTCGTGAGGACTGTTGTGGCGTTACAGATCATCACTATAAACAATACAAATACAAAAAGTATAAACGAGAGAGGGGTATGGAGTTTACATCTAGAAATAAAGAATTATCAGCAACATAGAGTGAAAAAGAAATTAGAAAAGGGTGGAGAGCATACCAAAAATTGAAAACAATCACACAATCCATTAAATAGTGATTAATACAATCTCTGTATATTCACCGAGGTAGAAGACATCACACTTCCGTGTGAAATTGATGATGTCGTGAGATAAAAAAAAAATACCGTAAGCTTGTTGATTTATACAAATACAAAAAAAAAGTATGAACGGGAGAGGGGTGTTGAGTTTACATTAAAAAATAAAGAATTATCAGCAACATAGAGTGAAAAACATGTATGTATAAGGCCACTGTGGTGAAGACCATACCAAAAATTGAAAACAATCACACAATCCATTCACACTAATCCATTCAATAGTGATTAATAAAATCCCTGTCAATCTAATTACATTCACCGAGGTAGAAGAAATCACACTGTAGTGTGGCATTGATGAATTCGTGAGGACTGTTGTGGCGTTACAGATCATCACTATAAACAATACAAATACAAAAAGTATAAACGAGAGAGGGGTATGGAGTTTACATCTAGAAATAAAGAATTATCAGCAACATAGAGTGAAAAAGAAATTAGAAAAGGGTGGAGAGCATACCAAAAATTGAAAACAATCACACAATCCATTAAATAGTGATTAATACAATCTCTGTATATTCACCGAGGTAGAAGACATCACACTTCCGTGTGAAATTGATGATGTCGTGAGATAAAAAAAATACCGTAAGCTTGTTGATTTATACAAATACAAAAAAAAAGTATGAACGGGAGAGGGGTGTTGAGTTTACATTAAAAAATAAAGAATTATCAGCAACATAGAGTGAAAAACATGTATGTATAAGGCCACTGTGGTGAAGACAATACCAAAAATTGAAAACAATCACACAATCCATTCACACTAAACCATTCAATAGTGATTAATAAAATCCCTGTCAATCTAATTACATTCACCGAGGTAGAAGAAATCACACTGTAGTGTGGCATTGATGAATTCGTGAGGACTGTTGTGGCGTTACAGATCATCACTATAAACAATACAAATACAAAAAGTATAAACGAGAGAGGGGTATGGAGTTTACATCTAGAAATAAAGAATTATCAGCAACATAGAGTGAAAAAGGAATTAGAAAAGGGTGGAGAGCATACCAAAAATTTAAAACAATCACACAATCCATTAAATAGTGATTAATACAATCTCTGTATATTCATCGAGGTAGAAGACATCACACTTCCGTGTGAAATTGATGATTTCGTGAGATAAAAAAAATACCGTAAGCTTGTTGATTTATACAAATACAAAAAAAAAGTATGAACGGGAGAGGGGTGTTGAGTTTACATTCAAAAATAAAGAATTATCAGCAACATATAGTGAAAAACATGTATGTATAAGGCCACTGTGGTGAAGACCATACCAAAAATTGAAAACAATCACACAATCCATTAAATAGTGATTAATACAATCTCCGTATATTCACCGAGGTAGAAGACATCACACTTCCGTGTGAAATTGATGATGTCGTGTGATAAAAAAAATACAGTAAGCTTGTTGATTTATACAAATACAAAAAAAAAGTATGAACGGGAGAGGGGTGTTGAGTTTACATTCAAAAATAAAGAATTATCAGCAACATAGAGTGAAAAACATGTATGTATAAGGCCACTGTGGTGAAGACCATACCAAAAATTGAAAACAATCACACAATCCATTAAATAGTGATTAATACAATCTCCGTATATTCACCGAGGTAGAAGACATCACACTTCCGTGTGAAATTGATGATGTCGTGTGATAAAAAAAAATACCGTAAGCTTGTTGATTTATACAAATACAAAAAAAAAGTATGAACGGGAGAGGGGTGTTGAGTTTACATTCAAAAATAAAGAATTATCAGCAACATTGTGAAAAAGAAGAGAGAAAAAGGTGGAGAGCATACCAAAAATTGAAAACAATCACACAATCCATTAAATAGTGATTAATACAATCTAATTGCATTAACCGAGGTAGAAGAACTCACACTTGAGTGTGGTATTGATGAAATCGTGAGATAAAAATACCGTAGGCTATGTGGATTTAAGATTTCGTTCTTTTTTTGAAAATCTGGACTATTGTGGGACTACAGATCATCACTACAAATACAAAAATGAATAAACGGGAAAGAGAGGGGCAATGACTTTACCGTCATAAATAAAGAATTATCAGCAACAGAGGTTAAAAATTATGAACATATGTATAAGGCACAAGTGGTGGAGAGTAGACCAATAATTCACGCAACACAATCACGCAATCCTTTCAGACTTCTCCATTCATAGTGATTAATACATTATCGGTTAATCTATGTAATACATTCACTCACATAAAATAAATAAATACAGGGTATACAATTAAAGGTGGGAGAAATCACACTCTAGTGAAGCATTGACAATGTCGTGAGATAAAATAAAAATACTGTACGCTTGTAGATGTTAGTTCTTATGGGCAATCGATATTGAATCGATTGCTAAATCGCAATTGACTGTATTGTATAAGCGGTTGAATCTCTAAGATATATTTGTTGTGATGTTGTTGAAGTTTTAAGATAATATTATATAATGTCCCTTGATTGCACGTCCTCTTTTAAATGTCACCGCACACCACTGATATATTATACCTACATATACATATGTATGTAAGTAAAGGTAAAAAATATTGTTGAGGATATTTTGTTGAGAAATATTGTGTATGTATGTACACAACGATCTTGTTATTTTTTCAACCCTTTGCACTTATCTATATACATATATATGGAATCGATATAAAAGTGACAACTTTTGATGTCAAAGAAGAGATAGGATTCGTCAGCTAAATCTTAAATCAATTCCTGGAGTTACAAATACAAAAATATAAGCGGTGAAGCACAAAAGCTGTTTCAAAATTCAACTTTGACCAGTGATAGCGACTAGTAAGTGATTTTATTTTTTACTATAAGAGTTTATTTTATTAGGTTGGGCAGAAAAAGGTTGCTGAATTTGGAAGTAGCCAGTGGTGGCTCGACTATATGGGCTGCGGGCATATAGTCTGCTGCCCTCCCAGTATAGTACAAATGAATGCTATTTTTGCCGTCCATGTGGGCTGCAGGGCTGCAGACCTCCCAGTATAGTTCAAATGTATGATATTTTGTAAGTAGTTCTTTATTTTTTAAAGATGGTTGTGTTGATATTTTTCCATCAGAATTTGGCCAATAGTTGACTTTTCATTAAAAGAAATATAATTTTATAAGCAGTTTAACGTCAACTTCATACACGAGCAATGGCTTTCAACATCCAACATCCAGCTGACGTATTTTTGCCAAAAAAAAAAAGTATGAATTCGTATGGTGATATATCGGCCAATGTGTGTGCCTAGACTTACAATAAGGCAAAGGGTTAAAATATCAAGTTGATCATAAGTTAGCCTTGCATTTGAATAATATTATAACGTAAGGTAGTGAGGCGCGCACTATTACAATAACTTTTCCATTACATGTTCTAATCCTTCTATCCATAAACATAATAATACAATAACATTACAAAAAAAAAAAAAAAACAACAACATGATAAAATGCTAATTGCCAACCGCACATATCCAAATACATGTATCAGATCATTCCTACTGTGTATTTAAATTAAATATTTTTAAAGATTAAAAGGCATTTTGCTATAATGTATTTATAAATGTGGTCCTAAAGTGTACCAGATAAATTTAATATGAACAGTGCCGACTCTGGACTTCATTCAGCGTCGCAAAAAACAAGCTAAATTGAACTCAAATGACAGCTATTATTGACGATGCGAACATACCCGCAACTCTCGGTCAGCAGCTGCTATTTGAGTCCGATTGGAGCAGCTGATCTCCAATTAGTGTCTCTCTATTACGACAGCCTCGTTCGAGGTTATTTGTATATTATTGATTGTTTAATTGAACACGTACCCGAGTCGACACCGAGATTACAATCTATGTATAATACATATGTAAGTTAAAATTTTGAGAATCATTTATCATTAGTAAATAATTTGAATAATTTTTTTTTATCTAAAAATCGGATAATACAAAATGATGAAACGAATGATGGCAGGCAGTTTCGCTAAAAACTAGTACCAATTCCATATTCATTTTTTTATTCTTAGTTTTTATTTACGTAATACACATTTTAAATCATCATATTCTGCATTAAATGCAGTTCGTGTACAATTTGTATTAATTCATTTAATATGCAAATACATTTTAGATGTTGCAGTTGTTGATTGCACTGTTCAATTATGTCGCTATTGATATTATGCAAGCAAAATTCTATCATAAAAGTTACATTTCATTACTGATACTTTTTCATTTACATAGAACAGTGTTGTTGTATTATATTATGCTATTATTAAACAAATATAATGTACGTATGAAATTTACTAAGAAATTTGTGCTGAATGTAATTTTTCTTTTATAATGAAATACCATTTAAACTTAAAAATATTCAAATTCCTTTAATAGTTTTTAAATACAAATATTAAAATATAGTATGTTTTAATTAAAATAAATATATTTTGTATTTTATACGTAATTTTTTTCTAGGAATTTACTTTAAGTTAATTAAGCGGAAAGTTGTAATGAACTACAGATGTATTTTTAAAATTTTGGAAATTCTGTATCAATTATGTATGTTGCAATTAAAAATATTTTAAATCGGCATCCGAATATATCATATTTCTAATTATTTTAAAGATTCTATATTTAAAAAGGCCGGATTGATTCAAACTTTGCTAAGCACTTGATTTTTTTTAATATGATTTCAATAAAATCATAATTGAGTACAGGTCAGAAATAGCCCAGTTATGAGTTTTAAAAACTTTTAATACATAATAATTTAGTCAACTATTGTCTCCATGAAACGTAATTGCACATTTACATAAGGTTAAGGCCGACCTGTACTCATATGTATGTATACATTAGTAAAAAATATGATAATTTGAAATATTACATTTACTTTTTTGATTCACTTTATCCTACTGCAGCCATGGCAAACAAATACATGACTGCCACTTTTTAGATTTTTAAAAAATCAATTATTGTGCTTATTTAACTTAGGTATACAGCAGTTTACATACATAAAGGACTCTGAAATTACATCGATTCCACACGAATTAAGTTGACTTCGGAGTTGTGAAAGCCATGACATTTCAGTATTTAAAACCCAGGGAGATCCAAAATTGATTTTTCAATAAGGTAAAACCGATTTGTAAATTTCCCGATATAGATTTTGAAGCCGCCGCGATGACTATTAGACGTAGTTATGTGATGATCAATTCCGACATCAGGCCTGATCCTAGTTGAAAACGAGTTGGAAATTGGACTCAATCTGGCAGCGAATACATGAAAAAGGGCTTTCGCAATTACACATACGATGATCTATGAGCGTGTGTGTATGTGTGTGTTTGGTATAATATCGCCGCAGTGTCGCTGTCTGTAGTCGCTCATACACTCATTTCTCAGTGTAGGTGTATTTATTGTACAAACTTGACACGTGATTGAGTCCAATTCATTGAATGTTTTATAAATTGACTATTCTAGGAGCAGGCCTGCCTCAACTATCAATAGAATTATAAACACCGCTAATCGTGATGTTGCTTGGTTGTAAATTTAATACACTTCATAGCTAATGAAACGTAAAGGAGGTATGTAAAAATAAATCGATGCCGAGTTTGAATAAGTCATTGCGACGGCTTTGATGAAATATATAGGTGTATATTTTTTAAATTAAAAATACATTTAATTTTTAGTCATGGCTCTATGTATGTATTATGAAACTTGATTCTGTTCATACAGCCCGCTAATAAAATAAAATCTGATAAGACTTACATTATCACATCTTTCACCTTATCCATCACAATACCAAATGAATTTCCTTAAATTAAATAATTAACAGTTATTTTAAAAGTTTCAATTTTTTTGGTCATCATCATCAAACGTTAATACAAATAGTATGTATGTATATACATTACAATACGAAAAGAAAATAGTAAAAAAAATAAAGATAAAACGCATTTTTTTTAAAAACGCCGACCGTTCGCCCCATATAGAAAATATCATATTATATATAATATTTTAATATATATATATATATATATTCTTATAGCGTTAAACGCATTGGAAATTTCTTATTCGATTTTTTCCTACCTTGACTTTGAAAGAAAAAAAGGTATATATTAATAAAAAAAAAAAAGATATTTAAGTATACTTGTCGGTTTAAGGGTAACACACCAATCCATTTGATACGTTGTATGTAATATATAGTTTAAACGCGAATTGAATACACCGCATATATGTACATATGTACTGTAAACGGAGAGATCACAGTAATTGGCCTATCCGGTATATAGTGGTAGGCCGCTTAGATTTTAAGGCCGAAACTTCAGCTTTAAAATCGGGACTGCAATCTTTCTCGTCAAGCAGCGCATATTCAAGTCGAATTGTTAATACACCAATAATAATTATAACATGAATGATTACAATGTCTTATATTTGACGCACAACACCGATTATACATTGTCGTAAATAAGTGATAATAGAGAAGTACTAGTTGGGTATGTATGTATGTAAGCGTGGTTAAATGCACGACACAGTATATCAAACATCGATTAGGAATTAATTAGTTTAATTTATTACAAATGTCATAGTAAGCTGATAAGATCAGGTATGGCGTAACGCGATGTGGACACATTAGTTTGGCTCGTGGTTGGCACCACTGCACACCAAACCTTGTACACATTTTAATCTCGTTTACTAACGGAAATCCTGAACTAACCCCGGAAAACGGTTCATACTGCTAAATTCAACAACACATATATGTATACATAAAGAACATCGATTACACAGTAGACACGGATGATTCCTTTTATATACGAACCAATACGATTATATAATATATATATATACATATATATATATATAAATATGACACGACAATGAGTACATGAATCAGGTATGGCGTTAAGCGATCTTACGTCAATTTGATTTGACAAAAGTTGGCACTAATGTGACAGACGTCTTTGAACGCTGTACATTGTGATCTTTTACAAAATGTATAGGTGCCCATAAGACGTAGACATTTGTCGGAAAATCGATCTGCTGTGACAGCTTTCCAGAGAGCAGCAACTTGTCAGATTCGGGGTTTTTGATCCGAAATTACACAAGGGAAACTTTGTAATGTTATTAAACTGTAAATAATTTTATGGCAAAGGTCCAGCGCCGGGTCAGTGTGCACACACACACACACACAGACACACACACACACAGAAACACACACTGACAAACACAGACACACACAGACACACACAGACACACACAGACAGACACACACAGACACACACAGATACACACAGACACAGACACACACAGACACAGACATACACAGACACACACAGACACAGACAGACACAGACAGACACAGACAGACACAGACAGACACAGACAGACACAGACAGACACAGACATACACAGACAGACAGACACAGACAGACACAGACACACACATACATACACACGGACACACATAGACACACACATACACACACAGACACACACAGACACACACAGACACACAGACACACACAGACACAGACACAGACAGACACACACAGACACACACAGACACACACAGACACATACACACACAGACACAGACATACACAGACACACACAGACACAGACAGACACAGACAGACACAGACAGACAGACACAGACAGACACAGACAGACAGACACAGACAGACACAGACAGACACAGACAGACACATACAGACACAGACAGACACAGACAGACACAGACAGACACAGACAGACACAGACAGACACAGACAGACACAGACAGACACAGACAGACACAGACAGACACAGACAGACACAGACAGACACAGACAGACACAGACACACACAGACACACACACATACACACACACACACACACACACACACTGAACATCATACTGACTCAGCGCTGGACCTTTTATTAACCCTTTGCTGCTACGATGTTTTTCAAAATCCTAGCGAGAAATGCCAACATTTAAATTTTTTTGAAAAAAAAATTTGTGTATTATTTAAATATACTTCATTGTACATTTTATTTGAAAGGTATGCTTGCTATCGCTTTTTCTTTTTTCCTTTTTGTTTTTATATACGGGCGTGCAAGTGAGATATGGATACCAAATTGGGATTTTTTTGAGATTATTGGACTAGCACCGTATATATATTGGTGTAATGAATATATGTAAATCGGGTATTCTGTAGCTCCCCCTCTCTCTCTCTCTCTTTATTTCATGGTCGCCAGTGCGAGCATGCGAGTGAGATGCAATAGGGTGTGACAATTTATAATCTTGTGATATATTTTCAAAAGGGTATTGTGAACATTTGAATTGATGCAAAATAGTGGAATTAGAAAATTTTGCACAAAGAAAAAGTTTGCGGTGATATAAATATATAATAATAAATTAATATAAATATATACATATATAAAATGTTTCATATCAATGGGTGCACTGGCTCATATGTATGTATTCAAATACGACCATTATAACGTCAACAACGATCGTTGTTAGCAATTCTCGCCGTTTTCATAAACAGCGATATATATGTAGTTGTTTAGCTTTCAAAGGGTTAATATGATCTCAAAATTGTATTTGATGAAAAAATATTGACAAGATTCTCTCGTAGGGTCCTAGCTACGAACATACGCTTTAGCTTCAGACCCGAAACCAGGTTCAACGACAAATTTCCGATATTATTATGGGCACTGTAATGTTAAGCCAACCCCTGCTACAATATATACTTGACAACGATTACACGCACAACATATAAAACATCGATTACAAAGTATAACGTTGAATAATTACTGCACCAGTGATTGACAAATCCTCCTCCCACTCCCTCCTACCTTTCCTCAGTAAATGACTGCTGGCACATATTATAAAAACATATATGTATGTATATTTGTGTAAATGATTTTATTATAATGACATTTTAATCAATTGATTTTATTTTCGTATTTTTATTTACACATTTAGTAGTATAATATCAAAAGTTCAAGTACATTTACATAATTCGGATCGATTCATTTTAAATTTAATTTGGTTAAAATGTATTCAAAATTAAGTCAATAATAATAGTAAAAAAAAAAACAAATTATACATACATATGTAATGCATATAAAATGGGCATTTTTATCAAAAACCTATTTTTAGTTATAAAAACATCTTTAAATATATATGTCCTTTGACAATGTTTATTTACATGATATTGCTATTATAATCCACGTGTCTAATCTAACTTAAGAAATAAATAGTTCTTGAAGAACAATTTGATTAAATTTATGTATAGGTTACGTGCTGTGCACACATTTACTAGTAAAAATATATGTACATACTATATATATATATATATATATATATATATATATATAGATATTAATTTAGATACTTGCATTTTGATTTGTGCATACTTATTCTAAGTCGGATGTGAAAACGTATGCTTCTACCGGTCAATGTTTACATTTCATTGCCTATCAAATCAGTATGCATATAAATCTATCAGTAAGCCTATATCATACAATTACTGAATTCTTGAACTAACTGTTAACACTGTATCTCTTAAATATTTTACTTAATAGTTAGCTAATGCAAAACAATAAAAAAGCTTTTAAAAAGTAGCAGTCATTTACTGGTCATTTACTGGATCTAAGCCTGTCGGTCATTCACTGATGTTTCCTAATTGTAATACACATGATATATATTGATAGTATCAATATTTTAAATCAAATAAATGGTCTTCAAATTGAAGCTTAAATCTATTTTTAAACAAATGATAATCAAATTAATATAAATACAACTATTTTAAAAAATAATTCGTTTTTTAAACGTACATTCATTGGTGTATTTACCCTACGTCGGATTAAATCATATGTACAATCGTACTATAATATAATAGTATCGTTTTTTAGAGATTATAATATGTTATAGATTATAGTAAACAGTGACATCACTACGGAAATAAAAATAACGTGCAAAATAATGCGCCTCGGGCACATTTTTTCACAAACAAAAATGAAAATCAGTCGAATTCCATTCCGAAATAACACTATTTTTCATTATGTTCGAAGTAAATGAAAACGATTCACCGTCGCAATGACTCATACACTTGGATACCTGAAAGTATTCATGACACATATTACATATGAAGTCGTAAGCTTTCAGATGCCTACTGTTAATACTAGGAGCCGTTCGTGCCAGTCATCGCGACGGCCTCTCTCTCTACACTACATCACTGATGATAATTAGAGCTAGGACCCCTCGGTTGGGCAACGTCACCGACGAAATTCTAAACCAGGGCCAAACTTACAAACGAACTTATTCGTACGCTACAAACTGATCTAGCTTATCATTATTTTATAATAAAATATACATGTTTCTAAAATTAAAATTTAATTCATCTAAATAATATTTAAGTATCATATCGCAGGCATTTGACGAAAATTAAAGTAATGTTTTTAAAAAATTTACAGTAAAAACAGTTCGCTATACGGGTATTTCAAAAATATGAAACAGATTTGAAATCACCAAATTGTCCCTGTATCAAACACCTTCCACAATCAAGTTTCAAATGATGACCTCTAGATGACTTTCCCAGGGGTTTGGTGCAAGCGCTCGACAATCACCAGACAGACTGAACGACAGATAAACTGGATGGCAGCTTTAAACGCAATCCTCGTCTTCTCGAATGATAGATTGCACATCAGACGACGAGTAACCTTTCGATGTGCACAGATGCAATTATTAAAATGGTAATTATTAAAATTGAGTTGGATCTTTCTGGCGAGTTTAATAGGGAAAGATTTGGATAAACTTATCGAATCTTGCCTTATTTATCTGTCGTTCAGTCTGTCTGGTGATTGTCGAGCGCTTGCACCGCACCGCTTTCCCAGAGCATAAGCAGCCCCTAGTCTCAGTCATTTGTAAGATAACTGAGACTAAGCGTTGTTCATGTCCATATTTTTAAAACACTGTATAACGCATCTACATACATAGGTGTATCTATAAAATCACCTAACCATTTTGATATACTGAAATGACAATTTTACTACTCAATAAATCAATTCTACAGTTGTTGGCCAATTTCCGAGCTATCGGCTACTTGAATATCAATAAAAAATCTAATTATCTATACAATATATTATTTTTTACAACACTTGCCTTATTAGGCATACTAGCATAACGAAGATAGTGTATTAAAAGCATGATAAAGGTGATTGATGTAATGGTTAGAGTGAAGAAGTTGAAATGGCAATGGGCGGGTCACATAGCTAGAAGAATAGATGACAGGTAGGCAAAATAAATGCTAGAATGTTACCCGAGAGAATGTAAAAGGGTGAAAAGAAGATGGGTAAATGAAATTAGAAAAAAATGAGGGTGAAAAAAGTAACTGCTATAACGGTTAATGGGGCGGTAGAAATACGTGTTTGGATAACTAGTTGTCATCGCTTTGATTTGACATAAAATTCCGGTATTAAGATCCTCCATCTTAATGTCGGAATCATTAACTTACTTAAATGTTAGTTAACCCCTGAATGCTGGTAAGATGTGAAATCAACCTGAAGAGTTGACGACTTTTGTCAATTAATTTAGAGCAGCCTAATTCTTCAATGCGCAGTACATTTAGTAATTAATGTTAGTAAAATATCAAATAGACCTGAAGAGTTGAAATGTTTTGTCAATAATATAGAGCAGTCTAATTATTCAATGCGCAGTATATTTAGTAATTTCAATACGATATCAAAGCGACCTGAAGAGTTGAAGTGTTATGTCACTTAATTTAGAGCAGTCTAATTCTCCAATGCGCAGTATATTTAGTAATTTCGATACGATATCAAAGCGACCTGAAGAGTTGAAATGTTATGCCACTTAATTTAAAGCTGTCTAATTATTCAATGCGCAGTATATTTAGTAATTTCGGTAAGATATCAAAGCGACCTGAAGAGTGGAAGTGGTTCAAAACATTAAGTTCAGATCGACATTTTTTGACGGACAGGAATGTCACTGAACTGATAGAGTGAAGTTACATAATAAAAAACTTGTGAATGATGAATAGCTGTAAATGATGAAGGTGATATATCAATGTACATATATATATACATATATACACCGACCAACAACTGTAGCGTACCCCATATTTGAATATATGTAAATATATATATACAATTAGATTTATATAATAGTACATATTTAAAATATGTCAGTGGTATGCCGACCATATTTGCTAAAATTACATAAAACAATAAAAAGTCTTCGCCGATTTGACATTGTTGCACAAACGAGTCGTCCTAGCCCTATGTATATGTATGTACATATGTACATATATTATATTTGGTTAAATATTTATGTTATAATATTGGTTAAATATTTGTTATAATATTGGTTAAATATTTATGTTATAATATTGGTTAAATATTTGTTATAATATTGGTTAAATATTTATGTTATAATATTGGTTATTTCATAGACAATAATATATGTATACACACTTAATGCAAAGTACATGTGACACACACACACACACACACACATACACATATACAAATACATGTATATATGTATGTGCGTGCGTGTATGTATATATTTTAGATAAATTTAAAGTGTTCTCGGTCAAACAATTTCTAATCGAATACGTTAGTTATAAACCATACCATGTAGGCATTTGAAGTGGAATTTTCATGGATTGTTTCCATGTTAAATTCTATGTATTGTATCCGATTCGTATCCAGTCTTTCACAGTCCGTAGTACATACACACGTACAATAAACTTGCACAGAAAGCCTTAAAAATTACAAAAGTTCCAAAAAACAATTTGCTTGGACGTACGTGGCCGCGCGCGCTCAAGCGCTCTGCTCAAGTTGGTAACATGCATGCAAGCGGCACAATAATCATCAAGCTAAATAAGCGAGTGTCTTGTTTTTGGATTTTATCTCGGGATTATTTTATATTATTATAATTTATATATGTATATAGTAGAATTGTTTGGTAGTGTCAAGCGTGGCAGTGGAAACACATTTTTTTATATATATGGATATAATGTATATAATAGCAATCAACATATGTCAAAAATATGTGAGTGAAGGAAGTCGCGCGGTGATGTTGATCGTGTTGAAAAAACTTTTTTTTATTTGGCTTTTTTTTAGTTTTCCTTTTTGTGTTGTTTGTTGTGGGGTGTTTAGACATCGCAAGGACTGGATGCTTCGGCTCGGGAGACCCGACGATCCTTGAGAGCCAAGGCTTGGCTTGAGAGGGATCTTTGCAAGGATCCTGCACGCAAGCGGCCGCTCTCCGATTTTGACTTCTTGACTTTGCTGTCTCCGGTCGCCGAAGCCTTGCCTTTGCCTTCCTTCGCTTGGCTCGTTCCTTCAGCTGCGCATTGAAAAATAATTAACACCGATTGTTTTCAGATGCACAGGGTGGACCGTAAGTAGCGGAACGATTTGTTTCGGATTTGACGTCGACAGCTAAACAAGGACAGTATGTACAGACAGTTGCCAACCGGTGAGAAAAGATCCGTTTTCACTGTCTCTTAATCTTACATCGTTCCTAAAGCGTTTATTGCCCGACGATCATTTTTAATTGTATGTCAATGAAGTCGAGGGAGGGGGAATGAAAATTTTGGATTTCCCACGAAAGATCTAGTGGAAAATTTGCATCGTACCAAAGGAACGTTAAATAAAAAAAATCTTGAGTTAACAACCAATTGATTGATTTTAGAAAAAGTGGATTTAAAAAAAACAAATTTACTATTTAAAAAAAATAAACGCTCAATAGTCACCTATTACATTTTAATTGATTCGATTATGACCATTAACTAGAATATAAACTCGTCGTTTTGTCAGAAACTTCAACCATACAAAGCGCGCCATGTTTATATGGCGGAAGTGGTCTTTAAAAAAATTGACAACTTTTTTATGTTCCCGTCACTATTTTGAATATTAAATGTGTTGAAATACAAAAAACGCCGAAAAAATACATGATTTTATTGAATACAAGTGCCTGTTGTGGACGTAGCGCGCTTTGTATTATAGTTTCTGGCAAAACGGTGACTTTCAACTCTCTTCAATCAGTTAAAACTAATCATAATCGACTTAATTAAACTAAAACAGATGACTTATGATGTTTTATTAAAAAAAAATGTTTATTATTCAAAAAAAAAAATTATGAAAGAATTTGAAAACTTTGTCGATATGAATCAACTTTTTGGAAGTATAGGACATTGTTTAAATTTGATGATTTTTTTTTTAAATTAACGTCTATCGTGGGAAATCTAAAATTCATATTTTTCGCCTAATAGACATTCAGTTCTATAGAAACAAACTATTTCGCTACTTATGGCCAACCTATACTATGTCGACTTGAAAGTGAACTATTAACAAAATCTTTCTATTTTAAAATAAACTACAGTGAAACTCCTCAAAAGCCGAAACTCCAAGTGACTTAAAAATATCCGGCACTGAGGAGTTTCCGTCTCTGAGGATATATGTATATATACATGCATATATATATATGTATATATATATATAAATATATACACTTATATACATATACATATATATGTATATATTTATGTATACAAAATATTTTAATATCAAGAAAAATAAATTAATAAATAAATTTGACTTGTCGTAAATGTCAAATTGGGCGTGCGATTTATATGAAGAAATTCAACATACACATTCTCCGTTTTGCAAAATGTTCGAAATTTTGAAAGGATGAGCTATGTATGTATGTATGTATGTTTTCAAATCTAATGATTTTTTTTATGCTTGAAGAAGATAGTTTTCGATTAATATTTGGATGCTAAACTTGGACGACATGTAAAAAAAATAAGTATAATATCAAACATATCAAGTGATCGAAAATGAAAATCATTCAAGGGGATGTACATATGGCTATATTGGCCTTAACATACGGACTATTGGTAGCCAGCATCACATTCGAATGACAAATTTTGGGCCAAGATGAGTTGAATCTTGCCCATAATGTGATCATATATATGTATGTATGTGACTTTGGGTGCCAATAGTTCCATACTAGACAGGAGAAACACAAAATACGAGTGTCGTATGAGAAGTTTGGTAAAAGAGTCATCATGCTATATTTATATTTTATATTCATCGATGTTTAAGACTATTTTTTGATAAATAAATTTATGCATGGTCAAGTCTGAACGCTAATGTTAAAAATTAAAAATATTTTTTAGTTATTTTTCTACCAAAATTTTCAAACCACCCCCGAATTAAGTGTAACTGTTTTAAACATATGTAGATATTATGAAGAAATCATTACGCCAAAAGTGAGTTTGTAATTTTTCAATCATGTCAAATCATGCTCTATAAAATATTTAATATTTGTTTCCATGACATTATTTTGACAATACAATAAGTATTCACTTTCTGACATATCTATAAATAGCGTTTTATTCTGTTATTTTATTTTTAATACTATTAAATGTCCATTCATACCGGTACAGCACAGACTGCAACTGCACGTAAGCACCAGTACAAAAAGTATTCTTTGGTAAATTATATATGGATACATTAATTTGTTCCGTAATGTATACGTGGCGTAGATGTAACAACAGTAGCCGACAAAATCTATTCGTATTATACATCAGTAACGTACGAAGCAAAAGGTTTTATTTGGCCATTGAGAAGCACGCATCATAGTAGGGAGTGAATGCGTACTAATGAAAGTGCGCATGTGCATATAATATATTCGGAAACGTCATATTGTGACAATATTGACTCGACGACACGACGCAAGCAATATTACGTCGTATCGTCGCGCCCTGTCATGTACATATATGTAAGTCGATTTTGCCTTGCTAAAACTTGTCTGAACGTGCGCTGCTGTATAGTATGAATAAAAGTAGTCTTTTCCGTACACTGCTGTGCAATGCCGTTGACTTGCAGTGCTGGATAGTATGAATAGACCTTAAATCGATTTTAAAAGCAACATTTTTACATAAATTACTTTCCATGAAAGCATATACAAATTTTTAACGGGCATCGTGACATGGTTGAGAAATTATTTGATCCCTTTTCCGTAAACGTTTCATATTTGAAAAATTGCCGTCAATATTGGAGACATCTAATGGAGCGAGTAAAAAGGCTGAAGTCACGGTGCGGTGGGCTGCATTTAATGCAAGATGATCAAAGGAAGTGCCTGAATGATACCCAAGAGGGTGTACATAGAAGAAAGGAATCAAGGCCAAACGACGTACCAACGGAAAACGTATGAAAAGCAATGATGATCGAGGCGGCCTTTCGTTCAACAGCGAACGGAAAAAGGTTGTTGATGAAGATGATGACGATGATAATGATTCAATATGATTTTAAGTTCATAAACACAAACAATGCGTGAGTAGTTCGGGGGAGAGTCAAGTAGCTTTGTACATTTCACATTCACAAGTATAACGTGCAATATATAATACGTATTCAAAACGGTCAGTAACCAAACAACTTTGACAAAATGACTGTATTGGATACTTTTTAATTGATTATTTTAAAAAAAACAACAAGTTTCATAAGCTGGATCCAAGATGAAATCAAAACAGTAGCTGATTGAATTGATCCAAGTAGTTGATTTGAGTCCGTTTTTCTAAAATGACAACTCAAGGAGCAGGTCTAAGTTCGTTGTTATCATATACATATACATATTAGATAAATCAAATACCCGTTATTACCATACTCTCCCTCAAAAACATTTCACGCCTATATAATATGTATGCTTGGTTAGTTAAAAAAAAATTAAGTTCTCAATGCATGTAAAGTATCACTATGAATTTTGAAAATGATTTTAATTCTACTTTCGACTCACGCGATTCCAATTTTAAGAATTTATCGAAACCATTCGCGAAATTTCCGGATCTCCGGCTAGTTCCGGTTTACTGGAGCTCCAGCTCTGAGGAGTTTCACTATATCAACGAAATGATTGCCCGCCAAAAGTAACGGTGAGTGAGATTATTGTATGTATAAAAAATAAATAAAAATTAGAAAGTGAATCATAAACATTACTGTGAAATAAAAAATTTAAAACACACCGTACCATATTTAGAACGAAATTGTATTATTTAATTTTAAAAAAGTTTGAAAACCATTATTAACCTGATATCGAAATTCTTTGAGAACCACCATTGTGTCAATCGGAAGCGACTAAAATAGGATAATAAATAGAAAAGAAATTATAAAAGAACTACTATAAATAAATTCACATTAATTCCCAGCTGCTTTTGAGAATAAAACAATAAATTATAATTTGACCATTGATTTTCAAACTTTATTTTTACATATTATTCAGGGTCTATCACAGGGGGAGGAAGGGCGAGGGGAGAAATTAATTTTATATTTTTTTCCCATAAAAAAGAAAATCCGTGAAATTGAAAGCGAGGAAAACATAAACGAATAAAGTTTTTAAAAGATATTTTTTAAAAGTTCCGCAATGTTTAAATCCAAAAAGAATATATGTAGTTCTGAATTTGTATTGAAAACAATTGTCATTTAAAGATGACCTCTGTAATACATATAGCATCATATGTAAAATTTATAAAAATATCTGCTTTTTTAATACAAAAACGTTATTTGGTCTATTTATATAATATAATATATAACCTAGCTGTAGTATGTAGAGTGCCACGAAGTGGCACGAGAGAAAATGTCAGAGGGCACGCAAAATTTATAGAATAAACGAAGATAAAAAACGCATTTTATGCAATATTCTCGCATTCTTAGTAGCTCATCCTATTTATATAACATTTACAATAATACATGTTTAAGATATAAATTATATATAAAACAAAAACATTTGCAATGTGAACATAGAACAATAGTGAGAAATAACACATAACATTAATTGGGAATATACGTAGTTTTGTCTAATGGAACCAACCTGTATGGGTAATTTATAGTATTTCTTGAATCTTTTATAGCAAAATTTATCTGTACATACATATGTACAGACAAATATGATGAAAAATAGACAACAGCGGACAATGAACTTCATGACTTTTATATTGTACGATATAAAATTGATGACGTTAATAAAAGACACATGTGGGAAAGTGTATTTCTAGCAAAATTATGACAAATAATTGTGGGTAAAATTTTCGCAAAAGATATAAATGTTAATTAACCACCACAGAAATCTTTCGGTCGATTTTGATACTTCAAACGATGAAATATTTAAATCTTACGAAAATTATGAAAAATTACTGTCAAAAATCGATCGTCATCCGATACAAAAAAGATTTATGCTCTTGTAACAATTAAAAGTCATTCATCCTGTGAGAGGCCCTGCGTATTTCAGTCATTATATAATATAAATATACTACTATAAGAGAGATTTATAATATATAACATATATGATAAATTGATCTATATACATACATAGCAAGTAAAACATATTCAACGACTCAACCTTTTTTAAAGCAATTATAATTAAAGAAAAATCTCACCTTTTTCGATGTCAGTGTGAGATGAAGCTTTGCGGCACACAACCACACCGGCATTGTTGAGGAAATACTGCGTCTTACCTTCTTTTGAGGCTATTGATTCCTGCAATGAGCAAATACATCATTAAAGTAATACAAATTTATAATGCACAAGCTTACATTGCAATCATTTTGATCGAAGCCGGTTTTTACCCGGCTTCGATCGGTATTTGTAATTACAATTTCAATTTCAATTGGGAAGTTACAATTTCATTGGAAAGGCTAATCCAAACTGAAACCACTCTGTTTGAAAAGAAGTAATCTCTGATCAATTTATTAGATTTTTTTTTGGAGTCTAAGCGAGTGACCTCTAAGGAGAGTGTTTTCGTTAAATGTAAAAAGATTGGACATATGACATTTATAATGATTATTTAGTATTTTAAAGACTTCGATTAAGCTCCCTCTTATTCTTCTCGCCTCCAAGTTGATTAATTCCTCAACACGGCAATCTAACAGGTCCAGGTGCTCTCCTATTACGTTGGAAAGCCAGATAGCTTCCACAAAAGGTGCTAAAAGGAGACGTTCTACCCGCCCTAAACTTTCAAATGAGGTTCCTGAAACGTATGTTGAATCCTATGAATTCCTCAACACGACAATCGAAGGTCCAGACGCTCTCCTACCAGACATCCACCAAAGACATTTTGTTACAAGACCACGCTTCAAATTCTATCAAGGACTTCTAGTTTGCTTCCTAATTCGGAAAAAGCTTCTCTACGCTCACTTTTGATTTTTTTCTGCGGATTTTTGCAATGCAGAATCTCCACTAACCCAACCTAAATCTCTAAATGACCTCCCTGAAGCTTATGTTGAATCTTAAGACGCCGATCAATTCCTCAAAATGAGAACCAAACAGATCCAGATGCTCTCCTACCAGACAGTCTATCTACAAGAGTTGCTGGAAGCAGACGTTCTACCCCCCAATATGTTGGAAAAGAACCTGAATACTATTTTTTTTTAATAATTTTTGTTACAAGACCACGCTTAAAAATTTATCGGGGACTTAAAGTTTGCTTCCTTATATGGAAAACGCTTCTTTTCACTCACTTTTGATTTTTTTTCTGCGGATTTTTGCGATGCGGTGTCTCCACTGCCGCGCCACAACAGTCACTGGAGCTCACAAAAGGCATTCGACTTGTGCTCCTTGGTGGGGGTCTCGGCGGCAGCATCCCCACATTCCACTGTTACATCTTTCGGACTGAAAATGCAAATATTACGATCAATTATGACCCTATCCGTTTCGTATGAAATAGTGTTTTGAAATAGTATTGGCGATGTCAGACCTGTCGAGGTGTGGAGTCGCTCCTGGTTGCGCTTGACTTCTCAGGGCTAGAGTCGATACTACGGGAGGCCTTTGCGGTTTATTTTCCAGAATGCGTTCAATCTCTGCCATGGCCATTGGAGACAGTTGTGGTAGTATCTGAAAATAAAACGGATGTTGTATATTTTTTCATATACGATAAAGGAGTCGGAGTTTTTAGCGATTCCACAACTCTAGAAAGTGTTAGAATCTACTACTTTCTTCGATTGTGTTTTTTTGGAGTTTTGTTAAATCTTACTTGCAATGCGTGGATGTTTTCGTACAATTGCTCGACGGTTACAGCACCCAAGAGTAAGCAATGGACGGATTCGTTTTTAAGACACCAAGCAACAGCCAATTGGGACACAGTGCAATCTTAAAATATACATCAACTTATTAAATAAAAGGTCAGTAATAAAAAAATATTTAATTAGTAGATACACACTTAAGTTTGCAGCCATATCTGATATCTCACGAAGCTTTTCACAATGCCTCCTAGATTCGTCGACCTGTCCCCTTTCCCTTGTTGCCGTGCTCTAAAACATAATAAAAACACATTAAAAAAAAAGCCACTCGAACATTTACATTACATTATTATAATCATTCTAACGTCTCCTGCTGTTTCGTCTTCAGCCCAGCTGAAGGAGCTGTACTTTCGATTGAATCTGGAACGAGCGAATATACTGGGCACATCTTCACGCGACAATCCCTTACCTGTAGTGATTGCTGACCAAACCATCATACCTACACAGAACAAAGCCGTCAGAAATCATATCGACGGTTATATTATGGTGAAGATGGCCATTGACTTCGGGATGTATCTCCAAACAAACCTCTCGTGGCGTATCTGACTACGACAGACTATACGTACATACATATCGAAAGACAAATCCTATTGTATGGCGAACAAAAGATTAGTACTTGTCTGCAGACAGATCTTCACGTCAATGGCCATCTCAAGTTTTTCAGCACTTACCAACGCCAATTTTATTATATAATTCTGGCATGTACAATTCGGGTTTTTCCCTGCAGAACATGTGATACTCGGTTTGCTCGACGATCGGTGTTACACAGTTGAACTGGCGACAGTTTGTATACGCCTCCATTACCTGAGAAGTTTTAACACTTGGTATGACATATGTACATAGTTGACGGATATATGTATGTATGTATGTAGAAAGGGAGTGAAAGTGGTAATCGAGGAATGATAATCTGAATGAAATATATGTAAAAATGTACAACCTCTGCTGCGGACCAGCGTGCCGTTCCCCAATACATAGCCCATCCCTTATTGATGATGTGATTCATGGCTCTCACTAGTTCTGAAAATTAAATTATATTAGCCCTTTATGGTCTGTCTATACTGGAACAGCACAGATCAACAACTGCACGTAAACAGCAGTACGAAAAATATTATTTAGTACATTCTATGTATCTATATGAGGCGTCAGTAACGTTTTTTAGTTGCAAGTCAAAATCGTTGTCAATATGTGATTAAGAAGATGTTTCGAGTATTTTAGTGAATAATAGTGTAACGTAGAGATTAGATGATTGGTGCTCGTTGACCACTGGTCTACTAGCGCTGATGTCGAGTTCGCGCCGAAAAGGCCTCAGCGAATAGACAAGCTGTATAAAACAACCAATAAGGTCTCGTGACTCATCGACCAATGATCTTTTCGTGTAGAGAGTACCCGATGTGTATAAATATTCGGCGGTTTTAGTCCGTGCTTCATTCGGAGCTGGAAGACCGACGGCTCAAGAACAATAAACTACCTCGACCACTACTGTGCGTCTTTCACTTTGATCTTGGAAAATCCTCCACACGTCCACGCCACATTTGTGTCTGACAAGTGAAGTCTTAACCCGTTAACTTTAGTGGATCACTCTTAACTTTTGTGACCCGCGGGTCAAAAGTTGCCGATGCCTGTTCTATATGGATACATTCATATGTTCCGTAATATGTACGTGGCATAGACGTAGCATATGTATTATACAGCAGTACATGTTACCGTAACGTATCAAGAAAACCCGTTTTTCTTCAGCCACTGTGGAAATATTCACGCATTGCATAAGAGTGTTTTCGGAAATGTCATATTGCGACAATATTACAACGCAAGAAATATTGCGCCGTAATATTGTAATGTATGTACATACATATATATGTACATATGTAAGCCGATTTTGCCTTCCACTCGGTCAAATTCAGTTTGAACGCAATAAATCGTGCACTGCTGTATAGTATGAATATAAGTAGTCTTTTCTGTGCCGGGCTGTTGTCGTTCAGTGTTGGATAATAAAATATAGAAATTTATGTGTGTCGAATTCCCTATCCAAGACTGACATGGAAATCGCCAGATCATGTGTAATTATATTTTTAGGACCATTTACTGTGTTTGAAATATTTTTTATCTTTTATCTAAAGACGATATGCGCAGTCCTCGATTTCACTGCGATCGAAAATGTGTCGCCGATCGGCAGCAAAGGGTTAAATTCGATTTGAATTTTCCGCATTAATAATTTCAAGGAATACATTAAAATAAATAAAAGATTAGGTTTTTGTTTTACCTTCCATAGGACACATGTGATCAACTTTGTGCAACATTACAATGTCAACATAATCAACTTGTAATCGCTCCAAGGATCCCTTTACGCTTTCGATTATGTGCTTTCGTGACAGACCTCGTTCATCGCATCTTGAAATAAAATAAAAAATTATATGTATTTATATATGTATGTAAAATACATATGAACATACAATCAAATAAAAGATTGGGTTGTTGGTAACGAGCTAATCTAACCAACAAACTGGGCTGAAACTTTTTTCATGTAATAAGTATAAAAATTTTCATAAAATAGCATTTTTTGAATGTCTTTACTCCTACTTAATATAGAGTTTCAAGTTGTTTTGAGTTTTCTTCCAACGCAATTTAGTGAAGCTCCGTCTACCGAAGTGGCAGTTTACCCTTTCAAGTATAATCCTAAAATCAATATAATGAAAATAAAAAATCACCAAAGTCAATCAACCGGAAGTGGCATTTTTTTCCACTTCCGATGGAAGAGTCAAAATTTTTGTGACCACATAATTTTTCCGTACTACAGAATGAAGCTTCAAAATTGTATTTTTAAGTACTTAAAACAATAATTCATTATTTTATTTTTACCCTCTAAGCTATTTTTATCTCCTTGATGTTTTATGCTTTTAATATTTATAGCAATATTAAATAGTAAAAAAAATGTAAGCAATATACGACTACCGGAAGTAGAAAGTTTGTCTTGTGTGAGTTTCCCTATATTATTGTATCGAAATTGCTTTCATTGCCAGTATGTGTGCGTCATTATCGAGTTTTACTTTTTATACTTCTTATATTATTTGAATACATAGAAAAAGTCATGGGTTGGCACGTACGAACTTTTTTAATTGCGCATTGAATTAGTCTATATGTGTTAATAACAAAATAGTATCTATAAATAAATTTAAACATGTATTTATTTAATACAGTTGTACACCCATTTATAATATCAAAACGAAAAACATCATGGGAAGTATTAAAAAGAAAAGTAACACAAAAGATAATAAGAGGACATTCAAAATCTTTTACGGAAAAACAACATGTGAAAATAAGAAATATTGAAGATGTTTATGTCAAATGATTCAAATTAGCCCGTGGATATGTTTATTGGAGAATAAAAGAGAACGCTCGACTTGGCAATTCTCGACCTCGCTTCAATAGGCAAAAATAACAAGTGTTTACGTATTCCAAAATAATGTGTGCGTAAATAACGAAATCCTTCGAAGCTTTTCAGATTATTGATATCTCCACAAAGTACAAAACATGTGTCGTAATAATAATAATATACGACGACGAGATTTCAGACTATTTAAACCTGTAAATCCCCATATGAATTTGAATGGATATAGCGAAGGGATTTAATATATATGTGTATGTAGGTATAAATATAGTTTCCGTACATTTTAAAGTAGAGAAACCTATAGAATTTTTTGTGGACTATTTCCGATGTGCAATTTTTTGCAATGTGTCTAAATTACATATCCAATATTGATCGTTCAAAAGAGTTGGAGAGGCAAATTATCGAATTTAAATTGGACATTGGATGTGAGTGTCTGATTAAAAATGTTTGGTTAGACTTTTTAGCGGCAATTACAATACTTTGCATTTGGATTTCAAAAAGTGTAGAAATATATATGTATATTGGTATATATTTATGTATATAAGAACGATGCATATCAATTTTTCGAATTGTATAAAAGCAGAATATTCGAATTTGATAATATTGATATTTGATGTATATTTTAACCATCTACCATACAAGAAATACATATGTACCATATGTGTATAAATAATAAAAAGGGAGTTTAATAACTAAGCAGCTCACTTCGGCTATATATTTATTGGTCAAATCAATACAATACGATTGGTTCGATTATTGCCCGAAAATTTTCAGAAACGAAGTTGAAATATTCACCTCTCAATTCCACAGTAAATTTGTTAACATAAACGACCCTGCGAGACTTAATTTATGATATGCTTGAATGCTCTATCATCTCAAAAAATTCAATTGTGGCGCATTGTCTTAAAAAATGTACATTAAAAAAGTACATTAAATATATGGTGATAGATTTGCGTGTTTTTTACTAGTCAAATATATAAATAAATATTCCTATTTAAGTTAATTATGTTCAATTCGTTTGACAGCGGGGGCTTAGGGGATGGGAGAAAGTGATATCGGGTTCGGAAAATTTTCTGAAGATACTTAGCTCATAAATTACCCTGTAATTTTCCACCATATTTGATTGGGGCACTTTTGTACAAATGCCAATAACAAGAATCTATATTTACTCGTAATATAATATGTATAAGAAACGAATGGATAAAGGACGAGTGATAAATAATTTGTCACTGTCTCGAAACTTTTCCCGTGTCGGGGGGCGAAAGTTCGAATTATAAAGATGATTTATGACACTGTATAATACATATAATTGGACTTACTTGGTGCTCCAGTAAATCTTCGTCGTTATGATGATGCTGGATCGCTTGAAGCTTCTGCGCTGCAAGATCCTGCCCAGTTCTGTTTCGGCTCTCGTTCCTGTGTGTTTCAGTTACAAAGTTTAAATTTCAGAGCCTTCTTAAGGCCAAACGCGCAATCAATACTGCCGCTGATGCAAATTATCGCGCAAAAAATCAATAAGATCTTAATTATATACATTTCAGAGTCACTCGCAAAAAAAAAATTAAACTATACCATTTTAATAAACTGATTTAATATTTTTCCGCCATTTATACAAGAAAATTACAATTGACCTTAAGTGGTACGACATGAGGCGAGACTACGCGACACGACCGACTTTAATCGAATAAAGCTTCCTCGTACTGTTGCCATAGACGCAACGCGATGCGATATGGCATTAAGAGAAGGGGACAATTTAAATGCGCATTTATCGTAAGCATTTCATAAAATTTGTGTGAAATAAAAAGTATATATTTCATCATTTAAAAATATAAATGTATAATTTAAAAATATTTTCTAATATATTAAAAAATAACAGCAATAGAAAATATATGATTAGATTATAAAACAAAAGAACACATAAAAAATATTTTTATTTAATATCTTTAATATTATATTTGGACACTTAGAAAAATGAAATAAGAAATAAGTCTTAAAAAATAAATAAAAAAAGACTTGATCATTTAAAAACCTACAAATCTATTGCTTTAATTATGTCAGCATCAGTCGACCTATTTTTAGAACAGAAAAATATAAAGCAACCTAAAATGAATAAAATGCGTTTTAAACGCATCCTATATGTGCATCTCGCATACATATATTCGAGACGTTGCCACGTCTCTCGAGCGTTATAATGACCCCAGCAACATGTTTTTCATAATAAATTGTAATCGGAATAATTACAGTAAGTTTTTCGGGTCACAAGATGTCACGCCATTGTGCACGTAGTCTATGTATGCACATATGTAAGTCGTAAGGTGAGCGAAAAGATAACCCTTTGTTGTCTAATTTGATAAAAATCCGTAATTTCTCTATATATGTATTTTTTTCGTAACTGGTTAGATAGGCCAACTATGTAAATAGAATAACGCGTATAAAATCGACACAATAATATCGAGAGCAGCAATTGCATACTTAATTAGGTAAGCTTACCTGAATGAGCTTCGGATAAGTCGAAAAGATTTATGCCGCTGTCCAGTGCCAAATTGATTATCTCCTCCGAAGTCTCCTCCGCAACTGTTGGTCCGAAGACGGCCCATGTGCCAAGTCCCACATTGGATACGCGAAGTCCAGATTTTCCCAAGTTCTTGTAGCGCAATCCGGGGGTCACTGAGGCGTGCATGCTGAGATGGTTTCCAACGTAGGATGATCCTAATCGGGTAGCTGTAAAATTCATTTTGGATTATTCTTTATGCAGGGCCAAAATACGGAGACAGTATCAATGTATGCAAATTTTCAACAACACCTTTTTGTGCAAAGTTTACTTCATATTTCTAAAAATTGCTGCGGAAATTCGAACCTAATCACGAAAAAGATGGTGAAGATTTTCTATTTGGTCAGATACAACTTGAGAAATTTTTCTATTATACATACATATATTGATAACTTTCAACTTTCATCAAAGTCACAGTACACATTTTCAATATTTCAAAAAAAAAAAAAAATATATATAGGCATATTGTAATAAATCCAGATATTCGACCGGTTTTTAAAAGTTTGCTAATTAAAAAAAAAATGCAATTTAAAAACTTCAAAATCATATCATTATATAATGTAAAAAAATATTACACATAGCGCTTATTTGTGTATTTTATCATATTACTATTTCCTTACAATTGTAATTTTATATTTTAAATATAATATATTGTGTCACAAAGAATTGAAAAATGTATTCTCTATTGTCACAATTACATATGTACATGTACATATGTCTTACAAACATATCGTACCTTTATAACAATAGTGTCACTGCATTAAGTGCATTATTTTTTTTAATATGTTGAAAAAAAAAAAAAAAAAGACGGATGCTAAAAATACCGGTTGTTATTCATAAAATTAATACAACAGGATCAGTAATTGAGTTTGAGATGTTAAAAACGTTGAAATTTTCTGCCCATTATATCTGTATCATATAAGTCAAAAATGAATATTTCATAAAAATAAAAAAATTGTTAAATCGTCTTCATTGTGTAATTGATCTATGCCAAGAGCTCTAGGAGACTGAAGAAAGATAAAAAAGTTTACCAAGAATTTGATACTGTGTATTGAAAAATTGTGATTTTTGTTTAGAGACAATATGTAGACGCTAAAAAAATGCTAAAATTAAAAAAATATATATGAATTCTAAAAATAGTGGTCCTTATGCATAAAATCAATACAACAGAAATTGAAAAAAAAAAACGTAAAATTTAAAGATAAGTCGAAAATGAATATATTTTTTAAAATAATATAAATAAATATTGCAAGCATGTAATATATGTACATATGTATAAAAAAATGTCGGGTTAAGAAACAACGCTAAATATTGATTGTAATTTACCAGTAAAACGATATTATTTCTAATTAAAGATTGTTTATAGTATTTTAGTATCAAAAAACGACTTTATGTATGTATGTATGCATGTAGGTATAATTTGAAACACAAATTGAATTTTTTTTTTATGATTTAATGTATATGTATGTAAAAATTTTAAATATAAATATTGAAACGGAAATATTATTTATCATATATGATAATCAATTTATTTTAAATCTTTGTTACACCAATCGAATTGAATTGAATTGTCTTGTACAAACCGCACCAGGGTACGAAGAGCTCTGGTGTGCTTGCTGAGTGTACATGTGTACGTATGGAGATGGAACTAATTCCACATCCGAACGGTTCGCCAGACAAACGGACACTGTGATGTGGAAGGGCTCAGCCTGCGGCCCTTCGTGATATCCATTTGAATAATAACCGATGACCGCGCGCATGTACTATCTTTAACGCGCAGGTGCAATTTTCCATAAGTTTATGTATGGACGTTAGACCTTTCCAGAGCTTTCCAGCTCGGTGCATCGAAAATGTGTTACAAATAACGAACCAAGTGCACGCATTCGCATACTTAATAACAAATGAGCACCCGGCTTAAAGCTTGCACGAACAATCATCGATGCGATGAAATGACCATTTCATATAATAAATTCATAGATGAAATGCTTCATTATTCGCATGTGCCGTGCAAATTCAACCTTTGAACGCGTCGAATTGATTACACGTGATACATCGCAATACAATTATGAACATGAATAATTGGTGTGTGGCTTTTTTGAGTGGTTTCCAAATAGACTTATATATATTTACACCATACATTGTGAAGAGTCTCGGTGATTACAACAAAATGTCTATACCCTTCAGGTATAAACACAGATTACCTAAAGATTAAGAGAATCTTTAATTAATATTATGTATTGTATTATGACTCATAATTTATTAGCATTTATAAGGATTGTAAATAGGTTTTTGAGCTCTTTTTCCTATTACGCTGTACATATTAACATTATAATAATATAATACTATGATTAATAACAAAATTAATTTAAAATTGTAAAATAGAAAATGATCAGTATATCAGTAGCTATTAAAATATATATAAGAAGCATTTAAAAATCAAAATCAAGATTTTGGTACATATGTAAGGGAGGTAAAGTATACTTAACATATATTTTTCCATGAATTATTTAATTTTAAGGGATATATAATTATAATAAATTAATTCAAATTATACAATTGTACATATGTATGTATGTGGTTTTTTGGTTGACGGACTGTTGTTCGAATGGAGACTAGGCCAACGGACGCTTGGCCGAATGGGGTTCCGCGACAAATCACTCACGGATTTTACACTCAACGATTTATAGTTTTTGATCGATGCAATGACACATGTATCAAATCATATAGAGTTCAAATTAACGTGTAAATTATGATCACTGCAATCTAAGTCAGATCTATTATTTTGATAAATCTGCGGATTTTTAAAAGCTTTTATTTAGTTTATAGTACCGGTAGTACCACAAACTTGTTTTCGGTCAAATACCGATTCCACCGGTATCAGTACTTTCGGTATTGTAATCCCTAGTGACGACAACAGTTTATCCATATTTAAGTTGAGTGTAAAATCCGTGAGTGATTTGTCGCGACACCACCGAATGGACATTAGGCCGACGGACATTAGACCGACGGATACTAAGCTGACGGACACTGGATCGAACGGACACTTGGCCGAATGAAATTTTTAATTGCTTAAATTTATCGAAAATATCAAATTTTAATGATGGTCGAGGTAATTTCTAAATAATGTATCCGTTTTGAGTAGTTTTGATACACAATCGGCCAAATCTCCATTCGTTCAAACGTCCGTCGGCCAAGTATCCATTCGGCTAACAGTCTGCACATGGGTTTTTTAATGTTTTTTTTTTGTGATCTTTATACATACACATAACACATACGGTATTTTATAATTAAATACGTACATACATACATACATACACGTAAAATTGAATATCAATAAAATGTAAACGTTATTAAAAAAATATTTATGTAAATGAATTCCGTTGTGAATAAGCCGTTTGAATTTGGTTTCATTCTTTAAATAACAATTTTTATTTATGGTATATTTTTGAAAGAAGGCATCACTAAGCATTAATTTAATATTTATTTACTATCATTATTTGAATAAAGCGTGTTGTGAACATACATTCATACCTTATGAAAAAAAATAATCCTTTAAAAATATAACAGTATATAAAAAGGTAAAAAGAAATTCAAAGAATTGAGAAAAAGTTCGTATCGTAAAATGTTATTTTTTTGATACAAAAAAGGTCTTTTATCATATTTGTATTATATGTTTTTCAATACATATGATTTTCAGACTACAAAATTTTAGATTTTTTGACTTGGGCACAAACTTCAACGGGTCTATGAAGATAGTGCTTTGTCAAAGGCCCCCAGATTTTCAAGTGAATTCTTGGAAGGCCGAGGCTTGATTGAAGGTTAACATAGCAAAATGAGCAAATCCAACATCAAAAGCATGCCAGTATCCAGGGGATCATCCTTAAGGAATTTGTGCCTCAAAGTCAGACGGTAAATCAGCATATTTGCCGAAAATTTCTTAGATGTATGTATGTACATATGTCAAGTTCGGCGTTCGTAAGATGATTTTCGAACAAGAAATTATTCACTATTGTCAATTTCTTAGAAAAACCATGCTTTTTTTGCTTTTTTGTTTTGAACACTAATGGATCGGTTTATTCTGATTTAAAAAGCATCCATTCAACGCCGAGACCGAACATTAAGAGCACTTGGGTAATGCAAAACGACAATGCGCTTTGCCACACGCGATTTCAATTGATGATTTTCTAGCAAGTAGAAACATCCCCGTCGCTCCTTAGTCCCACAATTCACCATACATGACTTTTCCATTTTGAGAAGATTTTTCCGCCAAAGGACACACTTGTGGGACATTGGAACATTGAGAAAAGGTCATAACCGATATGCTGAAAACTATTGCAGTATCTGAATTCTAGCACTGCTATGAAAAGTGGAAAAATCGTCTCCAGCGTTGTAACTATAGGCATGTACTTTGAATTAGATTAAGTGGAATTGTAATTTCAAATGAATATTATTAAAAATCAATTTCATCTCAGAATGTAAATTTTTCAAAATTCTATCTGAAAAATGTGTTATCCGTTATACAAGTGCTCCATAAGAAACGGACGTTTTTATTGTAGTGAGTAGTACTCGGTGTTTAGAGGGAAAAAAAACCTATAATGATAGTTTTTTGACTTCTCACTCTATGCAATTTTGATGTCATGCTAATAATAATGAATATAACGAAAACTTTGAAAAAGAATAATCAACAGGGAAAATGTATGATTAATATAAATAAGTTAATTTCACACTTTGGTGATGTCGACTGGCCTGCCCGTTCACCTAACCTTTCCATGTATGATTTTTAATTGTGGATAGCACAAGGATCTAAAAGCACACGTGTACAAAAAAAGTCACCCACATTGGAAGAACTGAAGATTGCAAAGCAAAATCAAATCGAACAAATGGAAACACTGCGAAGAATGGAGAAAAAAACGGCTCCAAACGTAAAAACGATTTATCATTTTAAGTTTTATAATTTTTTATACATAAACATTTCAACACGGCATAATTTACCTTTATTTCTATGAAAATAAATAGTTTTTATACGAAAAAATGACGAAATACTGTTTAATTTAAAACCATCCGTCTTTTATGGACCAATACATATAATATGAAAATACCTAACAACCATGATTCATCAATTGAGGACCATCGTCTTGTAAAAACACATTTCATTCAATTGAAAATATAATGCGTACATACATATAATATAACTTTATTTGAAAACAGGATGATAAACTGTTTATTAAAAAAACTATAGGTCAATGATTAGCGTTGCTCGAGCGGATGAAATTTGAAAAAAAAACATTCGCTTCAATCACTTTAAAAGAGCGTATTTTAAACATTCTGTTGGATTGATTTGTGTATGCATATATACAATTTTAATTAGTGACCAATCTTATATATTGAGAATTTTTTTTCAGATTTACTCATTTTATTAGAACCGATATATACGACATCTTAAGATAAAAACATTCGGCACATAAGAAATTTCAGAAGTTTTAAGCCATTCCATAACATCGTTGACGTATGTTGACCACATGCGTACATTCATCAAATTCCAACCACCATCAATTAAACCGAAACTTTCAAGCACTATATTTGACCCTAGAGTGTTGGGCTTGGAATTTATATGGGAGGGGATTTGAAATCGGACTAACCTTGATCTAACATCTGCTGAGAAGTGGCACTGAAGTCATCCATGCAGTCCAGGGAGGCTATTGGAGCTCGGCACCTGCAAAAAGACGTCGCAACACATGAAGGAGGCCGGAAAAGTGGTCAAGTGGTCGAATTGTTGTCCCTCGTCGACAATACTCCGGCCACACCAGACGAAACAATAATATTGTATGCAAGTGAGACAAACGGTGAACGAACGACACTTGTCCAACGCCGATCAAAATCGAAATCACTCGAAATTGGTCGCGAAGGATGTGTCGACGTTGAGACGGACAGACACAATTGTATGAATTGGTAAACCGCGAATTAATTGCTATTTAAGTGGTCAAAATACACAAGAACAAGGCTAAGAGAGCATCGACGCAAATTCACACACTATGTTTTTTTTTTACTATCTTGATTCAAAATTTTAAACATATAAGTCATGGAAGTCAATAAAATTCAAGTCTAGTACATTTTTAGCAGTTCATTACGAAAAACATAATAAATATATTTTGTTCGTATACATATAATACGACTACAATCAAGACTATCACTTTACAACTTCGAAACCAAAAGCCCAAAGGTGGCGACTGACTTGTTAAACTATTAAACAATTAAACAATAAAACAATAAAGAATTCCCGCATTGTTAAAAACAGGGCTATGGAGTTGGAGTCGGAGTCGTAATAAAAAAATCAACCGACTCCAACTCCTTTTTTATTATTTTCTTATCCACTAATTAATTTAAATTTAATAATTTCTTTATAAAAATCATGAATTTAAATTAAATTATAAATAAAATCGTTGAATTGCACATATTTTGATGTGCTGTGGCTAAGACCAATTGTTTCCTCCAACCCATACTTCTTTTTTCACTCATTTTTTTAATAAAATTGACTTGTTTGTGTATGAAATTTATATACATACATACATTATGTATGTATTTACTTTTAATTTACACCCATTTCATTACCAATAATTCAATAAATTGGGCTACATGTCAATTTTATGATTTTTTATATTGAATATTGCTATTATTATCATTACAAACAATTTTATACGTTGAAAAGAAAAGTCGATGCTACTAAAATGATTGTAGTAACATCGACTTTTCTACAACTTGAACGATTTTAGTAAAATTGTTAAAGTTGGAGACGGGAGCTTAGAGTCGGAGTCGGAGTCGGTAAATTTTTAAACGAATCCACAGCCCTGGTTAAAAATGCCGAGTTTAACCATTGCAACAAGGAAATTTGAAATCAAAGAATACTAAAACAATTCAAACTTAGTACTTTTTGACATTATGTTACAATTCAGTCGCCATTAAAATGAACTAAAAACACCATTTGCGAATATGCGATCCGATTTTCACTTAGCCTGCATACGAGTGACATACATTATACATAAATGGTGATACTGTGTGTAACAAAATTGTTCGCCGAGTGCAAAGTTCCATTTATTAAAAAAAATTGATAACTATGTATGTCACATTTGCAATCGACGAACGCAAATAACATGTGAATAATTTGCCATCTACAGTCGTGTAGCGTTAATAACGCGCATTTCACACAACAGTTTTTTAAAAAGCTTTTTTTTTAAATTAAAAAGTTGTAACAGTAAAATGCTGCAGGGGCAAGCGGCTCGTCCCAATATTGATTTTTTTGTTTGTTGTAGATGTGACACGCGTACACGTTTAAACAGACCATTTAATATTGATGACGATACGTTTCAAGTCATTGGGTCGATTCGACTTACGCACTATGGACGCGCCTCGACGCTTCAAGCGGTAAATTCAAACGCCGTTTTCAATTTGACAAATTGTAGCTGTGGGTGTGTGTTTGTGTTCATAAATTAGCAGAATTTAATTAACTTTACCATGCGTGTTCTCTCTCTTCCTAATTTAACATAATATTATAATAATTAAGTAGAACGCGAAGATTGCTGACATATTGGTGCTTTGGAAAAGGGGTGCGTAAGCGGTGCGATACGATTTTGATTTTTCAAATGCAAAAGCAGTCAGATTTGTTACTTTTAGTAGGCGTGAGCTTTCGAAAAAAATTACGTACTTTAATGTATATTTCTTCAAAATTAACTGTGCGTTTAGTTACCTAAGATTCAACGATTCCATTATTGCGCAATGTTACGTGACACAAAAGTACGAATGTGATGCAGCCCGTTTGCAAAATTTCGCACGTCGATCGTAACATACAAACCTTCCTATTTGTGTTATGAAAGAAGTATTCCGATCATACATTTATCAAAAAAGATCTTCTCAGGTTTCACAGAGTATGTTTAAATTGCACACAAAAAACCAAAAAATAAATCAAATAATTATTTAAAAGTGGGTAAGTGTTTGTGTCATGTATAAATACAACATAATATTATATAAGCCCCATGATTTTTATGACAAATTATTTTACATTTTTGAAACAATATAATTTAATATATATTTTTTTGTAAAAATTTAACAATATAATACAAACAGTTTTTTTTTATATGTTTCTTTTAAATATGTATATATATAAAATTTAAAAAAATATATACATAGTATAAACTTCGATAAAATATATAAATATATACACATGTATATATAGGGAGTCACTGAGAATGAATGTCGTAAGAAATTATTTCATTATCGGACCGTATCAAAATAAATAAATAGATTGAAACACGCTATAGTTGAAAATGTAAATTCAGTCATTTATTCACAGAAAAAAATATATATTTATAGATCATTTTCAATGATACACTGTTTTATGTATTTATAATGTATAATAAAAAATTAAACACAACTGTGATAAGCCATCAAAGAAAAAATATATATGAACAAAAAACATCAAATAATATATAATAAACAATGTATTATTTTGCACATGAATTTGCGTGGTTGTAGTGGAGCCATCTTGATACATATTATATTTAATATATAATATATATATGTATATATATAAACAGATATTTTTATTTTATTATTCTACATATATATTTTGTAAATCTGCTGGTTTTCGCCGGGTATGCTTGATACATTTATACGCTACTACGCATGTTTGGAATTCAAAAAACATTTCTTTCCATTTTCTATGTACTCTCTGTAATCGCTTCTATTGTGAAATCATTTTCCCCGTTGGTTACGCTTTTCTCGCTTAACGACGTGTTTCTCTTCCACCGGAGGATTACGAACGGGACAGAATGGAGGAGGTTCAGTAAAAAAAGTCTATGTATATAAAAATATACATTGCACTCAAGTACTAAAATTGATCTAAACCCACTAAGAGCAAACGACGTTCGTCGGTAGTTAAACTATGTATAATATGTATTATTTATGAATAATATAACAGTATTCGTATTCTAGGGCCATGTGTTGCTTAGAGCGTCGCTCAAACAACGAACAATAGTTTCAATAGAATAATAATAATAGAACAATAGAACCGAGTTTCGGGTTATTCTAAAGTATATTATATGTATGTGTATCTATACAGTTAAATTTAAACTAATCAGCTAAAAGGACCAACTGAAGAACACATTTATATTTAAACGAAAACGGAAAACTAAAAAACACATTCATTTTTAAATACAATATTCAAAAAAAAAAACATCAACGATCAAACTATTGAGCCTAACGTGCGGCACTAGATTATATAATACAATATTTTGATTTTTTTTTTTGTTATTACTTGTATATATATCTAATATTTTTTGGTATTTTTAAAGCTCACCGCACGTTGACTAGAATCATCAAACTATTTTAAAAAACTAATGGGATAATATTTTTGGCATGGCAAAAATATGTAGAAAAAATGACACGACAAATGTCAAAACGACATTTAATGTCAAATCAACATCTCTAAAATAGCTCGCACGACAGAATCAGCGTTCACCCGGCAAATCAAACGCCAAACGGGCTACCAGTAACAAAAATAAAATTTGACATAACCAGTTATGTACATTTTCACTGGGTAATCGTAATATCTTAGCAGCCAACACTTATTTATGTAAGGGTTAGGTTACGTTAAGTTAAGTTAAGGTTGACCCTATTCATTTAAGATTAGGTTGTTAGGGTTGGTATTTATTTTTGTCAAATTTTTATTACTGGCAACCGATTTGACGTTTGATTTTCCGGGCGAATACCGAATCTGTCGTGCGAGCTAATTTAGATAGGGGCACTATTTTTATTTGCCGGGCCGATAAATGGTACCCAAAACTAATATAGACTTGCGGCTTACCACTATCAGTATAATTCTTTCATACAAAAAACACCAATAAAAATAGCATATAAATATATATATGTAGTTCAAATTATACCACACACTAAATTTTAACAAAAAAAGTGCAATAAAATCAGAGGCAGTGTTAAAAGAGTGAATTCATATCCAATACCAGGCCTGATCCTAGACGAAAACATACGATAAATCGGATTCAAACTACCAACTTACCTATGCAGTGATGTATAAGTGTGTGACGCAAGTAGGTGGAATTGCATTAAAGTTCAAGTTGTATTGAAAGAATACGCAAATTTCTTAACTAATTCAACCTTTGGTTTAGGGGGTGCGACTTAAGCGAGTAGACCGCGCGTCGATCGATCAGCTTAATTTAACCGATATTAAAAACTGAATTTTAAGTATATTCAGTTGGCAAACATGACTTGCATCGTTTACAGTGCTGTAAGGTGATACAACTTTCAGTATTACACAGTACATTGGATAATTGCATAAGTTCATGTAAGATTTTCATTAGTTTTTTTAACAGTAAGCTTTCATGAATTTATGCATTCATCTAATACGGTTAATTGTTCAAGCTCGGTGATATTTAGGTGCGTGTGAAAAAAGTGTTTCGTAGTGGTGGGGGGCGCGACTCGAGCGAGTTGACCGAACGCTACTGGTTTGACTCGATGGACATGTCACAAATTAATTTGAGTGATAGTGTTGGTGATTTTACTCCGATTTACCATACACTTTCGAGAGAGATCTAGGGCTGTCGACGTCACTCCATCACACTGTCGGCCAAAAAAATATATACAGAAAAAAATAAACAAACGAATAAAATACGAAAATAAAATCTACATACGCGTGCAATTGAAACAAAACCGAAAAGTATATAAATACGCTATTTAATAATACGCTATGTATTAACACTTTTTGACTTTTCATCGAACTGGACCAACATGCAGATCATACCCAAAAACTACACACAATCGACCGTCTCTAGGCGTGTTCGACACAAAAATGATGATAGACAAGAACAATGATACAAAAATAGGAACAAGGGTTGTGTTTTTGATTTTTTTGTTTTTTTAAAAAAATTTTTTTTTGAAGCTGATGTGCGTGCAATGTGCAATAAACTATTGTATTTTGAAGCTGACGAAGCTCATTCCTGGGTGTTTTTCAACCGTTTTGTCTGTGTTTTGGTGTTGTTTTTTTTTTTTTTGAAGGGGATATTATGTGGGTGTGGTGCGGTGGATTTTTTTTGGATTTAACTGAGCGGTGGTTGGGTGGGTGAGAGGGGGGGGGGGGTTGAGTGGTTGGTGATGTGGCAAGTTTTGGATTAGGGGTTACCGATAGATGGTAGGCGCCAAGTTGGAGTCTTCGCTAGTGTTGTCGGCGTTGTTTTCGTTGTGATGAGGCTGGGCTATGGCTGTAATGGTGGCAGCAGACGCCGAGTTGGCGTTTGCTAGTGGCACCGGGGCAGGGGGGGGCGCCACCACCGCAACATGGTTGCACACCACCGCCTGCGACATCTTGCGGTGGTGATGTTGATGCTGATGGTGCGGATGCGGATGATGATGCTGATGATGCTGGTGGTGTTGATGGCTGGATGTCGTCGGCGATGTGTTCAGGCAGATGTTTATCATAACTCCTGTCGGGGGGGTGTAGACACGAGTGGGGGCTCAGCGGGGCGTCGGGGCGCCGGCGACAAGGGCGTCGCTTCCGTGCATTATGCACGCCATTTTTAAAAAAATCTAGTAAAATTTTTACTCCTCAAAAAAACACTTATATGCTCCGTCGCAGATTACTACTTTGATTGACTTTCCCTTATGTATGTGATTTTTTTTGTTTTTGTTTTTTAACGGTTCACTGTATATGTCGTCCTGCAAACAAACACACAAAATGAAATTTGAACAATTCGTGTTGGGGCTGGTGGATGACCGTCGACGGTAAGTGCGTAGGTACAGAAAGCTCTGTGAGATTTGTATATATGTAGATCAGTGGTTCTCAAATGCGGCCGTTTGACGATTTACAACTTGTAAAGTAGAGCTTCATTTACGATGGCCCACCCTACTCCTCGGATACGTTTCGTAGAGTAGGGGTAGGTTTTCACTTATTTTCACAAATATTCGACATTTTTTTGTGAATTTTTCGTGCGCGGACTTTTGGCGGGATGGATACTTGCCGACGGACGCTTGAACGAACGAACATTTGACCGACGGACATTGGGCAGAACGGACATTAGGCCAATGGACGTTTAGCCGTGTGGACATTTGGCCGAACGAACATTAGGCCGACGGACGCTTAGTTGAACGGACATTTGACTTTGATTGTGTATCGAAATTACACAAAGCTTACTGAAAACAAATACATAATTCAGAAATCACTACGACCTCAATAAAATTGATAAATTTAAGCAATTAAAAATTTCATTCGGGCAAATGTCTGTTTGGCCAAGCGTCCATCGATCAAGTGTCCATTCGACCAATAGTCCGTCCGCTGAATGTTTCGCAGCTATTTTCTCATGTATTGCTTAATTTATAATTGAAAATAAATTAAATTATTGTTTATATACATATATAAAATTATTATTAATACAGAAACAGCACCTTTGAAGTAGCATGCCGTGGAAATTTCCTTGTTTTTATCGTACAATCTTACTTACGTGTGCGGGAGAAGAATACAAGGGGACTAGGTGACGTCTTACCGAGTCCCCATGTATCCTGCTCGGGTTTGGTGCATCCGCTCTAAAATCGCCAGATTAACAGAACGGCAGCTTTAAACGTAATTCTCGTTTTCTCGAATGATATATTGCACATCAGATGACGAGTAACCTTTCGATGTGCACAGATGCAATTATTAAAATTGAGTTGGATCTTTCTGGTGAGTTTAATAAGGCAAAATTCGGAACTTATTGAATCTTGCCTTATTAAACTCGCCTGAAAGATCCAACTCAATTTTAATAATTACCATTTTAATAATTGCATCTGTGCACATCGATAGGTTACCCGTCATCTGATGTGCAATCTATCATTCGAGAAGATGAGAATTGCGTTTAAAGCAGCCGTCCGTTAATCTGTCATTCAATTTGTCTGGCGATTTTAGAGCGGATGCACCGCATCCATCCTGCTCGTGCACAAGTACAAATTTTATCATAAGTACAAAAACATTTTTATCGCACAACACATAGAGAAAATCTCGCCAGAAAATCGCACATAGAGAGATTTTCATGGCGCACTGCTGATACATATGTATGTACATAGTCAAAGTCACAGTGTGTTTTCCACATTTTGGCATGAGATAAACTCTTACAAGTTTGCCAGCATATATTTCACAAAAAATTCTGAATTTAATCATTTTTTCAATTGGTTGCGTTCTAATGGGAAGTAGGAGCTGTAGAAAATTTGACACCATAAAATATACACATATTTTTCATGAGAATCCCCGCTCACTCTACGGATGTCAAAAATATGAAATGTAAAAAATATGCAAAACCATGTGACGTCAATTATGGAATACTCCTTACAATAAATTAAGATATAAAATTCATTTAAATTTAAATTTATTCAGAAAAATGTACACGTGTATAAAATATGCATGAAAAAACAACTTCAAAATAAGTGCAAACAAATTGCATCTATTTGTTTTGTGTAAAAGTAATAAACAAATTCTTTTCTTTTTAAAAAAAAAAATATCTTCCTTATGATGTCATTACAGGTTGCCCCCTGAGGACACCTGTGGTATTAAATTTGTACATATATTCAGCGCTTTTTTTCCCATGTAACGCGGTGGAACGGCGTTCCGGCACCTCTTTGTCTCAACATTTTTTTATGTTTCAAACGAATATTCTATATAATATAATTTAAATGTAATCTTTTCCAATAAAAATTTGACAAGTAAGTCCCTTTTTTTTTCAAAAAAAAGCCCTGCATATATTTATAGATTGTAAATTTTTGAAATCATATTAAAATAGTGGGTAGGATGGTTTTGCCAATTTTATAAGGAACCGTTTCAACAATGAAATCAGATAAATTAGCAAACTCTGATAGGAAACGATCGACTTTGAGTCACAAATATCCAAATCTGATAGGCAGCACTACAGAAATACTTCGGAATAAATTCTTTTCAATCGAGGTCAGCTTACAGGATTGAACCCGGGAACCGCTTGGTATTTAATATTAACGCAAGCACCGATCTATAGTGCTGGAAATATGTATATCCACCAATAATAAAATAGGGTTGCCAACTGTGACCGATTGGCTGGAATGGGAATTGAATTCCATTTTCGGGACATGGATTATACAGGAAGTTTTCCTAAATATGCCCTCGGGCACACAGAAACATACATACATACATATCCTACGTTACACGACAAAAATCCATCTCTTGTACATACATATGTGCAACCATGCACAGGGAAACAGATATCAAATGGAACAAGTTTCCACGTGTCCGAGGACTATATCTCTAATGTGAAAACTTCAAAAAACAAAAAATCAATATTACTATAAGTAAAAAAATTATAGTAAGATATATAAATAAATATTATTTAAAATATATACATATATGTATATATACATATATACATACATAAAAATTTCAAATTTCAAAGAAGAGGTGCAAATATAAATTCAATTATAGACATTGAAATATTTACAGATAGGCTGTCATTTAAAAAATAATTTGATATCCAAATGTATTTTCAAGTATACGTGAGGGGAGAAGTGTGCGGGGGAAGGAGGGAGGTTGAACAAATTCATTGTCTGCTCAATTTTTCAAATTTGCACCTATTTATCTTTCAGCCGAATTGAGCTAAAAAATATCAATAACATAATTTCTTGTGGGAATTATAATAAAAGCGATTTTCTTAAGGAAAATACATACATAAGTGAGAGATACATTTTTTGCAATTTCTTAAATAAATACAACGGTTTTTATATACATAAATGCGTATATAAAATATGTATGTAGACGACAAATGAGAACAACTTTCGATAGAAGGTCCGATCACTTGATGAAAAATTTACCGTTCAAACTATACTATGCTTAATTACATATGTATGTACATAAATGGTTATATTACGATTTACAATTAAACAGTGATTTGTATAAATTAAGCTAATTTGTTAACTCAATAGAAGCACTTATGTATGTATGTGAAGTTACAAATAATGTGTCGTGAATCTTTTTATGTTTCATAAAAATAATATATTATTTTAAATTGAGATTTTTTCAAGTGAAAAACATCGTCTGAAAACCACCGATAATGTAATTTGTAATTGCGCAATTTGGGCATGTCAAAAACACGGCCGCACGCTGTGTTTGTACACATAATATACAGAATATTTTCAAACTAATTGAAAATTGCTACAGTATTTATTTAGGTTTTAGGATTTATACGTTAAATAAATACAACATTGAGCAAAAACAAATTTGAAAATATTATATACGCCTACATAATTTCCTTTGACGGGCTTAGTCGCACGTGAATATTATACAAAATAAATGGAATTTCGAATACGATAATACCTTATCTAATCTTTTTGAAATACGTATTATGTACACACTTGTATTGAAAATCGAGTAAGCCGTACACTTGAGAGACTGGATTACTTTTATCTCAAATATACATATGTACATGTATATTTATTTCAGATAAACAGTGTATTAGCAACGCATTGGCAACGGGGCTGTTTCAACATCAATTCGATGCTTTCGTTATACGATTTTTGTAGCTAGCTTATCACTTTATGAAATATTTTTTAAGTTAGAAAATAACTTTCCGCCAATGGCGCTTCTTTTCTTCACTTTTTACGAATAATAAATAAATTAAAAATAAAATATACCGTTATAATATCCAATATAAATTTATTTTGACTTTCACAAAACTTTTCAAAAAAAGTTTTGAAAAATCAATTCTAGCCAATTTTAATTTCGCCGATTTCAATTTTAATTATAATCTTATTTTAATCAATTTTAGTTTTAATTTTAATTTCAGCAAAGCCAATTTCGATTTATTTATTTTTTCGATTGATAGGCGCCGATTTGATTTGTTTCGATTCAATGGATTCAGTCCCCGTGGGGGGCGCAAGGGGCAAAAAGCCGTCGTCGAACAAATGATTCGATTTTTTTTTTCGATTCATAGGCGCCGATTCGATTTTTCGCCGAAGCCCTAAACGGCAATTGCTCATGGGGGCGCAGAGGGGCGAAGCCCTAATCGGCAATGGCTAAGGAGGGCGCAGAGGGGTGAAGCCCTAAACGGCAATTGCTCATAGGGCCGCAGAGGGGCGAAGCCCTAAACGGCAATAGCTAAGGGGGGCGCAGAGGGGCGAAGCCCAAAACGGCAATTGCTCATGGGGGCGCAGAGGGGTGAAGCCCTAATTGGCAATTGATCATGGGGGCGCAGAGGGGCGAAGCCTTAAACGGCAATAGCTAAGGGGGGCAGAGAGGGGTGAAGCCCTAAACGGCAATAGCAATAGCTAATGAAGCGCAGCCGTCATCGAACAAATGATTCGATTTATTTTTTTTTCGATTCATAGGTGCCGATTCGATTGATTTTTTAAAGTGCAAAGGCTCAGGGGACGTGGAGGGCGAAGTCCTAGAAGGCAAAGGCTCAGTGGGGCGCGGAGGGCGAAGCCATAGAAGGCAAAGACTTAGGGGGGCACCGAGGGCGAAGCCCTAGAAGACAAAGGCTCAGGAGGGCGCCGAGGGCGATAATAAATAAATTTTAAAATTTTTACTATTAGATTAGTCATTAGAGCGAAGCCGGGTAATACAGCAATTATGTATGTAAAAAAAAGTTTTTTTTAGTTCTTGTAATTTTGTTTTGATTGTTCATTTTTAATAATAAAATTTTTAGTAATAATTTTTAATTTTTTTAATAAAATTAAAAAAGGGCCGCCAAATCAGATATGTATGTGCCAAGGGCGCCACAAACATTGCTACGACTCTGGAGAAAAACATGTATAATAGTAGAGTAGTCATTTTGGGTCAAAGGAACCCAAAAGAGAAAAAAAAATTATGAGTAATGACTTTTTTGATGGAAAAAATATTTGATAAATTATATCACAACTATCGGACGATAGTGTGAATAAATTATGTTTTCTTAAATAAAAAAAAAATTTAGTTCCAAATATAATATTAATTTATAAAGAATTCATTACCACTCATAACTTTATTTTGGGCAATATGTATATCTTAGTAATAATAAATAATGTTTATTGGCGTTGGTTAAATAGCACTTTTAATATTTGGCACAAAAAAAAAGTAGTTTATTTTTGAAATTGAAAAATCATGTAATTTATATATAGGTAAACCGGTAATTGCTAAAAAATTATAGGAATACCGGTAACCTTTTTAGCGTAATGGAAATTACGCTAAAAAGTAAAACCCAATATGTACCAACATATTAAAGCCTACAAATATTTAAATTATTCTAGTATGTTAATATTTGCTAAATTATTCTAGTATGTTATATTAAAAATGTTAAATACAATTTTAGAAAAATCCAAATATTTTTAAGACATTAGTCTGGTACATGGTATAAAAATATCCGAATTACAGATTGCAAAACCAGTATACCGGTTTACCAGTAAATCGGCATTATTTGGCCATCGATAATTAATGATATTGTTTTATCGCGAATTAAGTAGAGAGCCCACCCTAATATATTCTAAAACGCTATTTAATTCGTAGTATTATTGAAAATTTATGCCCATTCAAAACTCCCAATAAAGTCTTCACGGTCTATTGGATTTCCGCCTTCGGGTAATCGCACACTTTTATGTATGTACATATGTACATATCAGTGGCGTGCGGTCCATGGATGCGGTGGATGCGGCGCATCCCCTATAACTTTAAAAAGCCAAGAGTATTTTTAATAAATATTTGAATTTCGCTTCGATGTATTCTTAGTGATGTACGTGATTATGATGTAGTTTATGAGTATATATATATATATATTTCACATATCACGTGTTTTTTGTTACATGATGCATTATATAGGATCTTTTGATAATTTTTATTAAGGATTCGCATAGGCGGGCGGGCGGCCGGCCGGCCACAGGCGAGTGACGCTGGCGAGTAGACGCTGAGTGAAGTGCGCCCGCGTCATGGATTCGGAGTCGATACCGATCCCATTTGCGCATGCGCACTATGAGGCTGTCTTATTCGCGCGGACGCGTTGACACTTGTTTAACCTCTACGGTGGATTCGGTTTCTCTGTTTGCTTATCTATTGAGTTTCACTTGGAAGCCGCTGTTGATCGATATTTCCGCACGCTACGCCCCAAGTTATTTATCAAAAAGCTAGCCGATTCATTTCTTTAGACGAAGTTAATCATTTATACTGTAAGTTGGTTATTTTTTACTTTTGAATTAAGTTTTCATTTTAATTAGTTTCGTCTAACTTTATTTTTAGTTTACTGTTCCACTACTTACGAGTTTTCATTATTGCCTTTAATATGGATATCGAAAATAACAATGAGAGTGGACTTGTCGTCGAGATCAATAATAATTGCAATTGTTTAATTGAAAATGTGCTGAAAAGAAGATTTGCTTCTCTCCCATTTAATGAAAAGGAGATTATTGTTAAGAGCCCCAAACCCACACCAATATTAAATATTCAGTCTAAAACAAAAACATTTAAAAGGTATTTTAACACAGAAACATACGAAAAAATTTCATGGATTTGTGGATGTGCTCACTTAACGAAATTATTCTGTTGGCCATGTATTTTATTTTCTCAAGAAGTGAATGTCTGGAGTAAATTTGGATTTTCTGACCTAAACAATTTAAGTAAATCGCGCAAGAGACATGAATGTTCTCAAGCTCACATATGTTCTGCTGCTCAATTAAAAAAATTTGGAAAGGGACCTCGTATAGAAAATTTTTTAAGTGCTCAATTTAAAGCAAATATTGAAATGCACAACAAAGAAGTTACTGCAAATAGATACATTTTGTCGAAATTAATAAGCGCGATCTGTTTTTTAGCAAAACAAGAACAACCTTTACGAGGACATTTTGAACACCAGGAATCGTAAAATAGAGGGAATTATATTGAATTGCTGTATCTGTTGAGTGAATCAGACATAAAATTGAAAACTCATTTAGATAACTCTCCGGTGTTTACTGGATTATCGAACCATATACAAAATGACTTGGTATCCGCAATATCAAAAGTCTTGCTAGATGAGATTAAAACTGAAATACGTGCATCAAAATTTGTTTCCATAATTGTGGACGAATCTACAGATATCAGTCGCAAAGCTCAGCTATCTACTATTTTTAGATATGTAGATGAAAACAATGAAATTCAGGAGAGATTAGTTGGATTTGTCGATGTTAGTCCCAATAGAACAGCTAATTCTCTTTTTCAGCACATACGTGAGACCTTGGAAGAATTTGGTTGTTTGGACAAATTAATTGCACAAACGTATGATGGAGCGGCTGTAATGTCCGGGGAGCATAATGGAGTGCAACGAAAAATTCGAGATATTTGTCCTAATTATTTATTTGTCCATTGTTACGCTCAGAGATTGAATTTAGTTTTGTCGCAATCTGTTAACCATATATCCGGATGCAAACGTTTTTTCAGCCGTATGTTGTCATTTTCAACTTTTTTTTGTAAGTCTTCAAGAAGAATTTCCCTTCTCGATTGTCAAATAAAAAAACGATTTCCCACTGCTGCCCCTACACGATGGAACTACAATAGCAAAATTTTAAATATGGTATTAGAATATCAAACAGAATTAATGGAAATATTTAATCAAATAATTAATGATGAAGACGAATGGGATACTGATGCTGTCATAAATGCTGAAGTCCTTCATCGTTATTTAAAAGAGTTTGAATTCAATTTCAATTTGCATTTATTTTCTGCAATATTTAATTCGGCAGATTTTTTATTTGAAATTTTACAAAAAAAAACCTTTGACATATCGTATTGCGTAAGTGAAATTAAAAAATTTGTAAAATATTTAGATAACAAAAAAGACGATTTTGATTCATTGTGGAACAAAGTAATAACTAAAAATTTTAATAGAAAAAGAAAATATGCTGAATGTGAAGAAGATGTGAAAACAACGTATAAACTTCACTATTCTGAAATTTTAGAAACTCTTTCAGTAAATACAACCAATCGATTTCGAGATATCGAAAATTTAAAATTTCTTTTAATTTTTTTTAACGTCAAAAAATTTAAAGAATATGAAAAAAATTTTCCAGATATCCTATTTAAATCACTCCACCTAACTTATGGAAAATAATTTGATTTGATGAAATTAAAAAGCGAATTAATTTACATGTACTCAACGCAAGATTTTCATTTGAAATCTATAAATGACGTAAAGGAATTAATTGTGAAAGATGATCTAATAGAAGTTTTGGAACAAGTATTTAGTTTAATACAATTAATTTGTACGATACCTTCCACGAGCGCATCGGCTGAACGATCATTTTCGACTATGAAAAGAATTAAAACGTTCACCAGAAGTAGTCAAAGTGAAGAAAGACTCTCTGGTCTTACTAAAATTGCAATCGAAAAGAAAATAATGTCAAATTTAAAAAACAATAAAAAATTCTATGATGCGGTTATCGATGAATTTTGTAAAAAGGAACGAAGAATAAAATAAAATTTTAAAAAATAAATTGGTCGGTTTTTTTTTTCAAACAAGAGACAGCATCCCTTGTTTGAAAAGTCACCGCACGCCACTGGTACATATGTATGTACACACGTGTCTTTTATTACACTCAGTTCATTCCGGAAACGTACGTTTTCCGTAAAGCAGAGAGACCGCACTTCCGGCGAGAGCAAGTTGCAACTGCGTAGCCAAAGGACTGAATTTGCGAAAGCTGGTTGCAAAAATTGGGTCAACTCGAGCTCTCTTTGGATTTTGGCGTATTTGGTCGCCTAGCATAATGCGTAAGTACAATGCGGCGTATAATTTATCATGTACATTTGTTTTGTTCTCACATTGTACTTTATTATTTATTTATTTATTCTAAACAGACCATTGTGGCATAACAGGAATTCCTAAAGCGCCACAATGGTCACAAACTATAACACAAAAAAAAACAAAATAACATATATATATGTTTATATATATGTATGTACTTTAATAACTAAATACACTTTAACAACTAAATACAATGTATGTAGATAGATTACATATGTACATATTTTTATAGATTTCATTTTTACCATAGGTTGCTCCAAAACGACACCTTTGACCAAACTGGTACATGAATACCAAACACACTCTACAATGTAGGAATATTTAACAATCAACAAAATCGGATTTGTGACGAATTCACGAAAGGGGGGGCGGGAGGGAGAGGATGCCAATTTTATTGGTTCCGTCGCAAACAATTCAGTCAGAAAAAATGGTAAACTCTGACAGGAGACGGTCGATCTGGATTTAATAACCATCCAGAACTTTCCAGCAGCGTATATAATATTTAAATCAAATAATTAATCGATTTTGGCTTGGATTTGAACCCTCAAGCAAAAATTTAAACAACATTGGAAGCAGTCACTAAAAATATAATAATATTTAAATAGAGGGAGAATAATAGAAAATTTCTTGTATCAACAGTCAGCAACAATATATTACATATATAAGAACTCGCCAAAAATACAAAACCGGTGCGGTTGTATATATAAACTCGACGGTGAAATACACCGAAAAAGTTGGGAAAACGAGTCCTGAGATATTGCAAGTTGGTGGAACGAAGTAAACTCTTACAAAACATTCGTATGAGGCGCTAATGGAAGAGAGAAGATCAAGATTCACTCATATAATACATCACATCCAATTATGAAATTAACGATAAGCACAGGCTATCAGACAAATAGGTTAAAATAATCCCTGAAAGCCTACGCTCAGTGAGAAGGAAAATATCACATTCATGTACGGCAGCAACGATTTCATTAATAAGTCGGATAGCTTTAGGAATAAAAGCCATCCGATAAAGTACTGTGGCAGAAGGCGCAATCAAATTATGAGGATGAAGTACATAATTAAGAACATAAAGTTCCAATTGTTCTAGCCAACGACGAGCATGACGTATTACGAGTACTACGTAGAACCAGGAGAACAAACCGAATTAATAAGAAGTTTCTCAAAAATTCAAGGGAATTTTACCCAAGCATGCCCAAAAGAAAAAGAGTAGGGTAGATATGTATGTATATGGGTAATATCCACACTCTTTCCTATATAGGAAACGAAAAAATGCGTAAATATATGTATTGTAGATATACATATAAGCGGTGATCTCAAAGTTAATATGGAAAGCAGATATTTTGAACATCAAAAATGTTTATTATATTTGAAAGTTTATTATTTATTATAGTTATTTGATATATGTATATATGTAGATGTAAACCGCTTTTGGTTTTAGCAAGATGGCGTCACATCCCATACGAGTCGCAAAGCATCGCTTTACTTCATTCGTAGTTTAATGACCGCAGTATGGCCGTTTGTAGATCTGTTTTCTGTCTAGACAGTCTCGATATTATTATTTTACGAAAAACTATCTAGATGTATCAAACTATAATCGTTTTATATTGTTGAATATCTATACTTTAATGTATTGTTAATAAAATGTTATTAAGTCGTGTCAAATTTGATCAAACTGTGAAATGAAACGAAATAGATTTGTACTGAGTGCGTTTGATACTTCCAGATTGGATGTCAATTGTGGTTTGATCAAAAGCTTTATTGATACATTTTTGATTAAATATTTCTCAAAAAGGTATGCTCTAATATTTAAATAAAATTCTGTCAGAAATATAATTAACTTTTCAGACATTTTGATTAGAATACCCACCCCTCAAGTTTGATATTATTTGTAAATTTTTAAAATTTCACAAAGCATTTTAAGGTAAATTTCCGCTCAACTTCGCAATGATTTTAATCAATTATTAAATTTGAACTATATAACTATTATAAATTGTATTTACCAATCGTATACTTTTCTATGCAAAATGCAATGCAAACTCAATTATGTGCAGAAGTAAGTAACTACAGTTCCGGTTCATGCCTTTGAAATGAAATCTCCAAATATCTGAACCCTTATATTAAATCATCGAAATTAGATTTTCAGCTTATTATGTGCTACAGTTTTTGAAATATAGCATTTAAAAAAAAAATGTGACCAGATTTACAAACGGCCACACGGTGCATCGTGTAATTTAACTTTAGATTACTTTCTTTGGGATTATTTGAAGAGTGAAGTTCAAAAACCACGTGTTCGGTATGATAAAGAGTTTATTAATTCAGATGTAATACATACACGATGATTTATAGCTTCAAAGTTGAAAGAAGAACGCAGTTTTATGTATCAATGATTCATGACAGGTATGTATCAATAATTTACGACAGGTGTAAGTATCAAAGATTCACGACAGGTGTAGATCAAATACGGTGGCTTGGGAGAAAGAAGCTTTCTTGGCTCCGGAACATCAGGTCATGGATGGGACTCGGTCTCGAAAAGTTATTTCGGCTTGCCCATGATAGGGAAGAATTCGCACGGGCCATAAACGATGTCTGCCCATGGTAGTTGTCTACGTCCGAATACGGATTCGGCATTAGAAGAAGAAGAAGTGTGTATCAAAGATTCACGACAGGTGTAGATCAATTACGTTATTTTATCCAAAATCTTGACCTACATATATATACATTTTTGTCAATAAACGAAAGCCGCAATAGCCACGCGAACGATACTGCAACTTGCAAAGTGTATGTATTTCTATATGTAATAACGGAGCGTGTTATTATAGTATGTACATCGGTAGACGGGTTTTGCGCGGCAGCCATTTGCAGGTGTATACTATTTTATGATATTTATATGTATGTAGATGCAAGCCCTGACGACAGCAGATTCGATCAATAGAGCTAAATGCAACCCCCGGATGCAACGGAACAGCCATGCGTCTGTCTGGATGCGATTCGAATATTTGATGTCGTCTCAAAATGGCCGACAGCTTTATTCGTGCTGCATATATTAAATATGAAATCAAAATTATGGAAAGACAATAAAATAAAAGATACGTATGTGTCGTTCGTAGAGATCTCTAACTACGATATTCACATGGTAGTATGCTAAAACGATATATAAATCACCCAACTATTTTTCGCACAAGTTCTTTGTCAAAAAAGTAATTTTGAAATAATATTGAAGACAAAGGACATAAACAAATTAAAGGACATTAAAAAGAGTTTTTTGGAAAATCGATTTGAATTTTTTTTATTTTGTCAATTGGCTGGATTGAACAATGAAAATTTTGAAAATTTTACATCATATCAAAAAATTACGAACTCACCCATTGCAAACTTAAATGAGTCGCTCAGTCTGATAAGCGAAAATTCAAAATCACTCTTTTGCACCAAGTTCCCATAGATATTTGATGTTATTTTAATATTTCAAGAAATTGCTACTTCCAAGGAAATTTGTCTATTTAAAATATAATCAACACCGAAAAATTGCAGAACGATCGCGCAAAGAAGATGGTAATACAAAATTGCTTCTCACCCATAATCTATTGCGGAATGAATGCACTAATACATACATATATGTATATGTACAAAAGTAAATATGTATGCAACGGTTCCGACGCTCGTCCGATTCCGAAGCTTCCAGCCAGCCGACTGACTCTGTCCACCCCTGTTTTTCAGCACGTCTGCGTTTTGCTGCAGAACGGCGGGCACAAAATCAAAAAATCGATTCAACTATATAAAAAAACAAACGCGCTTTTCCGGTGCAGATGCGGATGTGAAAAAAAAATAACACGAACCGAAATCAAATCACAGACTGACGCAATCTTTGCGACTGTATGATCTTTGCTACGACATTTGAAATACATATGTAGATAAAGAGACAAATCTAACAATGTCGTTTCTGAGACCGAAGCATTATTATGTCAACTGCGATCATATTTATGAAAACACAAAATTTATACATAAAAGATCGTGAAGTTCATTGCCGAAAAAGAGTTATAATCATAAACAAGTTTCTCGTATGATCTCTGTTACAACACATTTGTTAGTTTCGTTTCAGAGACCGAAGCATTATTTGATCAAATGCGATTTTTGGGATTACATTTAATGGAAAAACTAAATTTACTGTGGCAAATTATACATACATATGTATGTAGTATAATGAAAGTAGTTATAAATAAAGACTTTTTTCCTTTCTCGAACGATCTCTGCTTTGGATAGTATGACAAATCTGTTAATTTTGTCTCCGAAACTGAAATATTATAATATATAATAAAATGCAATTTTGAGATTGTATTGATGAAAAAACTAAATTTACTATCAAAAGTTCACACAAAGTTCATCGCGTTAAAAGAGTTTTTGTTAATATTTCGGTCGTAATATCTGAGGATGGGCTCTCAGAGGAATAATTTCACTGTTTTCGTCAGAGTCGCTTTCAAAAACCATAATATTGTCACTGTCACTGTTACTCCCAACACTAACCGAATATTTCGAATGTCTATCAGCGGTATATTCCTCATCGTCATGATAAGAGACGACGTCGTCGTCATCATCGTAATCCATTTTAATTGGGTAATATCGTGGTGAAGAAACTATGTATATACTTATGGGGCCTGGCTAGAGTTGTGGAAGTTCTCGTAGCGGCTATGTTGTTGAAGTTGTTAAAGTTGCGGCTGGATCGTCGTGTGTCTGATCTCTGGAATCGGTGCAGCTATGATGTTCTCAATACAACTACGTTGAAGGAGTTCTCCGAAACGACGGTGTTCTCGAAGCAGTTATGTTGAAGGAGTTCTCCGAAACGGCGGTGTTACGAATTGATAATTAAATATTTACCAATCGTATACTTTTCTATGCAAAATGCAATGCAAACTCAATTATGAGCAGAAGTAAGTAACTACAGTTCCGGTTCATGCCTTTGAAATGAAATCTCCAAATATCTGAACCCTTATATTAAATCATCGAAATTAGATTTTCAGCTTATTATGTGCTACAGTTTTTGAAATATAGCGTTTTTAAAAAAAGATGTGACCAGATTTACAAACGGCCACACTGTGCATCGTGTAATTTAACTTTAGATTACTTTCTTTGGGATTATTTGAAGAGTAAAGTTCAAAAACCACGTGGTCGGTATGATCAAGAGTTTATTAATTCAGATGTAATAGATACACGATGATTTATAGGTTCAAAGTTGAAAGAAGAACTCAGTTTTATGATTTACGACGGGTGTATGTATCAAAGATTCACGACATATGTAGATCAATTACGTTATTTTATCCAAAATCTTGACCAACATATGTATACATTTTTGTCGATAAACGAAAGCCGCAATAGCCACGCGAACGATACTGCAACTTGCAAAGTGTATGTATACGGAGCGTGTTCATATAGTATGTACATCCGTAGACGGGTTTTGCGCGGCTGCCATTTGCAGGTGTATACTATTTTATGATATTTATATATATAAAATAGGTATAATGTTGTAGCTCGGGCGTCGAAGGCCCTCGGGTTCGTCATCCGGTCCTCCAAATGCTTTACTTCTATAAAATCATACAAAATACTATATTGTGCATACGTAAGAAGTATTGTTGAGTTTGCATCCCAAGTTTGGAACCCAGATTACTCTGGTGCAAGAGACAGATTGGAGCGCATTCAGAAGAGATTCCTGAGGTACGTCAGTAGCCGTTTTGGATTAACCTATACTTCCTATGAAGATGCTTGTAGGTGTCAGCATCTACTTCCTCTTGTCAAAAGAAGGGAGATAGCTGACATCTCAACAATTTTGAACATCCTTAACGGCTCGATTGACTGTCCTCAATTATTGAGCAGACTATCATTGCGTGTACCAAATAGAATGACTAGATGTAATGAGCTCCTTTACATACCTAATACTTTTTCTAATTATGGAAGAAGCTCATTCATCTGGCGTGCAAGCTCCACCGTCAACACACTAATCTTAACAATTTCTATGTTTGACTTATTTAATATTAATGCTATACAAGCTAGAGTAATTATTGCAAATTTATTTTTCGATGATTAATTTTAATGAAAGTTTATGATTATGATTATGAATTTTTATTTTGATGTATTTATTTTGTCTTTTTGTTTTTTGTTATATATTATATTTTTTATATTATTTCATAATTTTTATCATATTATTATTCTTATTATTCTGATATTTTTATTATACTGTTATTTCTATTTTTTTTCTTTTTTTGTTTTCTTTAACTATCTTACTCTATTATCATTTTTGTTTCTTATTTTAAATGTTTGAGCTTTTCTTTTTTTACCTATATGTGAAAATTATTAATGATTTACTTAACATAATTATATTTTTTTTACTATCAATCTAATAAACTGTAAACTGTAAATTTTCCAAATAAATAAAATAAAATAAAATATATGTAGGTGCAAGCCCTAACGACAGCAGATTCGATCAATAGAGCTAAATGCAACCCCCGGATGCAACGCAACAGAAATGCGTCTGTCTGGATTCGATTCGAATATTTGATGTCGTCTCAAAATGGCCGACAGCTTTCTTCGTGCTCCATATATTAAATATGAATTCAAAATTATGACAGACAATAAAATAAAAGATACGTATGTGTTGTTCGTAGAGATCGCTAACTACGATATTCGCATGGTAGTATGCCAAAACGATATATAAATCACCCAACTGTTTTTCGCACAAGTTCTTTGTCAACAAAGTAGTTTTGAAATAATATTGAAGACAAAGGACATAAACAAATTAAAGGACATTAAAAAGAGTTTTTTGGAAAATCGATTTGCACTTTTTTTATTTTGTCAATTGGCTGGATTGAACAATGAAAATTTTGAAAATGTTACATCATATCAAAAAATTACAAATTCACCCATTGCAAACTTAAATGAGTCGCTCAGTCTGATAAGCGAAAATTCAAAATCACTCTTTTGCACCAAGTTCCCATAGATATTTGATGTTATTTTAATATTTCAAGAAATTGCTACTTCCATGGAAATTTGTCTATTTAAAATATAATCAACACCGAAAAAAAATACCAAATATAAGATAAACAGTAGCAACTAGTGGTTAGCATATAGTGCTTTCGAACAAAGTGATCACGGATTCGATTTTATGTTTATAATTGTAATTGTCATTTCTTGGTCTGTATAATACACTCGCATATGTAAAGACGAGTGTGCAATGATAGATTAAATTAAATCAATTAACTTGCCCAAATATCATGATTTGACGTATTAAGTCTACAAGACTCAATAAATCACAGCAGTGCTTTAAAAACCATGTGAAACGTATAAGAGGTTAGTAAGAAATCATTGTAATTCATATGAATTGAACATAAAAATCACATATCGTACGGAGCATACAGATCCGTTGAGCGGTTTAGGAGATAAATGAATAAAAAAAGGTAGAAACCTATTAGAAACCGTCAAATTTTCCCACAGCCACAAATTGATACGTCATCTATTGTACATGTGTACATAGATAGAGTAATAAAAATGCGACGGTATATTAATATTCGAATATGAAAATGGGAACAAAGCTGCACCACTAACTCAATTGAGTCAAATTGCAGAACGATCGCGCAAATAAGATGGTAATACAAAATTGCTTCTCACCCATGATCTATTGCGGAATGAATGCACTAAAACATACATATTGTATATGTACAAAAGTAAATATGTATGCAACCGTTCCGACGCTCGTCCGATTCCGAAGCTTCCAGCCAGACGACTGACTCTGTCCACCCCTGTTTTTCAGCGCGTCTGTGTTTTGCAGCAAAACGGCGGGCACAAAATCAAAAAATCGATTTAACTATATATAAATATACGATATATAAATCACCCAACTGTTTTTCGCACAAGTTCTTTGTCAACAAAGTAATTTTGAAATAATATTGAAGACAAAGGACATAAACAAATTAAAGGACATAAAATGGAGTTTTTTGGAAAATCAATCAATTGGCTGGATTGAACAATGAAAATTTTGAAAATGTTACATCATATCAAAAAATTACAAATTTACCCATTGCAAACTTAAATGAGTCGTTCAGTCTGATAAGCGATAATTCAAAATCAGTCTTTTGCACCAAGTTCCCATAGATATTTGATCTTATTTTAATAATTAAAGAAATTGTTACTTCCAAGGAAATTTGTCTATTTAAAATATAATCAACACCGAATAAAAAATACCAAATATAAGATAAACAGTAGCAACTAGTGACAAGGGAAGTTACACAATGTCTTAAAATAAATGTCAAGACTAAAATTACAAATATTGAAATTACAAAATTCCAATATCTGAAAGAGTGATGCTATTACAGATAGAAGCACATCCAATAAACCTAAATATAATACAAGTATATGCGCCTACAGCCGACGCTAACGAAGAACAAATTGAAAAATTCTATGAAAATTTGAAAGTGGCAATAACTCATATTAAAAAACAGGAAATTTTATGTATATTGGGTGACTTCAATGCGGAGGTAGAAAACATCCAAACAGATGTCACTGGGAAATTTGGCTTGGGTGAAAGGAATGAAAGAGGAGACCGTTTAATAGCATTTTGCCAAGAAAACAATCTTATCGTAACGAATACGTGGTTCGATCTTCCTAAACAGAGATTATATACTTGGAAGTCACCACAAGACGGTTACAATGACAGGATAATTCGTAACCAAATTGATTATATTATTATAAATAAAAGGTTTCGCAACGCTATACATGCGGTGAAAACGAACCCTGGAGCGGATGCTAATTCAGATCATTGCTTATTGGGAGCAAAAATAAAGTTGCGCCTAAAAAATATACATAAAAAAAGGAATCCAATAAGCGCTTAAATCTTGAACTACTTAATATACCAGAGACGTCTAAAAACCTTTCTCGTAATATTAACAACGGAATGAAAAACGTAGACTACAATACAATGACAGAAGACACAGTAGATGACAATTGGTATAAAATTAAAAAGGCTATCGATGAACCTAGTAAGGAAATATTAGTCAAAGATACCAATTTAACAAAAAAACATGAATGGATGACGGAAGAAATTCTAGACTTAATGGACCGCCGAAGAACATTTAAAAATACAGACAACGCTCGATATAAAGATATCCACCGCTTGATTCCAAGTCCTTGAAAGAGAAGGACTTGGAAGAAAAATGCCATGAAATAGAGACCAAAAAGGCCAAAAATAAAAAAGCTTCAGGAAAGGATTCTATTCCTGTAGAATTATTAAAATTATTGGATGAAGAAGGCATTTGAATACTGACGAAACTTTTCAATCAAATATATGAAACTGGTAAAATCCCGCAAGAATGGTTACAGTCAATATTTATCCCCTTAGCAAAAAAAAATAAGCCAACCGGCTGCAATGACTATAGATTGATAAGTTTAATGAGCCACACCCTTAAAATACTTCTCAAAATCATCCAAGAGAGAATAAGGCGTAAGTGCGAAAGTATGATAAGCGATTCGCAATTTGGTTTCAGAAGAGGATTGGGAACAAGAGAAGCGTTGTTCTGCATGAACGTACTCCTACAAAAGTGTAGGGATTTCAAAAAGAGGATATACTTCTGTTTCATCGACTTTGAAAAGGCATTTGATAGAGTGGAACATGACAAATTAATCCATGCACTAAACCAAACTGGGATAGATGCAAAGGATATCGCCCTTTTGAAGAACCTACATATATTGGAACCAATCTGCTGTCGTGAAGGTTGAAGACTTGGAAACTGAAAAAGTAGAAATTAGTCGAGGGGTACGGCAGGGATGTGTATTGTCGCCCATGCTCTTCAATCTGTATTCGGAAATGGTGTTGAACCAGGCAGTCGATAGTCGAATAGGAGTAAAAATAGGCGGCGAAATTATAAATAATATCCGTTTCGCTAATGATACGGCAACATTGACTGAGAGTGCCGAAGACCTGCAATCGTTATTGATCGCAATTGATCATTCATGTCAAAAATGGGGTCTGTCTATTAATATCAACAAGACAAAATCAATGGTCATATGTAAAGAAAAAACGGATTCATTAAACCTGAGTGTGCGCGGACAAATGATTGAACAGGTCGAACAATACAAATACCTAGGAGCAATGATCAATACGGACGTCAGTTCCGAAATGGAGATAAGAAGAAGGATCGAAATACCAAGAAATGCCTTCGGCAGCATGAAAAATGTTTTGTGTTGTTGAAGGTTGTCTATGAAATTGCGCTTAAGCGTCCTGCACTCCTATGTTTGGTCAGTTTTGCTGTACGGATGCGAAACGTGGACGCAGTTAGTGGCATCTATGAACAGGATCGAGTCCTTTGAAATGTGGTGTTACCGGAGGATGCTAGAGATCTCGTGGAAGGAGCATGTAAGAAACGAAACAATCCTCCAGCTTCTTCATAATAAGAGGTAAATAAAAAGAGAGAGCTTCTTGACACGGTGAAGCGCCGTAAGATGGAATACTTTGGCCACATAATTCGCGGCCCCAAATATCGCCTTCTACAAACAATCATAGAAGGGAAAATAGAAGGCAAACGGTGGCTTGGGAGAAAAAAGCTCTCTTGGCTCCGGAACATCAGGTCATGGATGGGACTCGGTCTCGAAAAGTTATTTCGGCTTGCCCATGATAGGGAAGAATTCGCACGGGCCATAAACGATGTTTGCCCATGGTAGTCGTCTACGTCCGAATACGAATTCGGCATTAGAAGAAGAAGAAGTGTGTATCAAAGATTCCGGACAGGTGTAGATCAATTACGTTATTTTATCCAAAATCTTGACCTACATATATATACATTTTTGTCAATAAACGAAAGCCGCAATAGCCACGCGAACGATACTGCAACTTGCAAAGTGTATGTATTTCTATATGTAATAACGGAGCGTGTTATTATAGTATGTAAATCGGTAGACGGGTTTTGCGCGGCAGCCATTTGCAGGTGTATACTATTTTATGATATTTATATGTATGTAGATGCAAGCCCTGACGACAGCAGATTCGATCGATAGAGCTAAATGCAACCCCCGGATGCAACGGAACAGCCATGCGTCTGTCTGGATGCGATTCGAATATTTGATGTCGTCTCAAAATGGCCGACAGCTTTATTCGTGCTGCATATATTAAATATGAAATCAAAATTATGACAGACAATAACATAAAAGATACGTATGTGTCGTTCGTAGAGATCTCTAACTACGATATTCACATGGTAGTGTGCCGAAACGATATATAAATCACCCAACTATTTTTCGCACAAGTTCTTTGTCAACAAAGTAATTTTGAAATAATATTGAAGACAAAGGACATAAACAAATTAAAGGACATAAAAAAGAGTTTTTTGGAAAATCGATTTGAATTTTTTTTATTTTGTCAATTGGCTGGATTGAACAATGAAAATTTTGAAAATGTTACATCATATCAAAAAATTACAAATTCACCCATTGCAAACTTAAATGAGTCGCTCAGTCTGATAAGCGAAAATTCAAAATCACTCTTTTGCACCAAGTTCCCATAGATATTTGATGTTATTTTAATATTTCAAGAAATTGCTACTTCCAAGGAAATTTTTCTATTTAAAATATAATCAACACCGAAAAAAAAATACCGAATATAAGATAAACAGTAGCAACTAGTGGTTAGCATATAGTGCTTTCGAACGAAGTGATCACGGATTCGATTTTATGTTTATAATTGTAATTATCATTTCTTGGTCTGTATAATACATTCGCATATGTAAAGACGAGTGTGCAATGATCGATTAAATTAAATCAATTAACTTGCCCAAATATCATGATTTGACGTATTATGTAAGTCTACAAGACTCAATAAATCCAGCAGTGCTATAAAAAACCATGTGAAACGTATAAGAGGTTAGTAAAAAATCATTGTAATTCATATGAATTGAACATAAAAATCATATATCATACGGAGCATACAGATCGGTTGAGCGGTTAAGGAGATAAATGAATAAAAAAAGGTAGAAACCTATAATGGTAGGAACCACTTGCGTTCAACCTGAAATTTTGAAATAAAATTTCACCGTAAGTGATGGCATTAACAAAGTTTGAATTATCTCCAAAATACACGCACTAGGGATCGAGACTAGATAAAAATCAGTCAAATTTTCCCACAGCCACAAATTGATACGTCATCTGTTGTATGTACATATGTAGATATAGTAATAAAAATGCGACGGTATACTAATATTTGAATATGAAAATGGGAACAAAGCTGCACCACTAACTCAATTGAGTCAAATTGCAGAACGAAAGAAGATGGTAATACAAAATTGCTTCTCACCCATGATCTATTGCGTGATGAATGCACTAAAACATACATATTGTATATGTACAAAAGTAAATATGTATGCAACCGTTCCGACGCTCGTCCGATTCCGAAGCTTCCAGGCAGCCGACTGACTCTGTCCACCCCTGTTTTTTAGCACGTCTGAGTTTTGCTGCAGAACGGCGGGCACACAATCAAAAAATCGATTCAACTATATATAAATATACGATATATAAATCACCCAACTGTTTTTCGCACAAGTTCTTTGTCAACAAAGTAATTTTGAAATAATATTGAAGACAAAGGACATAAACAAATTAAAGGACATGGAGTTTTTTGGAAAATCGATTTGAATTTTTTTTATTTTTTATCTCGTGGAAGGAGCATGTAAAAAACGAAACAATCCTCCAGCTTCTTCATAATAAGAGGTAAGTAAAAAGAGAGAGTTTCTTGACACGTTGAAGAGTCGTAAGATGGAATACTTTGGCCACATTATTCGCGGCCCCAAATATCGCCTTCTACAAACAATCATAGAAGGGAAAATAGAAGGCAAACGGTGGCTTGGGAGAAAAAAGCTCTCTTGGCTCCAGAACATCAGGTCATGGATGGGACTCGGTCTCGAAAAGTTATTTCGGCTTGCCCATGATAGGGAAGAATTCGCACGGGCCATAAACGATGTCTGCCCATGGTAGTTGTCTACGTCCGAATACGGATTCGGCATTAGAAGAAGAAGAAGTGTGTATCAAAGATTCACGACAGGTGTAGATCAATTACGTTATTTTATCCAAAATCTTGACCTACATATATATACATTTTTGTCAATAAACGAAAGCCGCAATAGCCACGCGAACGATACTGCAACTTGCAAAGTGTATGTATTTCTATATGTAATAACGGAGCGTGTTATTATAGTATGTACATCGGTAGACGGGTTTTGCGCGGCAGCCATTTGCAGGTGTATACTATTTTATGATATTTATATGTATGTAGATGCAAGCCCTGACGACAGCAGATTCGATCGATAGAGCTAAATGCAACCCCCGGATGCAACGGAACAGCCATGCGTCTGTCTGGATGCGATTCGAATATTTGATGTCGTCTCAAAATGGCCGACAGCTTTATTCGTGCTGCATATATTAAATATGAAATCAAAATTATGACAGACAATAAAATAAAAGATACGTATGTGTCGTTCGTAGAGATCTCTAACTACGATATTCACATGGTAGTATGCCAAAACGATATATAAATCACCCAACTATTTTTCGCACAAGTTCTTTGTCAACAAAGTAATTTTGAAATAATATTGAAGACAAAGGACATAAACAAATTAAAGTACATAAAAAAGAGTTTTTTGGAAAATCGATTTGAATTTTTTTTATTTTGTCAATTGGCTGGATTGAACAATGAAAATTTTGAAAATGTTACATCATATCAAAAAATTACAAATTCACCCATTGCAAACTTAAATGAGTCACTCAGTCTGATAAGCGAAAATTCAAAATCACTCTTTTGCACCAAGTTCCCATAGATATTTGATGTTATTTTAATATTTCAAGAAATTGCTTCTTCCAAGGAAATTTTTCTATTTAAAATATAATCAAAACCGAAAAAAAATACCGAATATAAGATAAACACTAGCAACTAGTGGTTAGCATATAGTGCTTTCGAACAAAGTGATCACGGATTCGATTTTATGTTTATAATTGTAATTGTAATTTCTTGGTCTGTATAATACACTCGCATATGTAAAGACGAGTGTGCAATGATCGATTAAATTAAATCAATTAACTTGCCCAAATATCATGATTTGACGTATTAAGTCTACAACACTCAATAAATCACAGCAGTGCTTAAAAAAAAAACATGTGAAACGTATAAGAGGTTAGTAAAAAATCATTGTAATTCATATGAATTGAACATAAAAATCACATATCATACGGAGCATACAGATCGGTTGAGCGGTTTAGGAGATAAATGAATAAAAAAAGGTAGAAACCTATAATGGTAGGAACCACTTGCGTTCAACCTGAAATTTTGAAATAAAATTTCAGGTCATGGCATTAACAAAGTTTGAATTATCTCCAAAATACACGCACGTTTTTAAAAACCACGAAATCGCGATCAGGGATCGAGACTAGATAAAAATCAGTTAAATTTTCCCACAGCCACAAATTGATACGTCATCTGTTGTATGTACATAGATATATATAGTAATAAAAATGCGACGGTATATTAATATTCGAATATGAAAATGGGAACAAACAGCACCACTAACTCAATTGAGTCAAATTGCAGAACGATCGCGCAAAGAAGATGGTAATACAAAATTGCTTCTCACCCATGATCTATTGCGGAATGAATGCACTAAAACATACATATTGTATATGTACAAAAGTAAATATGTATGCAACCGTTCCGACGCTCGTCCGATTCCGAAGCTTCCAGGCAGCCGACTGACTCTGTCCACCCCTGTTTTTTAGCACGTCTGAGTTTTGCTGCAAAACGGCGGGCACACAATCAAAAAATCGATTCAACTATATAAAAAAATAAACGCGCTTTTCCGGTGCAGATGCGGATGTGAAAAAAAAATTACACGAACCGAAATCAAATCACAGACTGACGCGATCTTTGCGACTGTATGATCTTTGCTACGACATTTGACATATGTACATTTGTATGTAGATAGAGAGACAAATCTGAAAATGTCGTTTCTGAGACCGAAGCATTATTATGTCAACTGCGATCATATTTATGAAAAAACAAAATTTATACATAAAAGATCGTGAAGTTCTTTGTCGAAAAAGAATTGTAATCATAGACAAGTTTCTCGTATGATCTCTGTTACGACACATTTGTTAGTTTCGTTTCAGAGACCGAAGCATTATTTGATCAAATGCGATTTTTGGGATTACATTTAATGGAAAAACTAAATTTACTGTGGCAAATTATACATACATATGTATGTAGTATAATGAAAGTAGTTATAAATAAAGACTTTTTTCATTTCTCGTACGATCTCTGCTTTGGATAGTATGACAAATCTGTTAATTTTGTCTCCGAAACTGAAATATTATAATATATAATAAAATGCAATTTTGAGATCGTATTGATGAAAAAACTAAATTTACTATCAAAAGTTCACACAAAGTTCATTGCGTTTAAAGAGTTTTTGTTAATATTTCGGTCGTAATATCTGAGCATGGGCTCTCAGAGGAATAATTTCACTGTTTTCGTCAGAGTCACTTTCAAAATCCATAATATTGTCACTGTCACTGTCACTCCCAACACTAACCGAATAATTCGAATGTCTATCAGCGGTATATTCCTCATCGTCATGATAAGAGACGACGTCATCGTCATCGTCGTCTTCGTAATCCATTTTAATTGGGTAATATCGTGGTGAAGAAACTATGTGTATACTTATGGGGCTTGGCTAGAGTTGTGGAAGTTCTCGTAGCGGCTATGTTGTTGAAGTTGTTAAAGTTGCGGCTGGATCGTCGTGTGTCTGATTTCTGGAATCGGTGCAGCTATGATGTTCTCAATGCAACTACATTGAAGGAGTTCTCCGAAACGGCGGTGTTACGAATTGATAATTAAATATTTACCAATCGTATACTTTTCTATGCAAAATGCAATGCAAACTCAATTATGTGCAGAAAGAAGTAAGTAACTACAGTTCCGGTTCATGCCTTTGAATTGAAATCTCCAAATATCTGAACCCTTATATTAATTCATCGAAAGTAGATTTTCAGCTTATTATGTGCTACAGTTTTTGAAATATAGCGTTTTTAAAAAAAAATGTGACCAGATTTACAAACGGCCACACTGTGCATCGTGTAATTTAACTTTAGATTACTTTCTTTGGGATTACTTGAAGAGTGAAGTTCAAAAACCACGTGGTCGGTATGATCAAGAGTATATTAATTCAGATGTAATAGATACACGATGATTTATAGCTTCAAAGTTGAAAGAAGAACGCAGTTTTATGTATCAATGATTCATGACAGGCAGTGGCGGACTGGCCATACAAGCTTCATGCCCGATGGCATGTGGGCCACACTATCAGTTAGAAAATATGGGCCCTCAGTAAAATTAAATAACTTTAAACTATTTCACGTGTGTAAAAATTTATAGGATATCGCACTTTGGGACCTAGAGTCTGGGTATTTCAACAAAACAAATTTCTTACGATATACAAAAACAACTAATACCTGCTTTAACAGCCCAAGGATCGGTTAACTTTTTTTACAAGGCTCGAAATGTAAATTTTAACATTTGCGTGGGCCTTTTTACCGGGCCCATTTCCAACCTCAAGATTATGCATACACCAATACCTATGTAACAACTACCTACTGAAATAAAAATGGGAATAAACAAATATCCGTGAATAATATAAACTGAATTGCTTAAAACAATTTTGATAGGACGATTCATCATCAACCAGCGATTTAAATTTACTTCATACATACTTTCAAAATAGCATTTGATTATACTTCGACGATATAGTAATATTTAAATACACAATTTTAAACAGTTTCCGAATATAAAATCTATTCCTAATCTAGACATATCCATGTTTATATAGAAACATAGTACATAGGCCCCCTCCCCAAAATCCCGATTTTTGATTAACATTAATCGAAAATATCATGCATTTTTAGTTTTCAGGGACGTAATTTGGGGGGGCACTCGCCCCCCTAAATTAAAGAATAGTGTGAATTTAGAAAATATTATGAATTTAATGATTAATGAGATACTATGGATCTATGAATGCTGCGTTTATTTCTTATGTACATATGTTACTTTGGGGTAATTAATAAAATAATCGCTGCTATGTGCTTTGAAAAAAAAAGATTTTATTATTTTGAAGCAAGTATATTTTGGTTTTTAATTGGTATGCCTTGGGTAACATTCTTAGAAAGTAAAAGCCGCTTTTATGCCGCATTCTTTTATGATGCATTCTATTTACCTAGGAAAAGGGTTAAAACAAAATATACAATGTAATTTATGGATCTATTTTGCCTTTGCCATTTTTCTTGTGCCTAAATTTGTTTATTCCCATTTTTGAAAATTTTATTTATTTTTTGCCCTTGATTTGTAGCGTGATGGAAAGAAGAAAAATTTGTTATATGGGGGGGGGGGACAATTTTTTTTAACCCTGGGTGGGCCCCCTTTGACTACTGGCATGCACTGATTTCAGTCCCAGTCCGCCACTGATGACAGGTATGTATCAATGATTTACGATGGGTGTATGTATCAAAGATTCACGACGGGTGTAGATCAAGTACGTTATTTTATCCAAAATCTTGACCTACATATGTATACATTTTTGTCGATAAACGAAAGCCGCAAAGTGTATGTATGTATAGCGGAGCGTGTTAATAAAGTACATCGGTAGACGGGTTTATTATACATATGATATTTATATGTATGTACATAAATGCAATCCCTAACGACAGCAGATTCGATCAATAGAGCTAAATGCAACCCCCGGATGCGACTCAACAGCCATGCGTCTGTCTGGATGCGATTCGAATATTTGATGTCGTCTCAAAATGGCCGACAGCTTTATTCGTGCTGCATATATTAAATATGAAATCAAAATTTTGGAAAGACAATAAAATAAAAGATACGTATGTGTCGTTCGTAGAGATCTCTAACTACGATATTCACATGGTAGTATGCCAAAACGATATATAAATCACCCAACTATTTTTCGCTAAGTTCAACTAAGTTCTTTGTCAACAAAGTAATTTTGAAATAATATTGAAGACAAAGGACATAAACAAATTAAAGGACATAAAAAGGAGTTTTTTGGAAAATCGATTTGAATTTTTTTTATTTTGTCAATTGGCTGGATTGAACAATGAAAATTTTGAAAATGTTACATCATATCAAAAAATTACAAATTCACCCATTGCAAACTTAAATGAGTCGCTCAGTCTGATAAGCGATACTTCCATGGAAATTTGTCTATTTAAAATATAATCAAATCCGAAAAAAAATACCAAATATAAGATAAACAGTAGCAACTAGTGGTTAGCATATAGTGCTTTCGAACAAAGTGATCACGGATTCGATTTTATGTTTATAATTGTAATTGTCATTTCTTGGTCTGTATAAAACACTCGCATATGTAAAGACGAGTGTGCAATGATAGATTAAATTAAATCAATTAACTTGCCCGAATATCATGATTTGACGTATTAAGTCTACAAGACTCAATAAATCACAGCAGTGCTTTAAAAAACCATGTGAAACGTATAAGAGGTTAGTAAAAAATCATTGTAATTCATATGAATTGAACATAAAAATCACATATAGATCCATATAGAGCATACAGATCCGTTGAGCGGTTTAGGAGATAAATGAATAAAAAAAGGTAGAAACCTATTAGAAACCGTCAAATTTTCCCACAGCCACAAATTGATACGTCATCTATTGTACATATGTACATAGATATAGTAATAAAAATGCGACGGTACATTAATATTCGAATATGAAAATGGGAACAAACAGCACCACTAACTCAATTGAGTCAAATTGCAGAACGATCGCGCAAAGAAGATGGTAATACAAAATTGCTTCTCACCCATGATCTATTGCGGAATGAATGCACTAAAACATACATATTGTATATGTACAAAAGTAAATATGTATGCAACCGTTCCGACGCTCGTCCGATTCCGAAGCTTCCAGCCAGACGACTGACTCTGTCCACCCCTGTTTTTTAGCACGTCTGAGTTTTGCTGCAGAACGGCGGGCACAAAATCAAAAAATCGATTCAACTATATAAAAAAACAAACGCGCTTTTCCGGTGCAGATGCGGATGTGAAAAAAAATTACACGAACCGAAATCAAATCACAGACTGACGCGACGTGGCGCTTCAAAATCGATACAGCTGTACGTACTTGTCGTAAAAACGAGGGACATATCTACATATGTATACTGTATAATCCCACGTATGACATAAGTATACACATGTAATAAATACCCAGCTATAGGTATAACCGGCATCGCCTGAGTCTTTTATCTTATATACGAGTGTATAAAGTTATACAAGAACGATCAATGTTCGATATTATTTTTTCTGGTATGTTCGAAGCCTTCCCGACTTCGGTTTAATATATAATAACAAATCTTTGACGCTAAATGAACAAATCCTAACAATTTGTGTACATTATCCAATTATAATTGGCATGGCACTCATTGATATACATTTGAGGTATCGGTGCAGAATGATTTTTAGCTTTTAAGGTGAGCATTCGTGTGGAAATTTCTTGATAGGCAAGTTTCTCGTATGATCTTTGCTACGTCATTTGATATACATATATGTGGATAAAGAGACAAATCTGACAATGTCGTTTCTGAGACCGAAGCATTATTATGTCAACTGCGATCATATTTATGAAAAAACAAAATTTATACATAAAAGATCGTGAAGTTCATTGCCGAAAAAAAGTTGTAATCATAGACAAGTTTCTCGTACGATCTCTGTTACGACACATTTGTTAGTTTCGTTTCAGAGACCGAAGCATTGTTTGATCAAATGCGATTTTTGGGATTGTATTAATAGAAAAACTAAATTTACTGTCGCAAATTATACATATGTATGCGTTAAAAGAGTTTTTGTTAATATTTCGGTGACGACACAACTAGGATCACCCGACTGATTTTGTTGTGAAAACCAAGCTTATCTGTTGGCGGAAAAGTTGCTAATCGTCGAGAAACAGGCGCGACATCACAATTGCTAGTGACTTGTTTCTACCTATAGCTATGAATATCAATGATCACCTTTAGTTTGCTATGGCCAAGTAATAAACAATTAAACATATGTACATACATATGTATATTAAACAAACAAAAAGTTTCTGCATACGGAATGTCTAATATTATTGCGGAATCATTACGAATCCATTGATATTTACACCGGGCTTAAATTTTAAATTGAGATAAATAGAACCCCAAAAAAGCATAATTTTAAGTTAGCCACTCGCGATGCTCGCCAAAGCTCGAATCGAAAGCTCGATTGCTTTGAACGAATAGCTAGAATATGCTTACTAGAGATACTGTGGGACGTATGTATCTCTCATTTGAAGATTTTAAACCAATTTATAGCTCTTTCACGTGAACTTATTTCTTAGTATGATGTTGCAAGTTTTTCGGTTGGGTGCACGTATAAGCGCAGTTCATAACTACATATAAACATTTCCCCCCTTACTCGCATTTATACCATACCTATACATTCTAGTTACTTAATTTGTATATTTGTAAAACAGTAACATAAGATTCAACCACATTTTGACCGAATGGTACATGCAAGTTACTTGCAAGCTTTTAACGAGTGACTGAAATGTGTATCCGCTGCTAGATCCATCATCGTGGCATTCTAATTCCAGGGAATGAAATAGAAATGAGCTTTTCATGCCAATTCATATGTTTAAAGAAAAATGAAGAAATATATATTTTTTAGTAAAATATGAATACATGCATAGATATGTATGTATGATAATGGAATTTTCGCATAGAGATAATGCGGCAAAGTTTTCGTGCATCTTGTGTAACACAACGGTGGGTAATATCGACTTTTGTGCCTATTGGAACACGCGACCTTGAACTTGGCGCAAATTCAGCGAAATCAGAGTCGAAGTCGTTAAAAATTAACCGGCCCCGACTTTTTTTATTATTTTCTTTAATAAATAATATTACGGTTGTGTCAAGTAGAATTTCCAATTTTACTGAAATAAATCCCCTCATAAATAGAAATTTAATAATGTATTTATAAAAATCGTGAATTCCACGTATTTCGATATTTGCTTACACGTATTTGTTTCCTCCGTCTCATATTTTTTTTTATTCTTATTTTTACTCTCCTTTTTTTAAATGTATGTACATAATTGAATACCGTAAATAATAAATGATCTAAGTGCCATTTTTAAGATTATGAGATACATCGTTTTTTTTTCAATGAATTGTACAACATTGTATGAGCAATACAAACTTGCGATATATTATTATTTATTTATTTATTTATTTATTTAAAGTTTGGACCGTTGTAGCATTACAGGAATTCCTAATGCGCCACAATGGTCAAAAATATAACAGAAAAGACAAGAAACAAAATAATAAATTAGACATAACAAAAACAAAACATATATATACACAAACAACTAAAAATAATAATTATTATTATTATATATCGTTTATCGTCTTGAATGTTTACAAGGTTTTTGTATTTCGTAATATTCTTTCTCGATTATGATTTTCAAGTTATGAATTCCATAAGTCCTCACCAGATAGAGTTTCAAAATTTATCATCCGGACTGACCGAAACCAATCACGACAAGCAAATAATACACCACCACCACGTCGATCTACTCTATCGCGACGATGCAGCCTCCAGGAAGAATCAAAAAGTTCAGCATCAAAAAATGATGAAGTCAACCATGTTTCCGTTAGTGCTACCATATCATCACAAATATGTAGTAGAAACGGCTGAATTAAACGCAGCCAGCTTTGTCCTGAGACCTCGTGCATTTTGGTAATAAATTACCAATTTTCGGTCTCCCAGTTTGGCGCGTGACTTTCTTTGAGACAAGAAATGGCAGTTTTGATTGAGCCAACGGAGGTTGAGCCAATGGAGACGAAACGGAAGAGGAAGCAGAAGAATAAGCCAACACAGTCACAACAGAATCACGACTATCAGGACCATTTGAGCAGGCAGATGTAGGAGAAGAGGCAAACATCGACGTCACTGCGACCGTTTCCATAGAAGATTCACTAATACTTGCAGACGTAGTTTTAATATCAATATATATGTCTATGTACATACTTTCATATAAATTGGTTTGTTTATGTTTGAAATTCCTACACATACACTATGAATATATTTTTTATTTATACTTATTTCATTACTAATAACACTGAGCAACAAAAAAAATACCAGAGCGGAGACTAGCCAATCTTTACTAAGTTTGACCCACTGAATTCGAATATGATATTGATTTTTGTTGGTGGGCGATCGTTTACGAGATCTGAGCGTTTAAAAAAATCCGCGATTTTCACAGTTTTTTGGCTTTTGCGGTCTTTAACTCAAAATTTAGGATTGTTACGCTCAAATTGAGTATTGTAATCAATAGTCAGATATTTTTCCTATTAATTGTTATATTTTATTGCTTTAAAATACTTCTAATTAATTGTCTAGCGAATTTTAAAAGTCAAAAATATATTTTTTTTATGGATTTTTTTCCGTGCTATTTTTCATTTATTTGGCAAATTTTTTATTTCACCACGTTTATAAGGATTGGTTTTCTACCTCAATATTTTTTTTTATCTAAACGTATTAACTAAAGCGGTAATTGCAATTTAAATTATAAACGTGGTGAAATAAAAAATTTGCCAAATAAATGAAAAATAGCACGGAAAAAAAATCCGTAAAAAAAATATATTTTTGACTTTAAAAATTCGCTAGACAATTAATTAGAAGTATTTTAAAGCAATGAAATATAACAATTAATAGAAAAAATATCTGACTATTGATTACAATACTCAGTTTGAGCGTAACAATCCTAAATTTTGAGTTAAAGACCGCAAAAGCCAAAAAACTGTGAAGATCGCGGATTTTTTTGAACGCTCATATCTCGTAAACGATCGCCCACCAACAAAAATCAATATCATATTCGAATTCAGTGGGTCAAACTTAGTAAAGATTGGCTAGTCTCCGCTCTGGTAACTCAAAAACGTGATTTTTTGTTGCTCAGTGTAATTAAATAAATTAGGTTACTATTTTCAGTGATTTTTTTTATATCTTGAAAAACGCTATTATTTTTACAACTAATAATTTTATACGTTGGAAAGAAAAGTCGATCGTACTAAAATCGCTTAAGTCCGAGTTAGACTCGGAGTCGTATTACAAGATAAAGTCAAAGTCGAAGTTGGAGCCGGAGTCGGTAAATTTTGAAGCGATTCCTCAGCCCTAATAAGAAGTACAATTGTATATTGTAAATCGTAAAAAAAATGTAAAAAAAGTGCCTTTATGAATTAGCGAAAGCACCCAGCTCTGCCTTGATTATAAATTGGCATGCATTGAATATGTCGATAGTTTGAATGGAAACGACAGCATATTGATTGTTAAAGTTGGTGCGTTGGAGCCGCTGCGAAAAGTTGGTAAATCAACCGTTTTGAGATTTTCGCCAGCTTTAAACCGAAGTTCATTACAACTGGTAGTTCAATCCAGACAATAAGGGAATTTCACATCCTGTCATTGATCGCCAGGAATTGAATTAGGGGAGGGGGAGCGAGACATATCGCGCGCATCGTTGCAATATGTATGTACATACATAACTATGGACGGGGATGCTTTATGTACATACCAATCGCGAAATTTATGGCGGCCATACTCGATGTGCAAAAATAAGGATTCAAAATGCTAAACAATGCTCCATCGGCGAATTTTTTTAATACAAACTTCATTATGATGGATGCAGTTATAATGATTGGTATAGGTTAGCAAAATCTTCACCCCTTCCCTGTCTACGACTTTCCTTTGTGCTATTGGTTCTATGAACCTAAAATTTGTACTTAGCAAATTAAGTATAATTTTAAATGAAACCGTAGAATTGTTCTATATGCAGATATTAGAAGCTCTCTGTTCAAGGGTTTACAAGGTAAGTACATAATTGTGTACCGAAAATAAAAAAAAATATCTAAGTGCCATTTTTAAGATTATGAGATATGTACATCGGTTTTTTTTCAATGAATTGTACAACATTGTATGAGCAATACGAACTTGCGACATATGTCTATGTACTTTCATATAAATTGGTTTGTTTATGTTTGAAATTCCTACACATACACTATGAATATACTTTTTATTTATACTTATTTAATTACTAATAATTCAATAAATTAGGTTACAATTTTCATTGATTTTTTTTAATACTTTTGATTTTTTTTATATCTTGAAAAACGCTATTATTTTAACAACTAATAATTTTATACGTTGGAAAGAAAAGTCGATCGTACTAAAATCAATTAAGTCCGAGTTAGACTCGGAGGCGTATCACATGATAAAGTCAAAGCGAAGTTGGAGTCGGAGTCGGTAAATTTTGAAGCGACTCCACAGCCCTAATAAGAAGTAAAATTTTATATTGTAAATCGTAAAAAAAAAAGTTAAATAAAGTGCATTTAAGAATTAGCGAAAGCACCCAGCTCTGCCCTGATTAGAAATTAGCTTGCATTGAATATGTCGATAGTTTGAATGGAAACGACGCATATTGATTGTTAAAGTTGGTGCGTTGGAGCCGCTGCGAAAATTTGGGAAATCAACCGTTTTAAGATTTTCACCAGCTTTAAACCAAAGTTCATTAAAACTGGTAGTTCAATCCAGACAACAAGGGAATTTCACATCCTGTCATTGATCGCCAGGAATTGAATTAGGGGAGGGGGAGCGAGACATATCGCGCGCATCGTTGCAATATGCATGTACATATGTACATAACTATGGACGGGGATGCTTTATGTACATACCAATCGCGAAATTTATGGCGGCCATACTCGATGTGCCAAAATAAGGATTCAAAATGCTAAACAATGCTCCATCGGCGAATTTTTTTAATACACACTTCATTATGATGGATGCAGTTATAATGATTGGTATAGGTTAGCAAAATCTTCACTCCTTCCCTATATACGACTTTCCTTTGTGCTATCGGTTGTATGAACCTAAAATTTTTACTTAGCAAATTAAGTATAATTTTAAATGAAACCGTAGAATTGTTCTATATGCAGATATTAGAAGCTCTCTGTTCAAGGGTTTGCAAGCTTTGACCAAAACATTTTTAATCCTTGAAACACCCGCAACTATGTATTTTTGCAAACAAAGACATAAACGATAAATACGTTGTACATCTTATTGATACGATTTTACGCTCGTAGGAGACGGGTATTCACCCGCTTAGGTATGTAGGAACTCTAGTAAACTGATAGACGTTAAGAACCACCGAAGAACATAACGAAAAAAACAGTACAGTTTTTTTCAAACCATTGTGGACAAATACACAAACGATAAATCCGTTCAATACGTTGATTTAATCATTGATACGATTTTTCGCTCGTAGCAGACGAGTTTTCACCCACGTTAGTAGAATCTCTGGTAAACTGAAAAACGTTAAGAACCACCGAAGAACAACACGAAAAATTAAATACATTTTTTTGCGAATCGGCAAAGTTTTGATTTTAAAAGTTCATAATAATCAAAAATTTTACGACTTCAATATAAATAATAATAAAAAACAAAATATATATGTATACACATAAATATGAATGTATATATGTATGAACATAAATAAACAAAACCCGATTACAAATAGTTTTTACGGTTAATATTACATTAGGCAGGTTTAAAATGTACAAAAAACATACATACATGTATGTGTGTACATCAATTAATGATTGTAAAAAAATCCTATAAGTTGCACATTTATTCAGAATCAAAAAAGGCAAAAAATGACTTATTTTACTATCGCGAGCCGTGATACGTCATCGCGAGACAATAACACTACAATAACTTTCACGTTACGGTTGCGCGTCTCGTAACGACGCGCACGTGGTCTACGGGAAAACCGGAAAAGCTGGTTTTCCCGCGCCCTCACAAAGGAAATAACCGGGCGGAAGGGGGTGGGGGGAGGGGGGGTGGGTCGACAAAGTGCCGGGAAGTGCACCGCACCAACCCGCACGCCCATATTGATTTTTGCGAATAGTGTCCGCGTACGCGCGCCCTTACATAATACAATAACCGCACAAAGACCACTCGACGATGGTGATCGACCGTGATAAGAGGGTGATAAGTGGGTAGGGGGTGGGGTGGTGGGTGGGGTGGGTTGGGGGGTGGGTGGGGGGTGGGTTGGGGGGTGGGGTGGGGGGTGGGGTGGGGGGTGGGTGGGGTTTGGGGTGGCGTTGACTCACCTGGTCAAGGGCCGCCGCGCAGGGCTGTCTCTCGGCTCGGTGAATACGGCGGCGGGGTGAGGGCGATCATCTGAGGGTTCGATTTAAGTGGGGGGGGTGGGGTGGGGTTACTCTTTATGATGTTTTTCTATGGGGTCGTGGGGTCGTGGAGCACGTGCGTGGAGAGTCGAGGGGTGTGTGGGCGCGCTAACTGTGCGACGGACGGTCACCGAGTGGTGGGAAGCCGATGCGCACAGTCCAGCCCTTGCACAACCCTGAAGCGTCCCAAGACCCACCCGAATATACCCCCTATTTAATTATTAAAAAATCAGGACGTCTCCTCGTGGACAGTCAAAACATTTTTAACAAAATGTGTAAACGGAGTATGGAAAAGCTTTCTTGAAATTTTGCAAACATAACTTGTCATTAAAAACAATTTAACCTAACTTGAACTTTCTATCAAAGAATAAGTAGTAGTTTTATGCCATCAAATTTATTTAATTATCGAAAAATCAACAGGCCTGAGATGTAGACATTCAAAAAAATAAAGAATACATATAACAAAATAACATCTGAACCCAATTTTAGATTTTCACAAAATACATAATATATCTAGTACATATAGACAAACAAATGAAAAAGAAAAGAATAAAAACTAAAATATGACTAAATAGGACAATGCATAGTTAAAAATAAAGTGATAAAATATAATTGGATAAAGAATATACAATAGAAATAGAAACAGAAATGGATCAATCAATCGAGGCTCTCCTGATTTAATGTAAGGAAATACCGAATAGATCAACCTCATTCAGGTCCCCGTTAAGAGGGCTGTACACCCGAAACCTTAATTTTGTTACCGTTCCTTTCTTCGATATATATATATTGAGTGTATGTATATATTGAGTGAATGCGATAATATATATCAATATATATATTGAGTAAATGCGACAGTTGCGCTTCGATCAGATAAAACGTATTTTAAATTGACAAAATCGAGGTTTCGTATTCTCCTATTTTCTCCTCCAAAACAGGAGCAATTTTTAAAAAAATTCATCATCGGTATGAGAAAGATACTTTTTGTGCATCTATCGGCGTATTTTTTTTTTAAATCGACCGTTAAATAAGCACGCTGGACTTGTTTCGTGGGTGTAAAAAAGAGGCGATTTTATAGATGTTTGGCGGCTCTTAGCTCCTATAAAAAATAATTAATCAAAAAAATAAAGCGATAGATGCACCCCAATGGTGGATATCCATAGCATATTAAAAAATAATTTCTCTAGTGCCATAATTGAGGAAGGGAGAAGTATAGTACGTTTGTATGGACAAGGCGCTGCTGTGCAGCCCTCTTAAGCATACGTTAAACACGCTGTAGATGGGAATATTTTAGGGAATTGGTTTTGAAAGGATTAAGTGAAAAGAGTGCAACGTGCTTAGAATATCTAACTGGGATCCTGAAACTAACCTTACTCAGTAAATCGGAACAATCAAGCAAACCATTAAGGAGCTTAAAAAAGAATGGAGCATCGGTGAGTCGTCGCCTGACAGAAAGATTGTTAATGGATAAGATTTTTAAAATATCGGGAACAGTAAGTAGTATGGGCGTAGGTAAGAAAACGGTAGCGTAAGGATTTAATAAATTTTAGTTGGACTTTTTCAATACAAATTAATATGGGGATAAATAAAAAGTTGACCAGATAATTGATAAAATTAACTACATACTTGGTGACATATAAAAGGTAGGTAGCTAATTTGTGAGGAATCGTTTCAACAATAATTAAATTGGCAAACTCTAATAATCGCACGATCGTTTTGGACCAGTAGCATTTATTAGCTGTAGCTGAATTATCGGTTTACCGATAAATCAGCAAAATTTGGATATTTGGATAATTTGGAAAAGCAATTACCGTTAATTATTTTATCGCGAATTAAGTGCATATATGTAGTCATATTTTTGCATTAAAAATCGATGCAAATGGCGTATTTTGGTAAATTAGGTAGTTTGGAAATTGTTTATTTTCTGTTTTAAATGTCCAAAAAGATGCATTTGTAAAAGCGGCAACGTTAATGCTTGCTTAAGAGTGGCAACACAGACCAACCAAATCGTAATTAATGCGATCAGACTAGTTAATAAATATGATTGGCAAATCAATAAATATGATAAATCATTAAAAAAAAAATTAACTATTACGATTGGACTTAATGTATGTATTTTATTGGACGTGAAATAATTTTTTATTTTCTTTTAATTATTTATTATTTAATTATATAATATTATTACAATATAATTAATTGCAAGGTCTTTAATAATATTACTGTAAGTTTTTCTGTCCATAACATGACGTCGACAAAAGCTTTTATCGTCTAAAATATATAAAATACTAGTGGTTTTACCCGGCTTCGCGCGGTATTTATAATAAAAACCGCTTAACCCTTTGACTGCTAGAACAACGATAAATCGTTGTTTTGAAATCGGCGAAGATTGCTACGACGATCGTTGTTGTCGTCATTAATTGTCGTATTTCATTACTTTCTTTGAGCCGCCAGCGCATCAGTGGCACGAAACATATACGTATTTATATTTATTTTTCAATCAAGCTTTATAAATATTTATCAATTTTTTAAATAAAAGCTCTTCAATTTCGGGTTCATCATCAAAGTAAATTTCGGGTTCGTTGTCAAAGTCATATAAGGAGTTATTACTTGGGAGTTGATTATTGTCGATAAATTCATTTTCAGAATCAGTAGAGCTGCTGATTTGTCGAGTTCCTCGGCAAGGAGCTATTATTTCGCTTTCGTCACTTTCACTGTCCGATATCATTTTGCAGAGTTAAAATAAATGGCAAAAAACAATAGAAATCCGCTTTCAATTATATAGGTCACGAGACGTCATGCATTAGTGCAATCAATCAAATGCAACTGAAATGCTTACAAAATGTTTATGATACATGTTGAAAAATTATTTGATTATTAGAAACTTCGCATCCTTGTGTGTCTCGCTCACACGTTCACAATTAAAACCAAGAAAGAAAGAGAGAAAGACCGCTACCTGTTTCAAATGTATCGCATGTTGTAAGGATACATCGATGTCTAAAAATAGATTATTGAAAAAAATAATGCGTCGGAAAACAATCGTCAAAACTTATTTAGTGTATATATGTAGGTATCTCTTTCGCACGCACGCATGTAAAAGCAAGACAGAAAGAGAGAGCACGAGTCCACAACTGCTTCTTAAAAATGTATATAAAGTATTACAAAAATTACGCGCGTTCGGCGAAGTAAGTATGTAAAAAAAAATATTATATTTATTTTTTTTCAAAATAATTACAAATGTTAGCATTTTTCGCTTGGACATTGAAAAACCTCGTAGCAGCCAAAGGGTTAAACATACATGTGCAGCTAATCTATGTAATAGTAAACATTAATTTGTTTTTTTTTATTCCGGTACTGAAACAGGAATCCGGAACTGGATTCCTGTTTTAGTCCCATATTCCGGAACTATAAAAGCAATCCAGGTCCAGAACTGAAAATATAATCCGAATACGGAACTGTAAAAGGAACTCTTTTGAAATTATATATTGGATATACGTATTTCACGAGTGAATTAATAATATCAACAACTTACGTATTTTATATTGAAATTTTATTAATCTTAATATTTCAAAATACGAAACACGGACTCAAAACTAATAAAAAATAAAAGTCAAATTCTACCGACCGCTATACGCACGAAGAAAGTTGTATTTCTTGACCAAAATGCAATGCGAAACTGACACAAAATGTAATTGGCCATCGCGGGTCGAGTGGAGGGGTGAATGCGATTTTGTACATTTTACATGTACATTTTACGTAAATCTCAAGCTTGATCGGTTTATTTTTATTTTTAACTAGTTGTTTTACCCGGCTTCGCTCAGTATTTATAATATAAACAGCTTAAACATGGCGAATCTAAAAACTTTCCCAACAGTTCCCAACCAACATTACATATTTTCTTACATACTTATATGCATGCAGTCTTTTTCGAAATTATATATTAGATTATTTATGATTTTATTCAGGCTAACGCCTTAGGAGAAGTAAATACCGGTATGTTATTGACCGGTAAATACCGGTATACCGGAAGTGGGAAAAATGGTTCATCGTTTACCGGTAAATGAAATGTGATGGTAAATTGCAATACATATATATAGTGCTACCGGAATCGGTCTCCGGTGCCACCAGTATTATAAAAATAAATATCGGTTGTATCGATTTTTTTCAATTTCATACATTTTATTTGTTGAAAAAAATATCTCCATGACTAATATAAAAATGACGAAAACGACCGAAGCGCATATTTTTCGAAAGCAGAATGTACGATAAATTAATGAAAAGCTTTTGACAAAGCTCATTGTGGGGGATTGAATGTATTCTTATGGGCTTATTATGAATGTGAATATGAAAATGGCTTTTCTCAGTATTACGTATGTATTTATTTTCCTGGAAACGTTTCAGTTAGAAATAAATGTAAATTTTTACCAACAAAAAATCACAAATTTCTACGAAACATGAAAATTCCCTGTATCTGGGCCAGAGTTACTTCACAGTATCCTGTTTCTGAATGGGTTTGGCGTATTTTTCAATAAACATGTTTTTTATTTCCACCATAACCAACGAACCAACGAACTTTCAGAATCACAATTCCCAGGTCAAAATAAGTATACAGGTTTCACACTCCAAATTGAACATTTTACAAATCAAATTGAACACTTTACAAATCAAATTAAACATTTTAAAGTATTTTGTAAAAAAAAAAAAAATTAAGAAATACGTACATAAGATACCGTCAATGTGAAAATTTGCACGTATAATTAAATTTTAAAAATCACCTTAATTATGTATGTAGACATACTACATGCAAATTGTAATTCATCAAGATTTATTTGCAGTATGTATGAAAAGAATACTATTTTTAATTATTTTAGTGTGACAAATTTATGTTATATATTTAACTAATTCTTTTTCATTAAGAATAATCCTTAATTATATTTATGTATTAAATTATTATGTGCGTAAATAAATAGCCGATGAATAAATTATTTAACTGTTTAATTTGATTTGTAAAATGTTTTATTGGATTTGTAAAGCGTTCAATTTGAAGTGTAAAATGTTCAATTTTATTTGTAAAATGTTCGATTTGGAGTGTAAAATCTGTATACAACTGTAGGTAATTAATTACCTTTCAGTAATGACTCTAGCACGCCTGATCTATGCCAGGCCAGAGCTCATCTCTGCAGTGTTTTCTGTGATATTTTATTGTTATATGACATGGGTTTGAAAGCGATTGATAACTGTGACTCCCATATTTGAATAAATGTAGGTGAAACTCGTCTAAATAATAAGATCGCACGAATTAACAATGATACGAGGATGCGCCCATCACAGCTGGAGTCTACTTAGACAAGCCGTGCCGTACGATTCAGTGTGTCTGCGCCTTACAGCGTCCCGAGAAGTATGGAATCTTATTCATAGAATCGTGTTCATCTTTTATGTCATCTGCGGATATTATTCGTTGACATCCGACCTTTAAAAACTCTGTCACTGTTTCTTGAACCAGTAGATGACATTTTGACGGGCGTCATCATCGGTTTCATCTTTTATTTTTACTTTAGAGGGAAATTTCATGAAGATGAAATAGTAAATCAATGAATTGAAGCACAATAAACCCAACTATCAACTTGGCAAAGTCGCAATTTTTCAAATCTGACCAGAAGCACCGCAAAAATAGTTAAAATCATACAACAAGTACATACATTCTTTTCATTCGAGGTCTACCTTTTCAATTGAGAGTTACTGTAACTTATGTATGTATATTCCGTTGTTTGTATTTATGTATGTAGTTTGATTTTTACACTATCATTATAAATGATGATATACATAAACATGAAATGAAGGGATGTATTTTATATAACATAACATATGTATGAATGCGATATTTTCTATGAATATTTTTCCTTATTTTGTTACGGGTGTATTGATGGTTTTTCTGTATGTAAGTCGATTGTTTTCAACTGTGTAATATTTATATTACTATGCAGTATTGTGCGTTTGACCGTTTGAGGGTTGAATGTGGACTTTTGCAACATAGTACTACAGCGTCTGCGTCGTGGCGCAGTAGCGCAAAATCTGCGATTCGACAAATTTTGCGAGGGAAAACTATGTCAGTGCGGTTTTTCCTGGAAACACAATAATTTTAATAATTCAGTGCACTCACGTTTTCTCAATGCTTAGGTTCGGCAACACGGTCGGAAAATCTTTCAGCGAACTTTCCTTGTCTGAAAGGGAAAGCTTCATTAGTACAGCGAAATGGAACTATGCAGTATTTTATCTCACGCCGCTACGGTGTGGCTGTTTGCAGATATGTCTAGACACGCGCTCGTTTTTATTTTAAAAACGATATATGTACATAAATCAAAAACTATATATAGCACATAATAAACTGAAAATTGCATTAATATAAAGCTTCAGATATGATTAGATTTTAATACAAATCTATGAACCGGAAGTGTTAAAAAAACTGAATTCTGTATGGAAGTTATTCCATACAGAATTCAGTTTTTCATTTTTTTTTCAACTTTGACCAATATTCATAAAGTAATATATAATTAAGAATAAAAAAAATAAACTCATAAAAAAATGTACAATAATATATATGTTATAGCGTTTTCACTTTAAGTCCGCTAACTACATAAATTGGTATACACACTTTCAAATATTTGCAAAAAAAATATCAGAGTTGAATGCATCAGGGATTTCCCATTTTTAAAAAAATGGGTGATATAACGAAATCGGTTTCTTTAAACTTACGAACTCCTATTCTGTGCAATTTCAAAAAGGGGAAATTGCATTTTTCATTACAAAACAGTACGATTGATATACATATTTCTAATTATCATATTAGTATTCAGTGGGAAAAATTATATCAGAAAAGTTACGTATCAATAATGATGATACACAAATAGGTCAAAATTTATTTATCCGTGTAACAATTGACAAAATAAAGATAAAAGTTTAACGTAAAAAAATAAGACTGGCAATATGTGGCAGTAAATTTTTGCAGTTTCTTACAGTTGAATAATTCAACTTTAATAAAAATTGATTAACATTATAGTGAAGTCGAGCAGAGGTCTACTTTAAAAACTCTCGTGAAATTTTTAATTTTTACAAGAAATATCAAACTCGTGGGTGGTATTCTAATCAAAATTTATACAAAAACAGTTTATATTTTTAGCAGAATTTATTTATAATCAGAATTTAAACATATTAGAATATAGTATAAATTTTTGAGTAATATTAGACCACAATTGACCTCCAACCTGGAAATTACAATCGCACCTACATAGCATATATCTATTTCGTTACATATCTATTTGATCAAATTTGACACGACTAAATCAAATTTTATTAACAGTACATCAAAGTATAGGTATTTAACTATAAAAAACGATGATAGTTTTTCAAAAAATATTAAAATCGTGAATGTCTAGACTGGTCTGCATACGTCCACACTGTGCAGCAGCATGATTTACTTATTAGTAATTACTAGAGACACGTATTTTGGGCATCTATTTTTGTCAATTTTAAGCATTTTCATTTTGCATTTTAGCGTTATAGGGCATTAAAAATGTTCAATTTTAGCATCTATTTTTATGAAGAGTTTAATTTTAAATGATAAAAATGTTTTGGAATTAAAATTACAATGAAAAAAAATGAATATAAAAATACAAAGACAAAAAATATGAATATAAAGATATAATACCAATTAAAATTTATTAAAACTCGAGATGGAGCATATTTCTACAGATTCTTTTGTGAGATTCGTGCGACGATCGATAACAATTATATTGTATTTACTAAAATACCTTTCAGCGTCCACACTATTGACGAGACACCAAATACATTTTAGAGCTGCACAACCAAACTCTAATATTTAATTTTTGTTGTCATCAATAATATCAATATATCCGGCGTGGATTCACTTTTTATATTCTCTATTAATTGTCTAAAATGTGCTGATATCTTTCCAAACATTGAGCTTCTGTTAATACATTAAACAATGGCAGGTTTCTAAAAAACAAAACTGTTTCATTAATATTAATATTAGATTTTGTACCTGCCACAGATGGATTGAATAGTTTACTCAATGTTCGGAGGAATAGATTTGTCTCATTTAGTCTTGAGTGCGAGTTTTAAGACGCTTTTTTGAGCAGCCTTTTGGATACACAGCTCCAACTGTCTTCTTTTGTATACAGTAGTAGACAAAAGCAGTTGCTTGGTTTTGACAGGAAAAACACCGTCTATGGTAAACTGCAAGCTCTGTTTCATCCCCTCAATTTCTTCACATAATAAATGGGCAAAGGGATAGAAAGACCCTTCTAAATTGTCTATTAATTTTATAAATTTTATGCAAATTTCACTTTTGTTTGTTATTTTAGCATCTATTCGCATATTTTACGAATTTAGCATCTATTAGCATCTATTCCGAATTTTAGCATCTATTAAGCATTAATAGTAAAATGCCCAAAAAAAATGTTTCTAGTAATTACATACATACATACTTACATATATACGTTTAAAAGCTACCGAATATACGTTTAAAAGCTACCGAATATACGTTTAAAAGCTGCCAAATGTATATATATTGAGAATATATCAACAACCGACAATTTTTCCGATCTGGTGAGACGGTTCTACGGTTCTCCCTTTTCATTTATTTGGTAGTCGAATAATACCGGGTTGACACGTTACGAGTATACTCACCGAGTACGCCAATTTGGTCACTCGAACGTTGCCACATTACGAGTAACGTTCAAGTGACCAAATTAGTGCACTCGTATCATGTCAACCCGATATAAAATTGGACACGAAAAATCGGCACAAAGAATTATTAACACGAAAGAAGAGCGTGTAGAAAATTGATCATACATATAAAAATACTAAAATATTTTGCTGTTTTTCAGTCAATTTAAATCAATTGTTTTTACATTTTTAAAATTGAAAAACACTGGAAATTATAATAGTATTTTTGTTTAGTGCATGTGCGCAATTTCACATGTTTTTTTTTTTTGAGTGAGGTTTATTATAGAATCAATTCCTTCATTATTAGAAGATTTAATGCATAGTTTAGCGACAAAATTTGAACCAGATGAGAAATAGTTCTGGGTTCATGTTTCATCTACATAAGTTCAGTGTATCGTATAGATTTTTTTTTTAAATCTTACCGGAAACCCTTTCAAAGTCACTCATAGGTATCGTATCTTCAGAAGACTCTTCAGGAACTTCAATGCTTCTTCCTAATTTAAGAGGACCGCGATTAGGACGAGCTGATGCTTGAAAGTTCACCGTCATCTGTTCGTGTTGAGAAAATCATTCAATTAAAGCCAAAAAAATAGTAACTATCACCACTAGTAATCACTACAACATACCTCCAACATGGAGCGATCACCACAGCTCGGAAAAACCATTCCGGCTGTGGTTCCTGACGGTCTCCTGGGTCGATCTTGAGTACTTTGATGGGACCACGCCGCGTGCATCGTCGAGATTTTATTTTTATCCGAATCCTATGTTTAAAAAACGAAATCATCATTATTTACTTTAATATAAATGCTATACAATATGCTACAACCCTCTTCATTACATTATGTACATATTTATCAACATCCTTGTCCCAAGAACTAGTCTGTACTTCAAATTATATTCATCCATTCAAATCTACACCGTATTCTTATTTGCAATTAAGTTTTTCTACATTCTCTTGGGTATTCCCTCCCTCTTCTACTTTCCATCTAATATTTTAGCCATAAACCTACTCCAAACTCCACTAGTTGCTGACAGCTTAGCAAACATGCTTTATTATTTTTGAAGTTTAATAAATATTCATAGAACTTAAGCTTGAGTATGCATCGTATTAAATCGCATTTACACTGACATTTGTACATATAAGTTCATAAGAAGAAAAATCTGAGTAATAATAGCTCGTACGCCATTAGCTGTTTATATTATATGTATGTAGTTATGTACTTATATATTGTTCCCAAATTCAGTTAATTTATTTTATATAATAAGATGCTGCGTATATTATTAATGTTAGTTAGTTAGTTATTAAAACACAATTATTCTTTTATCCGTTTTACCTTCACCCGCCAGACAAAAGATTACTTTGTAATTTGATAAAGGTCGAGTCACCCGACACGTGATTGATTATAAGTACTATACCTGTTTTTCCTTTTCGCCTTGAACTTTCTCTATTTGCCTCTGATACAATAAACCCCTGTCCAACTCCTTGTCCTTTATGTACTGTTGGGCTTGATCGACTTTCGCCTGAAATAATAATCGCCAAGCATGTTTTTTAAATTAGCGTGAAACGTTACGGTTTTACCAATTTTAGAAATCGTCAAAATTTTAATGAATTTTCAACGGATCATCGGCACACGCTGTCATACTTAAAACCTTGAAATTACATAATTCAACAGCTCTTTTGTCTTTTCCGTTTTTGTTATACGAAACTCTTAAAATGATTTTTCTCAATTTTTCCACCATTTTCCGCAGCGAAACGAATTAAATTTTTCCGTGCTGCAACAATTGTCAGTATTTTTTTGCGTTTCATTTCAAATCTACACACACATATAATAATATACATATGGATAATGGTTTTCAACATACATATTATAATATAAACAAATTCGGGTTTATAAGCAACTACAATTGGTATAATTGGCGAGGAAAGCGCATTGCGGTTTATCTGGGATAGGTTTTCCTGGAATATATACATATGTATGTATATGAAAAAAAAAATTAAGCCCCCAATGTTACGCGGTGGTTGCGTTAAAGCTAACCCTCGAGAGGTTCTTGGATTCAAGCCCTGGATTGACCTCGATTGAAGAGAATTTATGCAGTGCTGCTAGTTAAACTTTATGTTTGTGAATCCAAGTCCATCGTTTACTATCAGAATTTGCCAATTAATCTGATTTCATTGTTGAAACAGTTCCTTGTCAAATTAAAAAAAAACATCCTAATTACTACGTGTCAACTATTTGAATATGATTTCAAACTTATAATCTATAAATTTATATGAGTACATTTTTTATGACTTTATATGGTTTTATTCATTTTTAAAATAATACAACCATATAATTATAGCGCATATAGCAAATTAGCATGAGTCCCCATCCTCGTCGAACTTCACTAATGTGTATATGCAACTTACGATTGAAATAAAGAGTTTCAGCAATTATATAAAATTTTGCAAATCTGTGGAAAAAATCAATGAAAGGTATGACGCACTAAGTCGACAAACATTAAAGCAGTAGACATGTTTGGTAACACCAGAGCTTACGAGTTACGATGGTAGATTTACATAATAAATACATACATACATACATACATATTATATATACATACATACATACATATATGCACAGTGGCGGACTGGCCATACAAGCGAACATGCCCGATGGCATGTGGGCCCCACTATCTTGGAAAATATGGGCCCTCAGTAAAATTAAATAACTTTTTAACTATTTCACATGTGTAAAAATTTATAGGATATTGCACTTTGGGACCTAAAGTTTGGGTATTTCAACAAAACAAATTTCTTACGATATACACAAACAACTAATACATGCTTTAACAGACCAAGGATCGGTTAACTTTTTTTATTAGGCTCGAAATGTAAGTTTCAATATTTGCGTGGGCCCTTTTCCTGGGCCCATTTCCAACCTCAAGTTTATGTATATACCTATGTAACAACTACCTACTGAAATAAAAATGGGAATAAACAAATTTCCGTGAATAATATAAACTGAATTGCTTAAAACAATTTTGATAGGACGATTCATCATCAACCTTCGATTTAAATTTACTTCATACTTTCAAAATAACATTTGATTATACTTCAACGATATAGTAAGATTTAAATACACAATTTTAAACAGTTTCCGAATATAAAATCTATTCCTAATCTATGTAGACACGTCCATGTATAAAGAAATATACGATAGGGGCCCCCTCCCCAAAATCCAGATTTTCGATTAACATTAATTGAAAATATAATGCATTGTTTTCAGGGACGTAATTTGGGGGGGGGGCATAGGGAGGCACTCGCCCCCCTAAATTAAGGAATAGTGTGAATTTAGAAAATATTATGAATTTAATGATTAATGATATACTACGAATCTATGAATGATACGTTTATTTCTTATGTATGTTACTTTTGGGTAAACTAATAAAATAATCGCTGCTATATGCTTTGAAAAAAAAAATATTTTATTATTTTGAAGCAAGTATATTTTGGTTTTTAAGTGGTATGCCTCGGGTAAAATTCTTAGAAATTTTTCATCCTATGGAGCAAATCGTTAGCAAGGTCCCCTTTACTTTATTTTGTCTCAAAAACAGATGTATCACGTTTATTTTTCCGAAAGTTCGTATATTTTTTGTTTTCAGGAAAGGTTTTAAATTAATATTTTACTGAATCGGTTCAATAACAAATGATTTTATTTCTCGTATTTTTATTTTATTTGCAGACGTCCATTCTCTCCCTAAACAACGAATGAGATGGATTTAAACTTCATGTGTAACGAATTCGGTCCGAAAAAGTTTTAGTTATTTAATAAAATTGCTTTCCGACCAAAACCTTATCAAATTTAGTACATAAAGAATACAAATATAAATTTTCAGCTTGATACGTTCAGGGGTGTGGATGGGTGTGGATGCGAACCGAAAATTTAAAGAATGTAGCCAAACTCCCAAAATTAGTACGCCAATATGGGAGTATTTTTTGCGTGAAACATCGGGAGAGTTTGCAAAATGCAATTGAACGTTTTTGAAATATGAAAACATGCAATTGAACTTTTTTTTCTTATACATTTGAAATCCCGGTGATAGCACCGGGATCCCGGGATCGGAAATTCCCAGGACCGCAATCCCGGTGCTGAAGTAACCTTCCGGGATTGGAAGCACTAATATACATATATAAAATAATAAAAAGACACACAGAAACATACACTACAGAAACATGCACACAAAGCCACACACATTTTTCTATATTATGTAAATGTGATCAGTGGTCGATTCTGAGTTCGAATTATCGCATAATCCCAATTTATTTATTTATTTATTGTTATAATATAACGTACATTATGTGCATAGTTAAAGTATGTACATAGATAGTCGGTAGAAATTAAGTTAATTGATTTTTAGTGACACAGTTTGATGGTCGATTTTTGTTGACCATGTGAAGATTTTTGGAAAAAGATTTTCGCCTGCGGCGCTTTTTTGGCTTTTTACATAATATTTTTTTAAAAATAAGCTTATTTTTTTCATATTTTATAACTCAATAAGGTGTACAAAAAAATTAAATTTGACCAATCTTTGTCTGCCCCCCCAAGAAAAAGCTGAAATGACGTCTCTGATTGTTTTCTACCAAAAGTAAAAGCCGCTTTTATGCCGCATTCTTTTATGATGCATTCTATTTACCTAGGACAAGGGTTAAAACGAAATATACAATGTAATTTATGGATCTATTTTGCTTTTGCCATTTTTCTTGTACCTAAATTTGTTTATTCCCATTTTTTTTAAATTTTATTTATTTTTTACCCTTGATTTTTAGCGTGATGGAAAGAAGAAAATTTTGTTATATGGGGGGGGGGGGGACAAATTTTTTTAACCCTGGGTGGGCCCCCTTTGACTCCTGGCATGCACTAATTTCAGTCCCAGTCCGCCACTGTATATGCATAGGAGCCGAAAGAAAATGTGAGCCCGCGAGAAAATTTAATTCAAGTACATGTACATGTTACACCGAATCCGTGAAATTGTCTATTACACGCATTCGGCAAGAGAATTGCCGAATGCGTGAAAAATGCAAGCATGTTGCCCAGTTCACGGATTTGGCAAATTCTTTGGCGAATTCGTGTATTCGGCAAGAATTTGTCTGCTCAAAGCATGGAGTCGGCAAATAGACAGCAGCGCTCCGGTGTTGTTTTTTAGAACTGGACAGCGTGGACAAGTGTCAAAGTGACAGCTGAATGAGGATGTTTAATTTAGTTTAATTTACATATTATTATGTATAATATGACTACATACATATGTTTCGATCATCTCATATGACTTATACATATGTTTCGATCATCTCATATGACATATACATAAATTAATGCCATTTTTATACATTTTGATCAATATTTTAACAGTGAAACATATGTATGTAGTCATATTATACATAATAATATTTAAATTAAACATCCTTATTCAGCTGTCACTTTGACACTTGTTTATAATATAACACGCTGTCCAGTTCACGCATTCGGCAAAGAATTTACGGAATCCGTGAACTGGGCAACGTGCGTGCATTTTTCACGCATTCGGCAATTCTCTTGCCGAATGCTTGTAATAGACAATTTCATGGATTCGGTGTAACATACATATGGAAGTACTTGACTACTTGAATGGCGAATTTTCTCGAAGAATTCGTCACCGCTGGGCAGCTGGAAATTTGCAGGCTCCGTTTAACCGGCCTATTACCATTTCAATATCTATGTAAATATAATATGAAACATTAAAAAGTCAAATTACTAGACTAAATTTAATTGGATTGGATAAATTATTACACTAGATTGAATTAGTATTAACACAAAAATGGGAATTTCTCAGATCAAGAAACGTAATTTATGAATTTTAGTATAAATTAAAATTAACGTAAGGTATCCATCACAAGGCAATTGACACCGTCGCCTTATAATTTTAAGAATTTATACTGATAGCAAGTGGGGGGTTCAGTTATCAATTATTTTTAAATCGAGGTTTCACTACACAATCACATATACAACTAGATTTTTTCTCGGGAATTTTGAGTGAAAATAAATTAAATATAATGTTGAATTTCGTATTAAGAATTTAATTTCCTAATACAGTCATGTCAAAATTCCCGGATTTCACCATCTCTGTATTTCGGCTCGCTGATTATTCCGCAAAAAGCGACCTCACGCACTTCACTAAAATCTCGATCACGGATCATCTGGCAACCAAAATCTCCATCAACACACACACAGCGAAATATTGCACTAACGAGAATTCGAGCGCCAGATATTGTAGTGCGCGCGATCGCAATGTGCGAAATAATTCGTTTACACTATATTTCATTTCAGCAGTCTTTGCAGTTGGAAAATTCTAAATCTCGATTCCTATTGGTTGAAAAGCACAGTGAACCACTAATCAGAACATCTTATCCGACCAATTGGAACCTCGTATTTTTCTCCCTGCTGCAAAAAACCATGAAACGAACTTTACATACACAACAACCAACAAAACCCAATCTAAATATCAATATTATAATACATATATAAATAAAAAAATATTCAAATCTACCGTTTAATCGGTAGCACAATTTACATACGTACATATACATGTGTAGGTATGCATACCTGAACTCTGCTATGGAAAGGTCGACATAGTATATTGCGCTCGATCGGTATGTTTGGCATGTTAGAGAAGGATTTTTAGTACACTTTTGTTAATGATCAAATGACCCGCCGATGATTGAACCAAGCAGTTAGAAAATAATTAACGGTAAAAGAAATGGATTTAGTACAGACGTGTGACAGTCGAAGGCCCCTCGTCGAATGAAACGACACGACGATATGAATTTAACATGCAGCACTTGTCGGTCATCCCGCTTATTACTTAACAAATCAATGTTTGGTTCGTTTTTTCTTTGACAAAGCTAAATAACGAGAGTGTCACGCGTTTCAAGTGATTAACGACCGACGTGCCACAGCTTCTCCACCTCCATATGCTCACATATATGCTCAATTTATTATTTTAGCACATAAACCATATTTTTTTAAAAATGTCACTTGTACCAGTCTGGTTTTCAGCCCGTCGTATGTCAATTCGAAATATATTTAATAAATCATATTTTTTCCAAAGTAATATCATTACAATACTCTAATATATAATTAATGGGATACATGCAGGGCTGTTTTGGTCCTCAAGACAAATGCATCTCTGGACTCCGGAGAAACGTATGCAGTTAGATACAGCGTTTCACACCGGGTAATTTCTTAGTCGCTCACATTTTCATATGTACAATTGGTCTGGTCGGTGTAGCCTAGAGCTATGTTCTGGGACATGTGTAATGAAATTAAATATTTATAATATAATACTGATTCTTCACAAGGTATAAAACTCCGACTGTTAAAATATTGATCAAAATGTATAAAAATAGCATTAATTTATGTATAAGGCATATGAGATGATCGAAACATATGTATGTAGTCATATTATACATACTAATATGTAAATTAAACATCCTTATTCAATTCTTTACACTGTAACAACTCCTATGAAATACGCCAAATTTAAATTTGAGCAAATTCTATCTGTGACGGTGGGAAAAGTTGAAAAAATTGTTAAATTTTTTAATGGGTAATGAAATTAAATATTTATAATATAATACTGATTTCTTCACAAGGTATAAAATATTGATCAAAATGTTTAAAAATAACATTAATTTATGTATAAGTCATATGAGATGATCGAAACATATGTATGTAGTCATATTATACATAATAATACGTAAATTAAACATCCTTATTCAGCTGTCACTGTGACACTTGTCCACGCTGTCCTGTTCTAAAAAACAACACCAGAGCGCTGCTGTCTATCTGCCGACTCTACGCTTTGAGCAGACAAATTCTTGCCAGATACACGCATTCGGCAAAGAATTTGCCGAATCCGCGAACTGGGCAACGTGCTTGCATTTTTCACGCATTCGGCAATTCTCTTGCCAAATGCGTGTAATAGAGCATTTCACGGATTCGGTGTAACATATACATATATACATTAAGGCGAGATCACACAGGAAGGAACGCGGCACATGGTTTTTTTTAGGTACTTTTAAACGTGCGGAAAAAATGTAGCATGCCCTGCACATATTCATGGCACGCCCTGCACACACCGTCCCAAAATCACCCCCGGGAGTGTTTTCGGTAAAATTTTATCCTTGTAATAATCCACGCTTGACAGTTATCAATAGCGTTGTATCCCATATTTGAAGAAATGTAGGAGAACACCCACATCGGGGAGTCAAGCACACGACGTGCTGTTCTTTCCCGTTTAATTTCACCCTTTGATAAGGCTGCCAGGCGTCCCGGTATTCCGGGTTTTTCCCAGTTTCAAGCATTTCGTCCCGGCGTCCCAAAGAGACCTTTTTTTCGTTTTTCGATAGCTGCTTATTGACCTTTCATTGTTCAAAAATTTGCAGTTATGAAACTGCAAATTGCTCGAATCTCAATTTTATCATAGATCCACATCCATGGTTAAAAAAGCAAGAAAAGCGAGATTGAGAAAATCTTTTTTTTTTCAATCTTCTTTCGCAATATGTTATTAATTTCATTTAATATTAAAATAACTAAATAAACTGGAAAAAAATAAAGGAATTACTAGTTAATAAAAAGAAGGATCTTAAATTTAATTTGTTAAGATTACGCTTTTTACAACGTTTTTTTTATCATTCTTGTAATATATGTGCCTGGGGGGGGGGGGGGGGGTCAGAACATTTCTTGGGGAACGTACTCTCGCTCGCTTTCCCTGCAGCGTTCCGGTGACTAGCAGCCTCTCCAAACTCTACATTCTTCCTGACCATATGGCCAAAGTATGAAACAACTTTTTTTCTACATATTGACGAAAGTTTTGTCCGTCTTCAGCACCAACTACTTTTCGAAAGAATCTAGAATCCCTTTCTCTATTTTTCAGGGTCCATGTCTCGACTCCATATAATGAAAAGGGAAGCACCAGAGATCGCACCAGACGGATTTTCGTTTTTTTTCTTAATAGAGAGGTCATTCCATATTTCTTTTGAGCAATTCTAACATTTATAATTTTTATGAAGAAAAAAATAATGTATTATTTATTAATATACTTCATAGGCCGAGCGTGCCATACTTCATTGTTCATTTTATTTGAAGCTGATATTTAGTAGCTCTCTCTCTCTCTCTCTCTCTCTCTCTTTCGTGGTTGTAAATATGAGCATTCAAGTGAGATGCACTAGGGTAGCGTTTCCCAACCTGTGGTACGCGTACCACTTGGTGGTACACGGTTGATGGTTGGTGGTACACGAAAAAAGATCAGTAATGGCGGACATGCAGGAATGAATGATTTACAATCATAAAAATAGAATATTTTTATATCATTAATACAAATTATTTTAATTAGTCATCGTCAATTGGATTTCAAACACCTTTGATAATGAACAGCTACCAAGGAAAAGGAGAACTTGACTGAACTTTCAAATTATAGCATTTAAAAACTGAATTCGAAATAAATAAGGTTATTAATTTTTGGCTAAGTATTAGTGAAGAATATGAACAGCTTTCTAACATAGAGCTTATTAGCGATAAATAGTTTTTATTAAAACCATTTATCAATAAAAGAAGTATGACAAAATATTAAATAAATATATTAAACTTTGAGCATATTATAATTGTGAGTCCTCAAATAACTTTTTTCCACAATTTTTTTTCCCAAAACAGATATATGTACATATTGCGTGTATCCTGTCTTCACATTCCTTACCATGCAAATACTATATATAATAATTACACTTGCAAAAACAAATTTCACGAAATACAATAATTTTTATATGGTGGTACAATTTAGCGCCATATACATATACTACCAAGTGGTACGTGGGTCAAAAAAGGTTAGGAACCGCCGCACTAGGGGGTGACAGTTTATGATTTTGGTATTGAAAACATTTGGCGTGCATTTTAGTTGCAGTTAATTGCACAGTGGCTCATGACCTCTATAATAGAAAACGATTTTCTATTGTTTTTGTTATTTTTCTGTATTCTTTATTATTATACATAGATACAAAATAGTGGCATTAGAAAACTACTCGAGCGCAAAAAAAGTTTGCGTTGATATAAATATATAATAATAAATTAATTGTGGCGATAAAATAATCATTCGACTTTCAAAAATTATAATTTCAATAATCTGACTAATTTCCGAGGTGAAAATAAGCCTAGCGAGTGCGTAATCAGATATGAATTCAATGAAACCTCAGAGTAATTATAATTTCCCAGTGAAATTAAATACGTCGCCTGAATAAATATTCAAGCGACGCCAGGTATATTAGACAGTGCTTGCTAATCTGTATTTATGTATGACATTATTAAGCTGAAACTTAAATAAATCCGCATTGCGCATATCGATGTATGCAAACTTGCAAAGCTGGGGGTGGGGGGGGGGGGGGTTATTACCTTTTGAACCTGTGTTTGGTATTCAACTTTTTGCTGTTCAATTTCCTCTTTGCTGAATGGTGCACCCTCATCATCTCCGCCAGTACTGGACTTGGATCCTGAAATCATGACGTTTCATCAAAACATCCGGTGTAAAAATGTCAGAGATGCAAACGAAAAATGAAGATCTATCATCATATCCGAGAAAAATACGTTGGAAATACATTCAAATACAAAATAACAGCCACGATTCTTAATATATGCATAATATAATAGTATATTGTTACTATGTTTTGTGTGGACAAAGTCAACGTTGAAACAGTGGCGTAACTAAAAGTTTTGCAAAAATGAACTCTACCCGATTATAAAGTATATAATTTTCTCATTAATGTATACATAGGTACTCTTTTCTTTCCATAAAAAGTGTGTCATTTTACAAATGGATTAAGTATTAGTAGGGGATGATGGAAACACACGGACTGGTACGCGGCACGTTCTTTTTTTAAGATAGTTGCAAAAGCAAAAGAACGTTAGCGCAACTAATCTATGTCATCGCGATCATTTGCTAAACTCATTCCCTGGAGTGTTTTCGGTGATATTTTATCCTTGTATTGACATAAGTGACATAAAATGATCGACAACGGTGAGTCCCCATATTTGAAGAAATGTAGGAAAAATTTGTTGAAATAATAAGACCGTACGAATTAAAAACGACACGAAAACACGCCTATCACATTTGGGGTCTATCTAGGCGTGTCGGTCCGTACTAACCTGATAAGAATGAAAATTTGACTTACAAAGTATTAGTAAATCGATTGAAACCCGCACCTACCGTAATCGATATCGAATACAAAATATTGAGGTTGAAAATAAATGAATCAATATGGAATTTTTAATAAATAAATCAATTTGAATTTTAAATAAATTACTAATTTGACAATTTTGTGGGTCCTCGACCTCCGTCAATGACCAAAATTCGTTATTGACTTAAATTATTTAATGACTTGAAATATTAATAAACAGTCGCATTCCAAAAAAATGGTCCGGGAACGATAGAAGATTTATACGGCGGTAATATATTCATATTGTACCTATTAGTAGTTACACCACTGCATTAAATAAGCCATCCACAACATATTTAGTAGTGTACTTTTGTTGCCTCTGTATGGCTTAAATCAAATCTAATTTCAAACGACTTCGACCCAGTATTATTTTATTTAAATTATGAAATTCCTTATCATTCTACAAACCAGAATCTGAACCGACATTGTTGTGTATGGTTTGCATCTCTGAAATAAACACACGGTACAGTCATATAGTACATATCTATTATTCATCTGAACATTTTTTTAGATGCTTGAAAGAGCGTTTTAGTCTTTTTGGCAACAGTGAGTTGTTAATATAATTATTACCTGAACAGGAAGGTGTATACGGTATCCAAAATTGGTGCGCCAGTTTTACTTTTGAATTGTGTTCAAGTATGATATTTATTTTATTATTAATCACAAATGTGTACAATAATTTTTCTTTGTTGATTGAACCTAAAATGTAATAAAATTTAAATAAAATAAATGGAATTAGACGAACAATATCATTATATAGTGACCCATTACGACCATAATTACAGAATAGAAAACAGCATACGAAAGTCTTAAGCCACGTTTACGCGAGCATACGGCACTTAACACAAAAAGTGTATTTCAGCAAGAAATGTGGGGTTTGAATTGGAAAAATTTTGCACTTTTTTCTTAGCAGTTGTCATCTATGTACATACATATATACTCCTATTACCATTTACGTACATAAATCATTGAATAGTATTGTTTTATCATTTTGTTTCATCGAAGGAGTGCAAGACATGTTGACCAACTATTTGGGATACAGCAATGATTATCAAAATCAGCAATGATTATGCCAATTTTCACCGCTATTTCTGAAACAGAACTGAAAAAATAATCAAAAATCTTCTAGAAAAGGACCGAGGTAACCATTTGGGATGATGCGCTATTTTACACATAACATGTCTCTACTTTGCAATGGGATAAAAAATAATGTAATTTTATTTAAAAAACAAACCCCATACGTCTTACCGAAACACTGTGTTTATGATAGATAGGTACTTAGTATGTATTTTTAAAATAATTTCATTGAAACCACCTATTTAATATCCGACAAAATTATTTACGACCTTGCGATAAGATACGTGTATAATATAATATTTATCGACCATGGCTGATCACTTTATATAATATCGATCAAACGTACACATAAACATGCCGCGGAAAAGCAAAGGCTCGTTTGTCAGTGATAGTGCAGGCTATCCGTCGGAATTGAGTTTGCAATTAATTCTGCGATTAGTGGTATCGATAAATACCTTTCAGCTTAGCGTTGATGACTCAATCCTCACGAAATTGACTGTGTTGATTTTTTTTCTATATGTTTTCGCTTCGACGCTTAACCGTCATGTCTATTCAGTTTGGTGTTTTGGTCTATTCTGGGTTTCGCTTGCTGCGTCGATCCAGAAATACACTTCAGCATTGGCAGTGCTTTGTTGTATGTACCTATACATTTAAAGCAAAGCTTGGACCACTTGGGATAAATCATATCGATGTTTGTCCAAACGCCGATACATACAATATTTGATAGAGGTCTAGTCCACGTACTATACATATGTACATATGATTCGTTTGGATTTCATTACTTAATTTCATTCACAAAAACAATGAATATTGCCTTCTACTAAAAGTAACTACATAATTTAATACATAAAAAGGTATTTAGGAAGGCATGGAATTTAAAATGTACGGCATCACTTTCCATTTACCCACATAAAACTCTCAGCAGGCACAAATTAAATAAAAAATATGCACATTTCACTAAGGATTCAAGAGACACATTATTAGACCAAGGCGGTGAGATTTTCGTCAAAACATGGTAGCTTCTTGAAACCAAATTCGTTTTGCAATTTAAATGACGAATGTTTCTCTTCAACTGATAACAATTTTACGAATTTAATTTTAAAAAAATCCCCCGTGTAGTACATTTGAAAGAGACAAAATAAGTTGTGGCGGCTCTACGACATGGTCGAGTTTCGGTTACCATCCTGCGAGCTGGGACCAACTCGGCCGTGTTCGGAGCGCTATCACCACTTCGTCTCTGGCTCTCATAATAAAATCACGTTCATCAACATGCCAGTCGTCTCATTCGTTCATCCACATAAAGCTTATGGTGCATAGTAAAAGATAAATTACGGCAAAGTAGGGGTGCAGTTATCGAGGTGCATTTTCCATTTTAGATAAAATTATCCGGCTCCTGGAAAATTCACATTTCAATTATGGGCAAAAAGGTTGAGTGTCACCTACATGATATTTGTGTTATATAATGGTACGGATATTATTAATTCTAGATAAGGAAAACACAGCAGATTTTGGCCATTTGGATTAAAATAATCAATTGCCGATAAATCAATATATCTATGTATGTATTGCTATTTGTTAGTAGTGAAAATGGGTTACAAAAGACATATTATATCACATAGTTTTTATTTATCAAATAGAAAACCAATTTGCTTGACGATTGATGTTTTTCTTACCCATTGAAAGCGTAGCCAGGATTTTGTCAAGGGGGGGGTTTTGACAGGAAAAAAGGCAAGATAATTTATATTTTGTGGCGGCTCGCTTATACGACATGGTCGAGTTTGGTTGCCTTCCTGCGAGTGGGGACCAACCCGGCTGGGTTCGGAGAGCCACTACTCACTCTGTCTTCAGCTGTCATATAATAAACACGTGCATTAACATGCCAGTCGTTTCATTCGTTCATCCTCCATACTGGTGACCCCCGACATCGAGTCACGCAGCCTCGATCAATTTCAACATGCCGCTCATCCCTGCCTCGCCGAGCCAGGCGGGGAAGCTACCCGCCGCGCCCCCATCGCCATCAACACGCGTCGCGGCCCGCGGGTGACAATAAACGAGCAGACACGGCTACCTACCTACCTACCTATCGACTGGAGTCCAGCCACAACGTCGATGACAGGTGCTTTAAAAAAATGGGGGAGCGAATGAGACGACGATCTTGACAGCTGGATGTGGAGTCATGCGCGATCCACTACACATAGAACGGTCATCCAGCACCACAAGACATACACCACCTCAGCACCATCAACCATCATCATCATCATCTAGGCCCCGTCCGTCCCCACGAGCGTCGTCACGCCGAGACGGGCGGTAGCGCTACAACACCTCCACGAGCCACAACGACTCACAGTCCAGCTCGGAGTATCATCAACCACATCGATGCCCCTGCCGCCCCACCAACCGACATCAGCCTCGGAAGAGCGGCGCCGGCGCAGCATCGCATCGCGCGACCATCGGACCAGCCACCGTCCTGCTCGCGACGTTACCGCCCTCGAATGTACCGACCATTCAGGGCGGTACACCTACACAGCGGATGACCCACGTCAACAATTTTTTTTCTCCCCACTCAATAATTTTTTTCTCTTTCTTTGTGTAACAATAATTTTTTTTTCTATTGTAAAATTTGTTTCTTTGTAATTTTGGTATCGCTGATGCTGGGGGGGGAGTGATGTGGCGGCTCGCTTATACGACATGGTCGAGTTTGGTTGCCTTCCTGCGAGTGGGGACCAACCCGGCTGGGTTCGGAGAGCCACTACTCACTCTGTCTTCAGCTGTCATATAATAAACACGTGCATTAACATGCCAGTCGTCTCATTCGTTCATCCTCCATAATTTAATTAATATAAAATCACAACATATACAAATAGAGTAAATTTGTAATAAAAATATGGTATGAACAAAATTCAAATAAAATAAAAATTATGAATACTTTAAAAAAGTACGAAATTCACAGATCCAATCTTCGCGTCTTTATTGTAAACATATCTAATATTTATATCCCTATGAATATTTAATAAAGCAAGTCCATTTAGTCGATTTTCCGACATCGTATTTCTTAAATATGTTTTCAGTCGTCGTCGTGTGGAAAAGCTCCGTTCACTTGTGGCTGTTGTCACCGGAAGTGTTGCTAGAATTTTTAGAATTATGTAAATATTGGGGAATATTGAAGGATTGCAAATTGCAATTGCAGCTAGTGCGTTTTTTGGTCGATTTTCACTAGTACTTATGTATATGTGGCGGCTCGCTTATACGACATGGTCGAGTTTGGTTGCCTTCCTGCGAGTGGGAACCAACTCGGCTGGGTTCGGAGAGCTACTACTCACTCTGTCTTCAGCTGTCATATAATAAACACGTGCATTAACATGCCAGTCGTCTCATTCGTTCATCCTCCATATATATATTGCCACCACATTTCCAACTCTCCAGTTAGAATGCAAGGCCCACAAAATATATCTTGGTTGTAAATTTCCCCCAAAGTCTTTATCTTATTTTTTAAAACACTTGATGGTTGAGAGCGTTTTCCATCGGGAAGCAAACATTGGAAATTTTCAAGTATATGTTTATGTCCTAAAAATCTGTCATGGATTTGTGATAATTTGTGAGATATTTTGCCGCCGACTGCGCTCCGCCAAGAGGGGGGTCCAGACCCCCCGGAACCCCCCCCCCCCTCCTTCGCTACCCCACTGATTGAAATTTAAAACTTCGAATTATAGTATAAAAATTTCGAATTAGCGTAGTTTTCACTACAAGCAATGGACTCGTGTGTTGGCAGATTTGTCGATACGAAACGTCAGGCGCCGAACTGTCAAAATGCCTATAATATGCTTATGCTTATAATGACGTCACTTTTAGGTGATAGAGTTGCTTAGGCACATGTCTGCTAGGATATAAGATTCATGGGTTCAGATTCTTAGATAAGCACGAAACATACTTAAGTGGTGTGACGTCATAGTTTGGGTGCGATGTTGACTTACGTGAGTCGCGTTTGTCGTGGGGCGAGGTTCAGTCTATCGCCGACTGTCGTAGGGGTATTGTCTCGTTCGCTGGCCTCGTCTGGATCTTCGAAAGCCATGGATTTGAACGCGTATCACTTGAAGAGTATGGCCACGGCGCAGGTAGGAGTCTTTGGTCTTACATAGCCGGCATCCGCGAACTGTTGCAACATGTTGCGTTTTCTATGTAGAGATTCGTCTCGAAATTTTTACAAATTCGATGAGTTTATATTATATATTGCAGCGCGTTTGTTGTGTAATTTTTATTGATGTACTTTTTCAGATTGTAAAATTACAAAAAAATACAATTTAATATGCTAATTTTTAAACTTGAATGGACTTAAATTAAAACGTAATCGCATCAACTCTTACTATGAGAAGGATAGTTGTATTTTCTTGAAACTAGAATCATAATGCTTGACTCAAATTTTTAGATTCAATTATACGTTTGGACTTTAGACCTGTGGTTCTAACCTGGGTTCGATCGGACTCCAAGGGTTCGGTGAGTCAGTCTCAGGGGTTCGGCGGTAGTCAAGACACACACCCGACTCATATGATTCGGGTGCCAATTAAGAAAGATTCCAATTAAGAAGGGTTCGGTGAATGATCATATGAAACTGGTGGGGGTCAGTACCTCCAACAAGGCTAAGAACCACTGCTTTAGACTAAACTAAACAAAAATAACGCCAACTTCGTAAAATTGCCCGTCAAATCCCAATAAAAAAAACCATTTAGTAAGATTTTGAGAAAATTTCCAAATTTAACTAATATAAATTTTTTCAATTATTTTTAAAAATTTCAAATGCTAGAATGGTACAGAAAAAAGTATATAGGGATAGGAAAGTAGATAAAAAAATTAAAGTGACAAGTAATGGTACATGTAGGTAGACAAAAAGACAAAAAAAGTGTTTAAATAGTACCCAAGAGCATGTACAATAGAAGAAAACAGGCTAATCCACAACGGAGCAATGGACTAAGGAAAACTTGGATGAAAGATGTGCAGAATATTGAAAAGATTTCTTTCGAACCAGTGGATGATACATCAAGTCGCTTCATACAACAATCTTTTTAACCAATATATTGACTAATCAAATTCTTCCAAAAATTGGTTGCTACAAAGACCTGCTCCTACCAGAATTCCAGCCTTTTAAAAATTGAGCTAATCTAATTTTCACCTCTTTCTGGTTCTTTTGTCCCTTGATACATTCTCAACTTACTTTGATACTCCTGACAAACCTGAAATTAAAGACTAGCAGGATTTTCTTGATCAAAACTATACGTCATTCTATTGAACGCATGTATTCCCAACAATATGTATCGTCTTAAAATGACTCCTTCAAATCAAACCATATGACTCACCACAGAGACGAAGAAATCCTTGAAAAATTCTCTAGTTCTTGCTGTATGATTCAACCATTATAAACTTTTTGAGTCGATTTATCTTGTGGGTGAACTTTCTCTTTCTTTTTTTTCTCCGATATTACTCTTCTTTCTCGTCTGCTTAATGCAAAGCGTCATAGTCATTTCTAACATCTGCAATATGGTGAGCGATCCGCCTCCACTTCTTCCAGTCTTGTGCCGAGTTGAAAGTAGCGTTTAGGGACGGTCCCGTCATTTCTTTAATTTGGTCTGACCATCTTATGGAAGACTGTCCTCTAGAGTGTTCCAGTGACTACCAGCTGCTTTAGTCTCCACATTATTCCTGGTAATATGGGCGAAGTAAGAAAGAAACCTTCTTCTACATGTTGTGAAGAAAGTTTCACTTAAGCTGTTAGCTCTTCAGGATGCAGATTTTCATGCTTCTTTCAGTCCACGAAATACGCAGCATCCGCCTCGAAGGCATATAACATGTCGCTGTCTTTTTTTTTAATCTCGACTCCATACAATGCAATGGGAATCACCAGAGATCGCACCAGACGGATCTTTTCGAATATATGCACTGGCAATTTCTTTTATAGCAATTTAAAAGCCTTAACATGTAGACTGGTTGGACCTCTTCTCCGAACCAATATGGTAAACATCAAAATCTGTACACAATGCAGTTTGATCCACAACGAGATAGAAGCCACTGATACTTTCATATCAACAAAATTTGACCCAACAACAATAATGATGTAACCGTAATTATATTCAAAATAATTATATTTTTTGTTATATAACCAATGACTACGTACTAGCAGTAATTTTCGATGTTTAACAAATACCAAGTTAGTAACTAATTCGAGTTTCCAAATACTGAGCACTGAAAGATAACAAATCGGGCCTTGTGTAACATCACATTGTTGTACATTGTATCTTCACAGTTGTCATATTTATAAATGGCATAATTGTTTATTTGCGTGGCGATAATGTTGCGATAATTGGTCAAATGTTTATTTCCCTCTAGTATTACATACATTGTAGTGAGAGTGCAGTTAATATTTTACATATTTAATTATTTTTTTGACATTGAAAATTAATCAATGATGTATTCAGTCAAGGCTGTAAAGCCATTAATATATGTACTTCATAACCAAACAATTTGTGTAGATACATGCGAGGCTAAATTATTTATTGAACTATTTTTGAGGGCGGAATTAAGTTGCCTTTGAATTTTAAATTACACAGTTATTGATTATTTTTTCAGTTGACCTTGTACCTCGTATTTATATTGAAACGTTTATTTTTTGTTAAATTTTATTTTATTTTAATTTTTTATTTAACACTAACTTGCAATATCTGATCTTACTACATATATACATATTGCTTTCATGTATTTTTAAATATTCTTAATCGTGTTCCACACTTAGAAGTAAAATTTCAAGCATTTCAATTTTTTCAGTCCTGTATTCCTTATCAGAATGTATATTTTTGCATGATGCCGTTACCCCGATTGCCATCTATGGTATTAAACTTAAACATATGTATATAAATTTGAAATTATATTCATATAGTGGATTTGATGGTTTTTGCCAATTTGATAAGGAACCATTTCAACAATGAAATCAGATAAATCGGCAAACTCTGATAAGAAATGATCGACATGGAGTCATAAATATTCAAGTCTCACCAGCAGCACTACAGAAATGCATCTGAATAAATTATTTTGCGATCGAGGTCAACCCAGGGATTCAAACCCGGGAACCTCTCAGTGTTTAGCTTCAACGCAACCACCAAGCTATGCTGCTGGCTATGCCATATATATTATAATTATGCCAATTTTGTACTTATCTGCAATTGAGCAAAAAATTAAAATTTGGAATAAAAATAATACTTATATATTATAATACTAGCTGTATTACCCGGCTACGCTCGGTATTTGTAAACTAAACCGCTTAAACGTGACTAATCTAATAGTTAACATTTTATTAAATTTATTTGAATAGTTTTATTTTATATAAATTTATTTGAATAATGATTTGTTTTTTTTATTAAATTGACTGTCACGAACAAACAAACATATATAGTAAGTCGCTTATAAAAAATTATATGTACGCCCCCGGCGTCTGCGCCACCTTTAGCTACGCCCCCCGAGCATTCGCCCTCTGCGCCCCCTGAGCATTCGCCGTCTAGGGCTTTGCCCTCCTGAGCATTTGCCGTCTAGGGCTTCGTCCTCTGCGCCCCCATGAGCATTTTCCATTAAGGGCTACGCCCTCTGCTCCCCCCTGAGCATTCGCCGTCTAGGGCTTCCCCCTCTGTGCCCCCCTGAGCATTTGCCGTCTAGGGCTACGCCCCCGGCGCGAAGACGAATCAGCGCCCATGAATCGAAAAATAAAAATCGAATCATTTGTTCGATAACGTCACGGATCTACGAACTAATCAAGGATACATATATACAAAGTCTCTTTCCAAATTATATATATTACATAGAATAGATATAAAAAGTTTTTTTTCTTTTTCTGTCCTTGTAGCCTCACATCACGTTAATTTTCAGGAAACTTTATCCAAGTTATAAGCACCTATTTTTTATATTTACCTTTCTACACAATAAATAATTAAATAATCTTCTATTAAATATCGAACAGCTACTCGTGAACTACTTTTTTTACGTTTTATTTTTTTTTCCCAAGTACATACATATGTATAATACTTATAGATTATAGAAGGAACAAAACTCAATTACATACATATTACATTTTAGACCTTTTTAAACTTCAAATTACAAAAATCCATTTTTGGATCTAATTCTGCATTGACTAATCCCAAAGAGAGTTAAACAATTGAATTTAAATATGCAAGGTTTGGTCTAGATAGGATAAATTAGCAAAAAGTTGTTTAGGATTGTACAGAGGAACAGATTTTATATACATATGTGTATATCGAACAACTCAAAATTTGGCAAAAGGCTTTGGTAAAGGAATGTGATTCCGATGTCGGGAGTGTTTCAAAAGTTATTTTTTAATAAAATTTCATTCACCAAACCTTTCAATCATTAAGCCTGCCAATTGAATATCTGATCAATAAACGGCAAAGTATATGCAAAAGCTTCAATGAATGGTATCGAATCATACTCTGTACATTTGACCTTTATCTCTATTTGAACTTAAGGTAATTTTCGAGAGGAAAATTCACGTAGACAGTTCAGCGTCTATCAAACTGACAGATTTGAATTGGCGACAGAATTATTCAACGAATGATTTTAGAATTCATTTAAAAAATCTCAAGATCACTTGAATGTCAACGTATGTAGATTATCTTGAAAAATAGTTTCCGATACATTCATTATAATAATCTAGATTTTGGGTTTAAATAAATTGATATCAATTTATAACTTAACAATTCTTACAATAAAATAATTATTTATATTCATATATTTAGATTATTGAGATATCTTAAAGATAAAAATTCCAAACTAATTAGTTTCCTTTAATTTCAGCCGGCCACTCTCGGAAACTTATGCAAGGACAATGCATGCGTTGTAATTTTTTTCAGACGATGGGGCTGTGTCTTCTGTCGCATGTGGGCAAAAGAGGTTCGTCATACACGTTTTGTTTATATGTTTAATTACAATAAATAATCCTGATTGAAACATTTTAGGTATCAGAAATATCTAAAACATTGACACAGAACAATGTCAAACTAATCGGAATTGGTGCGGAGGATATCGGTGCTGAAGAATTCAAAGAGGGAAAGTTCTTCGACGGAGGTAATTCTCAATTTTATTTTGTTATATGGATTTACCGAAATCACCCGGTTTTAAATTTTCTCATTATTTTAGATCTATACCTTTCCGATAAGGATGCTTATAAAAATCTAGGATTCAAAAGATTCTCATACATAAACGTGGCAATGAGCATGATATGGACTCAAACAAGGAACGCAATCTCCAAATCGAAGACCATGAGTAATTGACATTCAATTCAATGTACATATCATATTATCTAGGTATTACATGATTTTATTTTGATCAGATGTCAGCGGTGATCTCAAAGGTGACGGCTTACAAAATGGCGGCGCACTGATCGTCGGCAAGGACGGGAAGATATTGAAACATTTCATCCAAGACGGACCGGCTGATCACATCTCCAACGAGGACATTTTGAAGGTTGGGATCCACTATATTAAGTGGGATGGAAGAATTTGAACAAGAGTCTCCAAATTAAGTCCTGTGGTTCAGAATATTGCCACTTTTATGTTTGCCCCGCAAAGAAATCTCGAATGATTCATGTAATTTCTAGAAAGTTCTAAAAACTGGGAAATCTGATCTGATCTGAATGTATTTACTTAATATTCCTATTTGGCTTAAAAAGATTAGACCATATGAGTACTTTGAAAATGAACATTCACCAATAAAATTTAACCAAATTACATAGCTTGCGTTGTGTACATAGCAAATTACATTGAGTTTTTAAGATAATGTCACCAAAGTATGTACATATGTTGGTATTGAGTAAAATTTTAAATATTATAACATATCAATTTATTATAGACTGCCCGAATTTTCCGGAAACTGTGAGAGTCCGTGTATTTTTTGAAAAGTAACCATAAAAATAATAAGTTTTGTAAATTAAACATAGCTCTTAAACCTTTCTATCATTTAAATTAAAAATTGGAATACAGCTGCTTTACAGTTGTCTTCGACCGTATAAATAAATTGTCAGATCAGTATTTCTCAAGCAGTGGTGATTGTTGTATCCAATTTTGTATAAAATTTTATATACATTTCAAAATATTTCCATGTATGTATGTATATAATATCATTGATCATTGTTTTCAAATGAATGAAGAATTAAATTTGAGAAGTACATATGTATGCTACGCAAGAAAAATTAGTGAATTTCGGTATCTGAGGATTTGATTTTTTTTTTATTTTTAAATGCTTTTTATTATTACGAAATTATGTTCACAATACATCTTATATCTATTTTAATAGCTACTGATCTACTGATCATTTTCTATTTTACAATTTTAATTTAATTTGGTTAGTAATCACAGTATTATATTATTCTAATGTTAATCTAAAGCATAATAGGAAAAAGAGCTCAAAAACCTATTTACAATCCTTATAAATGTTCATAATACATCTAATACATAATATTAATTAAAGACTATCTAAAGTCGATGACCTAAAGCAGATTGTGTTTAGGTAATCTGTGTTTATACCTGAAGGGTATAGACATTTTATTGTAATCACCGAGACTCTTCACAAGTGTGTTAGTATGGTTATTAGTGATTCTTTCATAGAATCTACTGGTTAGTTTGTTAGTAATGTCTGTAACAAACGGAATATTATATATAGCATGCAGTTTTTTCAGGTTAGTATATATGGGTGTATTATAAATTATTTTAAGGGATTTATTTTGTATTACTTGGAGCTTGGAAAGGTTAGTATTCGAGGCGTTATTCCATACAGGTGAAGCATAGGTTAATAATGGTAATATGAGCGCGCGATATAATTTTATTTTATTTAGCGTTGATAGAGAACTATGGCGATTAAATATTGGATATATTGAGGATATACCCCGCATCGCCTTGCATTTCGCTGCCTCAATGTGAGGTGCCCATCGCATTCTTTTATCAAACGTTACTCCTAAATATTTTATTACTGGCTGCCATTTCAGACTTTCTCCAGAGGGGATTTTCAGATCTGAACTTGGCTTATGTTTTCTAACACTAAAGAATATGGCGTCTGTTTTGGTTTGATTAATTTGAATTTTCCACTTAGTGAAGTGTTCAGTCATTGTTTTAATTGCAAATTCAAGATTTTTAAGAATAGTGTCTGGTTTTTTGCTACTTGTGAAGCAAGCTGTATCATCTGCATATAGGGCTATGTGACAGTTTTTTGGAATAGGTATGTCATTTATATATATGGAGAACAAGAGTGGGGCAAGCAAGCTCCCCTGCGGAACGCCAGCTGCGATTATTTTTGGAGACGATAATTCATTATTTACGCTAACCACTAGCTTTCTACGAGTTAAGTACGATTTGATGATGAGAATTAGGTAGTTTGGTATTTTGTTAATAAGGAGCTTATGAATGAGTCCATCGTGCCAAACCGTGTCGAAGGCCTTTTCTATGTCGAGACATACCATTCCGGTACTTCTCTTCATATTAAAGTTCTTCGTCACGTGTTCAGTTAGTCTTGTTAGTTGTTGGGTCGTGGAATGTCCAGTGCGAAATCCAAATTGTTCATTTATTAATTTCTTATTTACGACATTAAGTAAACGTGTGTAGATTATTTTTTCCAGAATTTTTGAAAGCGTGCAAAGTAAGCTAATGGGTCGATAATTGGCCGGGTTTTTTGAGCTTTTATCGGGCTTAAGTATGGGAATTACGTTGGCTGTTTTCCAGTATTCTGGGAAATACCCGGTGAGTAAACATGCGTTGAATATTTTAGATAGTGAGACTAAAGCTTTAAATGGAAGTTATTTGATTGTGATGTTATCTATTGAATCTCGCCCAGGTGCCTTTTTATTTTTTAAATTACGTATTATATTTTGGATTTCACACGGATGCACCAATTTTATATTTTTAGTACTGTTAGTGGGAGTTTTTGTGATGATTTTAATGGACCGGTTGACTTTATTATGCGTTGGTATGTGATTGTAATGCTGTGTGAGTGTGTGATGTCTTTGGAAGGATTTTGATAATAGTTCTGCTTTGTCGCAATCACGCGTCACTGAGATTCCTGCATCATCTAATGGAGGAATCGAGTGTTTTGTCCTGCGAATCGCTTTAGCTAATTTCCATAGAGAGCCATCAACTGAGCTCAATTTTTCTAATTTTTTAGACCAAGCTTCATTTTTGATTTCTTTGATTCTAATTTTAATTTGATATGTGAGCTTATTAATTAATGTTTTCAATGCTGGATTTTTTGATGTTTGCCAAATTTTACGGAGTTTATTTTTACTTTTAATTAGATTTGCAACAAAGTCAGTTATCTCTAATTTGTGTTCAATGTATTGTGTCTTAGGTATGTGAAGGTGTTTGGATCGAGTTATTGATTCCGTTAGGTGTATTATGGAGCTGTCGATTTCGGTTTTGTTTGTGAGTGTGGTAGAAGTTAATTTGGTTTGGTCATTTATGTACGACTTGAACTCTCGCCAGTTAGCTCTCCCGTAATCCCAACTATGCTTGATGATTTCCTCGGGTTTCCCGTCGATTGAGAAGATTATCGGGAGATGATCAGACGACAGGGTTTGAAGGGCATTTGGTGTCGATATTTTTGGGCAGTTCTTGACGAGGACAAGATCTAGTGTGGATGGTTGTGAGTTATTTGTGGGATAGTGTGTGTATGTATCCGGATGAAGTAAGATTGTATCTGTTAGTTGAATGTATTTAAAAAGAGTTGTGCCTTGTTGGTCAGTGTTTACGCAACTCCATAACGGATGTTTGGCATTAAAGTCACCAACTACCACTACCGAACTACCAATGTTAAATATTTTGTTAAGATCGGATGCCAATAATCGTTTTTGGGGAGGATTGTAAGCGGATGCTACTATGTGACGGGTGTTGTTAATTGTTAGTTCGATGGCGGTTAGTTCTAAATTTTTTATTGGCGGAGTTATTACGCGACAATGTTTAATTGACGATTTTATAAAAATGGCAACTCCCCCTCCATGCTGTTCTCGGTCTTCGCGATAGCAGTTAAAGTTAGGTAGGTTAATACGGATATGAGGTTTTAAGAAGGTCTCGGAGATTAAAACTATGTCAACACAGTACTCACCGATCGCCGACTCTAGTTCGTCAATCTTATTCTTAAGTCCACGAGCATTCCAAGCTAGAATGTTCAGTCGCCTCCCGTTAATCAAAGACATCGAGATATTCGACAAGCATGAGTGCCAGCTCTAGTTTGTCGGTGCAACCGCTGGCCTTGGCACGAATCTCCTGGAGGATCTTCAACATCTTCGTCATAGACGCCATGGAAGTTAGGTCTGTTGTTGGTTGAATGTTGGGATTGGTTGGTTGGTGGGGTTTTTTAGGGATATTTGGGATATTTGGTGAAGGAGTTTTAATGGTCGGTAGCTTTGGGAAGTTATGATCGTTAACGACCGGGATATTTTGTGGCTGCGCCACTGGGAGTTTCCAAGGGTTGGCTTTGACAATTGATGCTCGATTCTTCCTCGATTCCAGCATTTTCAGATAGCTCTGTCTTTTTGGACAGTCTTTGAAGTTAGCGGGGTGAGATCCTGAACAGCCTGAGCAGACAGCAGGGGTAACTATTCCTTGATTGCATTGTGCGGTGAGGTGAGTGCCGGCACATTTGACGCACTTGGCCTGCCGATTGCAGTTTTTCGCAGCGTGTCCATATTCTTGGCATCTGAAACATTGAGTAATATTTTGTGAATTACTAGTATATTTAACGACACTGACCTTTGTGTAACAGATGTACCGGATTTCTTTAATCTTCTTTGCCGATACCGATGGCTCGAAGAACACCAAGTATAGCTCGGTGGCGTTGCTCCTAGGCTCCTTCGTCTTCATCTGTATGACTTTGGTTACAGGGAATCCCTGTCTGATGATGTCATCTTTAATATCAGCTTCCGGCAATTTCGGCAAGCCACGCACGACACTTTTTATTTCCTTTTCCTCCTTCCTGGAAAAGGTATGGAATTGTCGGTCTGGTGTCAATCCATCCCGAAGTTTTTTAAAGTCTTCAAGACTTTTACATTGTATCTTGACATTATTTTGACCAATGTAAGTCATTGTGAAGTCTTTTATAAACTTCTTGATCGACTCGATCATGCTGCCGTGAGTGCCAGTAGCTGTCATGATGATGGGCGGGATTCTTCCACCGCTTCTGGGGACATCGGAAACTTCCAAGAGCCCTTCAAATTTGTTTTTCTCCTGAATTTTAAATTCAGGAGCAACATCTTTCACGTTCTTTGCCGTATGTTTTGGAAACTGCCACTCGGTCTCCATCTGAGCGGTCTGAGAACAGCCTGGTTGAGGAGCTTCGGTTGTAGTTATCAGTGTCTTCTTAATTCGCTTTTTCAGGTTGGATCCTCGCATGGTGCCAACATGTGTTCGTTTTGTGGGGGGTGTTTGTGGTGTATGTTAAAAGGTGTGGGTTTTTTGACGGTATGGCGTATCGCTGTATTATGAGCGCTCGCACAGAGAGTACGTCTTCGGCACGTCCGTTCTCACGGAGCGTCGAGAGACGAGTATGTATCTGAGGATTTGAAATCTTTTCTAAATAGTATTATTTTGAAATATTATCGAAAAATTCCTTGGAAAAAACGTCAAACTTAGAAATATGTATATTTTTCGATATTTTGGATAAAGATAAGCTGGTATTTATGGATGGGAGTTTGAAACTAAATCTGTTAAATAATACTTTTTTTTGTATGAAGTTTGAGGATTTATAAACACAAGCTGTATTGACCTTTGAAGGAAATTTTATTAAAAACACGGTGTATGTGTTTATGGCCCATAAGTTAATGCATTCGTCGTGATCTTAAAGTTATTAAAATATTCAACTTTGCTTGGTTATATATTCACCTTAGTAACCTTCAGATAGACCCCATTTTTCAAACAGAAATTGATTCAAAACATATGGCATTGTTCGAAGAATTCGAAATTCGAATAGTATATGTACATATGTTTGGCAGGTTAAAATTTCAACACTGTATTTTGTTTTAAACCTAATTATTATATTGGCAACTTTGCCGGTATTCTTTTGTTTTTATATATTTATATTAATTCATAACAATTGTTTCATTTGTTTAGATCTTGAACATCGAAGTACCACCAACTAATGCTGAAAAATGAGTCTGCGTTTTTCGTCAACATTGTTTAAATCATATATGTACCATTTATGTATGTTTAATTTCTTAAATAAATGTTTCAAATTTCAACGTTTTTTATATACAAATGTGTGTATTCTCTCTTCTAATCTATAATTTGGAAAGAGACTTTGTATGTAAATATCCTTGGTCGTCGTCGTCTTCGTCGTCGTCCGTAGATCGGTGACGTCATCGAACACGTGATTCGATTTTTTTTTTTTCGATCCATGGGCGCCGATTTGTTTTATTCGTTTCGCGAGTAGCTTCATGGGGCCCCGCCAATGGCGCCAAAAGGGGCACAGCCCCGTGGGGCCCCGAAGGGGCCCGGAGGGCGCAGCCTCATGGGGCGCAGCCCCATGGGGCTCAAAAGGGGGCGCAGCTTTATGGGGCACAGCCTTATCGGCCGCAGCCTTATGGGGCGCAACCTTATGGGGCGCTGTCTTATGGGGCGCAGCCTTATGGGGCGCCGCCTTATGGGGCGCCGCCTTATGGAGCTTAGCCACATGGGGCCCCGAAGGGGGCGCAAGGGGGCGCAGCCTCATGGGGCGCAGCCCCATGGGGCCCCAAAGGCGGTGCAGCCTCATGGGGCCCCGAAGGGGGCGCAGGGGGGCGGAGCCTCATGGGGCCCCGAAGGGGGCGCAGGGGGGCGCAGCCTCATGGGGCGTAGCCTTATGGGGCGCTGTCTTATGGGGCGCAGTCTTATGGGGCGCCGCCTTATGGAGCTTAGCCGCATGCGGCCCCGAAGGGGGCGCAGCCTCATGGGGCCCCGAAGGGGGTGCAGCCTCATTGGGCCCCAAAGGGGGCGCAGGGGGGCGCAGCCTCATGGGGCGCCGCCTTATGGGGCGCAGCCTTATGGGGCGCTGTCTTATGGGGCGCCGCCATATGGGGCGCCGCCTTATGGGGCGCTGCCTTATGGGGCGCTGCCTTATGGGGCGCTGCCTTATGGGGCGCCGCCTTATGGGGCGCCGCCTTATGGAGCTTAGCCGCATGGGGCCCCGAAGGGGGCGCAGCCTCATGGGGCGAAGCCCCATGGGGCGCAGCCTTATGAGGCGAAGCCCTAAACGGCAACTGATCATGTGGGCGAAGCCCTTGACGGCATTTAATCATGGGGGCGCGGAGGGGCGAAGCCCTAATAGGCATTAACTAAGGGGGGCGAAGCCCTAGGCGGCATATAATCATGAGGGTGCGGAGGGGCGAAGCCCCAAAAGGCATTAATTATGGGGGGCGAAGCCCTAAACGGCATTTAATAATGGGGGCGCGGAGGGGCGAAGCCCTAAAAGGCATTAGCTAAGGGGGTGAAGCCCTAAACGGCAATTAATCTTGGGGGCGCGGGGGGCGAAGCCCTAAAAGGCATTAACTAGGGGGGGCGAAGCCCTAGACGACATTTAATCATGGGGGTGCGGAGGGGCGAAGCCCTAAAAGGCATTAACTAAGGGGGGCGAAGCCCTAAAAGGCATTAACTAAGGGGGGCGAAGCCCTAGACGGCTTTGAATCATGGGGGCGCGGAGGGGCGAAGCCCTAAAAGGCAACTGATCATGGGGGCGAAGCCCTAAACGGCAATTGCTCATGGGGCGTGGAGGGGCGAAGCCCTAGAAGGCAAAGGCTCAGGGGGGTGCCGAGGACGAAGCCCTAGAAGGCAAAAAAAAAATTTGATTTTTTTTTTGATTTTTTAAAAATTTTTTTTTGATTTTTTTTTTGATTTTTTTTATTTTTTTTTTATTTTTTTTTTTAATTTTTTTTTTAAATTTTTTTTTAAAATTTAAAATTTTTTTTTTTTTTTAATTAAATTAGCTTAGTCATGTTTAAGCGGTTTATATTATAAACACTGAGCGAAGCCGGGTAATACAGCTAGTCTAATCTATAATTTGGAAAGAGACTTTGTATGTATCCTTGGTCGTCGTCGTCGTCGTCCGTAGATCGGTGACCGTAGATCGTAGATTTTTTTTCGATCCATGGGCGCCGATTTGTTTTTTTCGATTCAATGGATTCACCCCCGCGGGGGCGCAAAGCGAGTAGCTTCATGGGGCCCCGCCAGGGGCGCCACAAGGGGCGCAGCCCCGTGGGGCCCTGAAGGGGGCCCGGGGGGGCGCAGCTTTATGGGGCACAGCCTTATCGGCCGCAGCCTTATGGGGCGCAGTCTTATAGAGCTTAGCCGCATGGGGCCCCGAAGGGGGCACAAGGGGGCGAAGCCTCATGGGGCGCAGCCCCATGGGGCCCCAAAGGGGGCGCAGCCTCATGGGGCGTAGCCCCATGGGGCCCCGAAGGGGAGCGCAGCCTCATGGTGCGTAGCCTTATGGGGCGCTGTCTTATGGGGCGCAGCCTTATGGGGCGATGCCTTATGGGGCACCGCCTTATGGGGCGCAGCCTTATGGGGCGCTGTCTTATGGGGCGCAGCCTTAGGGACGCAGCCTCATGGGGCCCCGAAGGGGGCGCAGGGGGTGCAGTCTCATGGGGCGTAGCCTTAAGGGGGCGCAGTCTTATGGGGCGCTGCCTTATGGGGCGCCGCCTTATGGGGTGCCGCCTTATGGAGCTTAGCCGCATGGGGCCCCGAAGGGGGCGCAGCCCCATGGGGCTCCGAAGGGGGCGCAGCCCCATGGGGCCCCGAAGGGGGCGCAGCCTCATTGGGCCCCAAAGGGGGCGCAGCCCCATGGGGCTTCGAAGGGGGCGCAGCCTCTTTGGGCCCCAAAGGGGGCGCAGCCCCATGGCGCCCCGAACGGGGCACAAGGGGGGGCAGCCTCATGGGGCGAAGCCCCATGGGGCGCAGCCTTATGAGGCGAAGCCCTAAACGACAACTGATCATGGGGGCGAAGCCCTAGAGGGCATTTAATCATGGGGGCGAAGCCCTAGACGGCATTATGATCATGGGGGCGCGGAGGGGCGAAGCCCTAAAAGGCATTAACTAAGGGGGGCGAAGCCCTAGACGGCATTAAATCATCGGGGTGCGGAGGGGCGAAGCCCTAAAAGGCAACTGATCATGGGGGCGAAGCCCTAAACGGCAATTGCTCATGGGGGCGTGGAGGGGCGAAGCCCTAGAAGGCAAAGGCTCAGGGGGGCGCCGAGGGCGAAGCCCTAGAAGGCAAAAAAAAATTTGATTTTTTTTTTTTGATTTTTTTAAATTTTTTTTTTGATTTTTTTTTTTAAATTTTTTTTGATTTTTTTTTTTTTAATTTTTTTTTTTTTTTTTTAAATTTTAAAATTTGTTTTTTTTTTAATTAAATTAGCTTAGTCATGTTTAAGCGGTTTATATTATAAACACTGAGCGAAGCCGGGTAATACAGCTAGTAATAAATAATACAGAAATAAAAGACAAGTGGTTTTTTTTTATTTAATTTTTTTACTATTTTTGCCTGTTTTGATGTTATATAATATAAACAAATATTTGAAGATTTCATTACAAGAAAACCAATTGTTTCGCCTACTCACTCACATGTAAAAAACAAATACATGTACATATGAACAAGTCGAACGTCGATAATTCCAACCGCATACTATGATCCAAAATTAAAACCAAACTGCTTAATACTATTTCGGTCCTTCAAGCGGTCAAATTATCGATGCCCCACCTGCAAATATTCTAAATACACATTAAATAGAATATTTTTGGTTTAACAATTCAATGCAGACAAATCGACGAGTATATACACACACATATATATATATATATATATATACCTCGTCGGCAATACACAATGGATAATACATACGAACGAACTTATCTACAAATAAGTATTCATCAGCCTTTCACCGTCCACGGCCTCTCTTCGATCTCCTTCCACTCGAGTACATCTTTTCATCCGTCACATTTTCATTAGCTCTGCTACATCTCTCATATCTTCAATCCAAACATACTGTTTCCGTATTACAAACGTTTCAATACTACATACACCAAATTCAACCAAAGCAGGCCCGTTTGCAGAACTGTCAATTGGACTCTTTGTTTGGTGTTATGTTGATTTACATATATTCAATTTGGTCCTACTTATAATTTAAGGCCTTGGATAGTCTGCTAGGGTGAGTCTAACTTTTTTTATATCGACCCTAACTTGGAAACCTTGCATGTAACTATTTCACATTAATTTTACAAACTTATCGATTCATACATTTAAAAACGTCATTTCATAAATCGATTCCGAAGACTTTTGAAGACGATTATTCTAAATTTTTATCAATTACATGTTAAATTCATCACACGCCGAAGACATTCTCACACGTGTCAAATATAATATAAGAGTATTGTTTTCGACCAAAAATGAATTTACAAGGTTTACGAGTTAAGGGTAACGATTTGCTTTATAAGCACAGTTCTAGAAGCAGGCCTGCCTTAGTTATCATTGCAAATCGATTAATCTTCGCATTCATTCTTCGTACTATTTCTACCAATCAAACCCGAATAGGAAATATTATACAATGGAAATATAACATAATCTCCTTAAAAAAAAAAAAAACTATATAAAGTAAACAGTACGTCTCCATACAAATACAATAATACGTTCTATGTATATTATTACAATAGCAAATACATACAATAAATATTTTTAATGCATAATAAGACACGTTAAACCTTCTGCGTATTGAGTACATGAAGATACAACAACTGCATGTGATGGTTGTATTTTGATATGCACCATTATTATTTGTATTTGAATTCCGCATTCAACGGAACAACGTTGATTTAGCTACGTTAACACGAGCAGTGTGAACATTCGGCGGGAATCTGACACATTTGAATTATCAAAATGCGGCTTTTGAATGCGAATATAGAATTGATATGTAATCAAAGTACAGGTCTTTTACTCAATGAAGGCTTTAACTTACTATTGGATGTTTTGAAGTATCGACAGTATCGGATTTTAATCAACATGTACGTAGTCTATAATGTAATGGATCGTTTCAGTTTAAAAAATATCATTGAAGTTATGAATTTTTCAATTTTAAGCATCTTTTTTGGGCTACAGTTAAAGATTTTAAGTACTATTTGAGATTTCACAAGTACCATTTGTGATTTGAGAATGCTAGACATTGGTTTTGGAGCCACCGAACGGGCGACACTGCCCCGTGTTGACGTAGCTTTAGTAAAATTAACAACTGATTTGTAGATTGCAGAACGGCGACCGCGGGGACAGGAGAATTTAACCCTAGTTGCACTTTCGCATCTTTGTACAGTTCTACGATTAAGTTAACTAGTATTTTAGTAATCGCTCCAGCCGGTCCAGCGGAAGCGATTACAAGTGAAAAGCGTACTGACAAAATTCTATCACTTCGTAAAATACACTATTATTTATATATATATATATATATTTTTTTTTTTTGTATCTATACAAAATGCTATATTTTTTTAAATACATATTATGCCGATGAGAGATTCCGTTATCGCGTTTTAAAAACACCATCAGTCAATTTTCAGATATTAAACATGCCCTGTCTCGATTTGCTATTTTCCACAGCTATCAGTTCATTGATTTATTAGAAAGATTATATAGTTAAAGCGAGCCGTATACCAAACGATCGGATGGAGAACCCGGTAGATTGTTCTCGTACATTCGCAGACGCAATTTGAATAGCAGCGACACCAATTTGACAAAACCCGAACCAAAAGTATAATATGTAGTACAGTTTTAATATAAAATTGAGTTTAATAACCGATAAAAAGAGTGACAGACCACAGTTGAAAATCTTTATGACAATTCACTATACATTAATTTGTTATTTACTAATTTAATACTATATTCACTATAAGATAAAGCATTTAATCGTACTTATAACAAATTTTAGAATTCAAAAGTATCATTATTGCAATTATTATACATATATTACATTTAAATTGGAGCACTATGATTTTTAAGCTAAAACGTTTGTATAATTGTATAATAGCAACACAAAGTCTCCGTCAATTTGATTGAATGGATATTCCAAAGACATATATTACACATTTAATTTATAAAAATACTAGCCGAACTGCCCAGCGTTGCTCGAGCAAATGATTGTTGGAAAACAAGTCTTTTCCAATTGAACTTTTTCAGAAAATTTCATAATTTAGCCTATGTAAGTTAGTATAACGAGAAATACTATACCAAAATCGGTGGTTCTAAATTGAAAACTATAGCTTTATATAGCGAACAATAAACAAACACTCACCTTTAAATACATATAATAGTAAATTTGTACAACTTCTACATGAACACTACAAAATTTGTCAGTACGCCTATCCCCCGATTTGCACGATAGATCAATGTTGAAAAATTTCCATATAAATCGAGACTAACATTTGTATATAAATAAAATCTTTAAAAATAGAAGATTAGAGTATTTGTATTTTTGTATTGAGGTATTTTTCTATCATGTTCTGCAACATCATTATCATTTTCATCTCATTTTATTGATTGAAATTCATGTTCGACAAAATTGATTCATTTTTAACCGATGTTTGAATAGAATCCATCATTACATAAATAATTAATAAAGTTTGAAATTTTCGCCACACGAATGGAAATCATTCAACGGTGCAAAATCGATAGATAGGCGTATTACACTAACACTGAAATCACGACGTATATTCGGATTTTTACACAATTTATTATGTACATTAAAAAATTCATATCGAAGAAAACATCTAAAAACGACCACACATCAAAATGTACCACGGAATATCGATCATCTCAAAACGTGTTATAATATAATAGTAATAGACTAGCGAACACATCCAGTTGTACTTGGGTTAAAATTCCTATGATAATATAAATCCACTTTTTGGCATATAACGAAATGGATCGAAATTGTAATGAAATCAATCCATTTGTCGAATTTATGCGATTGTATTCGATTATATTAGATAAAAAACTATTACACAGCGCGTTTATAAATATACAAGCGAAACATTAGAGAGCCGTCAAGCTGATATTTCGTTATTTCGAACCGAAATACTTATTACATATATACGTATGCATACTACATGTGTATATAGAAGATCGCTTGACTTTTATTTTACATAATTACACAGATTTAAGCAATTTTTTTTTCACAATAAACACCCCTACATTTTGATCTGTCACTCTCGATGTTTAATTTTTATTTTTATTTGCAAGTATTTTAACCGTGGACTAATCACGAAATTGGTCTATTTAAACACGTCTCTATATAACTGAAAAAACAGGATAAAAATGGACGGTATTTTTTTTCCCGAAGAGTTTTACGTAAATACTTACAAGCGTATAAATACACATAATAACAATAAATTTTAATTAACTAACTTAAACAAATCGTAAAAATACTTTATAATACCAAAAATTTGAAGTCAACGATTTTAATACTAATATTATATAGTATATTGTATAACATTTCCAACAAAAGAATATATTTTTAAGTAAATATTTATATTTAAATTATAAAATAATAAACAAATCATAGTATGGATATAAAAATGTGAACCACCGCTCATAATAAATAAACTATTTATGAAATGACTAGCGTAGAGGGTGTGTGTGTGTGTGATTGATAATCAAAATAGACTCAACGGCGCGACCATTCCAGGGTTGAGCAAAAGTAATGTCCTACGTTTAAGTATACGCTCGCTTGCAGCACCCAAAGGATCATACACGCATGTGCTTCAGCACATTTGACACAAAACACAATCACGTCTCACTTATTTAAACGCCTGCTTCAAATCATATAAATAATAATAAAAAATAATTAAAAAAAATAAAATATATATATATATATATATATATATATGTATATTAATATTTACAGCCTTGTAAAGTAAAGATATGAAAAATAAAGACAGCTGCCTAGCTAACCATATATATGTATATATATTTATACATGTATTAAAAAAATAAATAGAGAAAAACCAAATCATGTGCAAAATTTTCTCGGCTAATACAATATTGCCAACAGCCTTAAAAAAGTACAACGAATTTCATTATGAAATCGTAAACAGATAAAAAAAAATAATACAAATTAAAGAGGTGCAAGTTTTTCCAAAGTGCGGTCCGCAGCCCACATACATTTTTTTTTTAAATCTTATTCAAAAATTCAAAATACATCTTATAAAATATGTAGAGTACATGTATTTTACCGCTCCTCTACAAATGGTTGCAAACCACGTGGCCGCATGCTCATTTAATACTCTTGTCTCGGCTTTTGCCATTTTAAACTTGCCAGAAAGATCCAACTCAATTTTAAGAATTGCCAATCATTAATGTACATCGATATGTGATCTGCGCAACCCCATGATTATCTCGTCTTTCGTACTTGCTGAAATTCAAACAGTCAAAATGCAATCGAAATGAGCATGTGGCCCGCGTGGTGAGCAACCATTTGTAGCAAACCCGTATTTTATCTTAATTAAAAAAAATTATAATACTTTTCTTGAATTTTAATATATCAATGCGCATATTTTCCATACAAAACAGTGTTATAGATCAGTGCTACCGTATTTAACAAAATATCTTTACAAAATACTAGCAAAAGTGTTCAGCTCTGCTTGCGATAACATTTGTTAATACTTTTTAATAAATAAATAAAAAAATACCACACAGTTTTAACATTTATTGCATATATATTTGATTAAAAAAATTGTTAAGCTTATATAAAAAAAAATTAAAAAAACATTTATTAATTTTAACATGTATGTATGTATAATAAAATTAATCAAAAAATAGGAAATTTTAATAATAAATAACAAATAAATGAAAAACTACATTATCTTTCGATAAAAATTTTATTTTTATCTTTTTATTTATATACCTAAAAAAATCATTTTCATGATCAGTGAATATAAATATAAATTTAAAAAAATTTAAGCTTCAGGATATCAAAATATAACTAAAACCTATCGTATGGTGTAATGTATTCAAGTGAATTTACACACTAACATATGTATATATGTATATAAAAGAATTTTAGCTCTAACAAAGTTGGATACTTTCGCTAAAAATTAATAAAAAAGACTTACACGTGAGTAGCACCGACATGTATACATGGATTGTCTAATACATTTTCATTGAAGTGAATACTTTAATGATATATTTAAATAAAACTTAATTAATAAACCTATCGAGGGAAAGACCAGTCGTCGGCCAGTTTATAATTATATTGACCACTCGAACTAACACAGTAAAAAGTGTCGATTATAAGTACAAAATTCTCACTTAAACATTTCAAAATCTCGACGGTCAATAACCAACCGGCCGACAGCTTGGCGCATTCCTTACAAAAAATTTCAAATGCAGCACATCTTTCTTTTTATTATTATACGACTGAAATATTCCATGCGGACGAAAACATTTGACACGCATGGAAAAAGTGGGCCGCGGTCATAAAAGTTCAAAAACTGCTACTATGTATATAAATTGAAAATAATAATAAAAAATACATGTATCAAAGATACAACATTGACAATATTTATTCATCACAAAAATTATGCATCTACTACGTATATATATATACATAATAATATAAATCCATTCAACAAAACACATCTAAAGAGGTAAAAGTAAAAAATAAAAAATAAAAAGCTACCAAACGATTCAACAATTGAACATTATTTGATAAGTAATGATTGTATCATACTTGCACATTCAAATGTGTACAAACTAAACTCTATCACAGTTTTAAATATGTAAACTGCTATAACTTTAGATAAAATTCACAACAAAATATATTAAGCGTCATGAATCGTTCACATCGACAAACACACAAATACAAACATTCGCATTATATTATAATATATATATATATATATATATATATATATATATATATATATATATATATATATATATATATATATATATATATATATATATATATATATGTAGACGCAGTGGTGTCATCCGATTTCCGTAACAGAGGGTTTACAAAGAAAAGTCACGAAAATCATTTTTCGAAAATACTATCGACAAGTATGGATACGAAGACATGAAAATGTTTTTATACATTTTTTTCTCGAGCTATTATGGATTCTTTAGGCCAGTTCTATATTTCACTATGTATATAAGGATTGGTTTTCAATATATAATGTTTAATATGTTTTATTTTATGTAAGCGTACCATATCGAGCGGTAAATGATTTTAAAGTACAATATAAAATGTGAGCGAGTGAGACCGAATGATGCATTGTCCATTCTTCAACTCGCTCTTTCATCATACATACACGGTCATCTACAAAAGCATTTTTTAACTCAAATAATAATCATTTACCGCACGAATTAGTATAATACATTAACACATTCAGCCCGGCGCATGATTTCGCATGCGTGACGGCATTAAATCACTTTATATAACGAGTTGTCCCTAAATCTTAAGAATTTTATAGGAATTTTAGTGTTGGGGTGCTCAATGTATTAATATATGTATGTGTAAAAAGTACATTTTTAATTTTTAAAATTTGTTAGATAATTAATTAGAAGTATTTTAAAGCAATAAAAAATCACAATCAATTTAAAAAAGATTACAATAAGCCAATATCTCATAGACGAGAGCAAACCAACAAAAATCATTGTCACATTTGACTCTAGTGGGTGAAATTCGGTAAGGATTGGTTAGTCTCCGCTACGATAATATTTTTTTGTTGTTGCTCAGTGTTATCCAAGAGCACTTTTCAGGCAAGCGAAAAGTTTAACATTAGGTTTACGGAAGCTTTCCAGTTGACACCACTGCATATTTATATACATTTATAACTATCAATATTCGTAAAAATAGACACGCGTGATGAGCTGAGATCGCCGACGATGGAGTTTCCGCCAATGTGAACGGACCATGAGAGCACGAATAAATTAAAAAAAATATAGAAAATAGTCGAAAAATACTGTAAAACCCTGTTTCGGTACAATTCAGATATCAGTGACGTCACGACGCACGGTCGGCAGTGGTGTGTACCTCCGATGATGTTAGGAGTCGGTTAGCATTTCAGAGTAATATTGCGGTGTACTAAGGTAGTCAATAAGACGCCTGGGAAGAGGAAGCTCGTCGATGAGATCGCGGCGAACGTGTTTCAAAATCATAAATCTGAAAACAACACATACAAAATGGTAAATAAATAGAAAAACATCAACAATGACGATAAATTCAACTCGAATCCGACATACAAAACCGAGAATTGTCTTTGAACTTATCTATATATATATGTACAATATAAACGGGTGACCGTGAAAAAGTCGAAAATATTCGTTTATCATGCTTACATATGAAAAACGGTTAGTATATATATATATATATAACTATATTATATATATATAATATATATATATATATATATATATATATATATATATATATATATATATATATATATATATATATATATATATATATATATATATATATATATATATATATATACTAACTATATTATATATATATAATATATATATATATATATATATATATATATATATATATATATATATATATATATATATATATATATATATATATATATATATATATATATATATATATATATATATATATATATATATATATATATATATATATATATATATATCAGTGGCGTGCGGTAAAAGTCTCTCTCCCCCCGTCGTACATCCTTACTTAATTTGCGCGAGCAGGATACAACAGGAACAAGAGGACCAGGCTTTTCCTCCCGTATCCTGCGCGCGCACATTAAACAAGGCTGTATGACAAAAAGAGAGATAATTTCACCGCATGCCACTCATATACATATTATATATACAAAGTACCGTTTACCATGCACCCTTTTTTTTTGATCTTTCGACTTAAGATCTTTCGATTTTCGAACTTTGCCTTCCGATATTTGCTTTTTCGACCTTTTCACTTTCGGTGCCCTGAGGTAGACCGAATATAAACATGTATGTGCTACAGTCTACGTAAGTGTACATTTCGTTCATTCATGAATATACTAGTTTGTTAATCTGCCCAGATACAAAGAATCGTTATGCGCATCCAAGGCAAAACCAGACCCCTGGAGTGTTTTCAGTGATGTTATTCTCATATTGACTGAAGGTTTGACTGTGATCGATAACGGTGATTCCTATTTTTGAAGAAATGTATGAGAAACTTGTCAAAATAACAAGATTCTACAAATAAACAATAACCCGAAGAAACGCCCATTACAGCTGGAAACCACGAGCCCATCTATACCGTACGATTCAGTGTGTTTGCGCTTTTAGTTTACACAAAAGAAAAAAATTGACGAATGAACTAATTCATGTACAAACTATTAGGCATATGTAAGTTTAACCCTTTTCCTACGGCAACTTTCGCCGTACTTTTATTACAAATTTGTAGATCAGGTTTTCGACCATAAATATATACATATGTACATATTGTAAGATTTATTCAAGTGACCAAATATGTCAATTGACACCCAAAGTATTTTTTCAAATAGTAAATCACACTTGAAGTATTTTATTTACAGTGAGTAACAACGCCATTCTACGCATGACTTCTATAGTGGTTCAAAGGATTAATTAAGTATTCTCAATCGTTTGTATGTACATACATATGTATGCTTACCACAGGTTGCAGTATTTTTTAATACTAGCCGGAACAGGAATTATAGCAAAATTAATATTGATTTTCATAAGATTTCCCTTTTATATACTTGACGCTCTGACAGCTTAAAGTTTCATACGACATCCAGTGAGTCTGTTTTAAGATAGATTTTGACTGTTAGCATTTTTCAACTAAAACCAATAATTCGTGTATGAACAAACTAGTACGTTCATGAACGAGCTGGAGTGAATACATGGACTGTAACATATTCATCATATCAGCAATCTTTGCAGTAGGCAAATTCTAAAACTCAATTCCTATTCGTTGAAAGCCCGCGAACCTCGAAATACGCTATGACTATTTCTATTTTCTCCCTATTGTGAAATGAAAAATACATACGATGGTATAAATCTCCATTTTGTTTTTGTTGCAAACTTGATTGCGAGCGTAGAAAGCTTCACCATTTCAAACAATTATATCATTTGCCATTTTTGACCCTGGGAAGTAAGGCATTCTTCCAATGGCTCCCTGTTGCCTTCTGCAACTGAAATAATGGACAGTGGATGTGGGTTATGATTGATGGATGGGTAGGATTTTTTTATAGCGCCATCTCAACAATGATCTTTTGATACACTCAAACTGGGGACGGTCGATCTGACGTTTCAATCATCCGAGTCTCATCTCAACTTGTAAACAATCTCAACTACACTGTAGCTCCGCATTGGTTGCAACTAAAAATGAAACAAATAGTGAATAGAAAGAATCTTACCTGCAAGTGTGTTGTAAGCTTTGCACCCTCATAAATCTGGACACGGGATATAAAAGTTGTACTCGGACAGGCCCCAAGACAGGCCTAAGGTTAAGAAAGAACAGATAGCGTCCACTGCGCGAGGTCTCTACGGCGTTCTCGATGAACTCGACGATGGTGCGAGCTTTGAAAATTGTGCAGCTGCCGAAACAGAACTTTCCTGAAATTCATCACCAATCAATTGATTTTACGTTACTCCTCGGAGACAGGTTTCACATCTCAGACATTTTATTATACAGTATATACGACTACACATTAGTATATTTGTACATATTCTACGCGCAAAAGACAAAACAAATACACAATTTAATCCAGTAATTTATGCGTTATAATTGTGGGTATAAGGTACACTTGATATAAACATCCCGTGTAGAAGAGCAAACTAGTACACTAGATTAGAACCAGCAAGCAATTCATATTTGTTGATGATTTGCATGTTGACATTTGCAAAGTGCAGATGGGACTGAAACAATTAAATGATTATTATCTTGAGAATGAACAATTTGATTGAAAAGTAAAATAAAACTACATAGTAATTTTATTTTGATAATGTTCATCAAGTGATATCTACTAGAAAATGTCAACACATCGTATACATATGTATTACATATAATCAACCATTTTTCTTAGGATTATTTCTGTAATATTTTTCTTCCAACAGTTTGGATATGTACTGTACAAAATTTGATGAAAGTCGTAGGAAGAATGTTCGCTTGGCATTATTTTGCAATATATGTATGTATATACGGCATGATTTCCAATGATTTTTTTACATTTAAAAATAACATAATATCCATCGCTAAAATATAATTTGAATTAAATGCACTATATATAATTACACAATATAATAAAAATTTCATCATACTTGGATTAAGCAAACAAACAAAACTGCAATACTCGTATTAAATGAATAAATAAACACATTAAATTTCATTGTAGGTTTTAGCCGTTAAGATAGTACAACAATTCACTTTCAATTACAGATTTGCTTACATGTCACATCAGACTCAAAACACCAACTGATTATTATAAGTGTATGAAAGTAGTCGCCATAATCGCTGTAAAGTCACATCATCTGGAGGCTTGAGTCCAATTAACCGCATGCTTTCTAAACTGACATCTTAAAGAGCAGATGTAAAATGTCATTCTATCAAAACGGCAAATCGCATCAAATAGCCCTCATGAGAAATGTCAAAACATCCACATCTTTTTTTTTTGTAATATGAAATGCATTTTGTAATATTTCATATGCAAGTGAAGCTTAATGGTTCGTAAACGTGATTTTCAGTCGCTTGACACGCGCTAGCAATAAGACAAATAAACTGCTGAATACTTAAAACCACAGTTTCTCAATCTACAAGTCCCGACCCCAAATGGGGTCGCAAAAGGTCTTCTGTGGGGTCTTGCAATTATTCAATCAACAAAATAAAAAAATATTGACTATCATATAATTTTCATTTTTTTAATCCATGTTTGGTTGTTTAAATAGCATTACGTATTCAGTAAAAATGTATTTTCAATTGTATTGGAGTCACAGGTCACTTGGATTTTATAAAAAGCGGTCACCACTCAGGAAAAGGGTTAGGAGTCTGTGTTTTAAGCCTTGCAGATGTTAAAAAATGACTCACAAGGTTCAGTTCCATTACGCAAAACCACGCCAAATTAGTCATAGTATTTTCGAATTGAATAAAGAGCCATACCTTGATCGTGTTCGATGCGTACGTGACGCACTCCGCCGTTGAGCTTAAAAGATATCGTAAATATATAGTGATCGTCGCTGCTGTCGCGCAAGATGAAGGATCCGTCCGGTTCTGACATCAAAAGCTTTTCGGAAGCATCCACCGAAATGGGCCCCCAATACCAGCCGTGCTGTAAAGACGTAAAGGATCAGAGCTCGACGCCGAAGAGACAGACGATTTACATCCGATGAATACTCACGTCTTTCACTATCTGAATGGAAGTCGGAAAGTCCATTCCGTCATCGGCGACGTGCTTCAGCTTCGAGTCGGAGTGAGGAGTCTGCGGCACCGAGGGCAGAGCTCGCTTCGTCACTGTTGTCGGCTGAGAATTGGCGCCGTTCTCCTGGCTGCACCCGGTGTTCTCATCGTCGCTGCCCTCGACTGAGTTGATCCGCTTCAATCGGAACAGGTTGCATATAGTCTGTTTGAAGTTCAGAGACAGACTCTTCACTGGCGACTTCTTGACGGATGTCTGCTTGGACGCGTCGTCCGATTTGCCCTCGTCAGCCTCTTTAGATTCCTTATACTTTTTGCTGTGTTTGATTGTGAATATGTGCTTCTTGTTCTTTCGCAGGTTATTATTATTGCTTTCCATACTCTCATTACAAAATATATCTAAGTTTTCCTCAAGAGAATTAAAACTTACATTATTATTATTAACATTATGACTATCCTTTGGACTGGCTATTGTCTTTGCGCTCCTCGCCGTCGGATGCACAATCTTATTCTTAGTCTCACCCATGTCCGTGTCCAAGCTGCGCACGAAAGATTTAATGTCCGAAAACATCACGTGTGTGGGTTCTTCAGCAACTGGCAGTTGGTTGTTCCAGCTGGTACCCGGCAAGCTATGACGCTTTGCGTCATTTACCTTATCCGATTTGGATGCGTGCAGATTCTTGTTAATATTATTAAGCGGTATCCTAGGTGGTAAAGGCAAGTTGTTTACAGCTTTCGGATACAAAACTTGACCCGTGTGGTGGAAGGAGTTCTGCAGCCGGTTTCTTTGGAATTTCATCTTGTGAGACGGTCGGACTGAGTCTATCGGTATGGTGTAAATGTCGCTGTCGAATGGCACGTTGTACATGTCGGCGATGTCTGACGTGCCCGTCGACAATGTATCATGAGAGATCGCTTGCGTGATGAAGTTCGATATGTCGGCTTCGGTCTGCGTGGTCAAGGAGTTGTGGCTGCTTGAAAGGCGCGACGTCTGGAGCGAACCCCTCGAAGAGGGTCGGACGTTGCCGTGGCACGGACTCAATTGCAGAAGACGAGGCCGGTGTATACTGTGACGCCACTCTGAGATCTTATCGCAGCACTTTTTCGTGCATCCACTGGCCGCATCGCGGAATGAAGACAAGGAAAAATTATTCTGTTCAGGAAAAGCTCTGCACTTCGTCCACACTTTAGAGTCGTCGGACGTCGTCGATTGCTTTTGCTGTTTCGGACTATCCTGGAATTATAAAATTACGAAATAAATTAAAAAATACACCGTATGCAATGTTAAAGAATAAAACAAAATTTGAATATAAATATTACTTGAAATTGAAGCGGCGGCTCAATCGTAGATGTCAGTACTTTAGTTGGACCTTTTTTAACAGTGTTGAAATTATCACCACACATGTGTTCCGTAGCATCTTGAAAATCGTACTGCAACAGAGATTTTTCATCGCAATCGCTTTCTTGAAGCTGAAAATAAAATATATATATTAATACATATAAACCTATACATATCCGGGTAATTAAACAAGTTATATTAATATATCTATGTCCTTAGGTTGGTTTATGACAAGGGGCAAAGGAGAGATCAAAAGGTGAATCATAATGACAAGGTCCACAATGAACATAGATGAAAATGATAACGAAGATGGTAAATAATAAGTTAACAGTATCAATAAAATATCAATGGGGAAAATGTATATTAGAAACAAATGTTTCCAAAATCATTAACGTTCTGATATTCAACAATCCGAAGCCATATCTATACTATGGATCGATTGGCGAAAGAAGAAGTGCGAAGAGCGTACTCTCGAGGAACGTCTACATAACCAAGAATGAAAAATAAAATTAGCATCATACAGAGTACATATCGAATATATAAATATAAAAGTTTTAAATGTTATTTGAGTAATATTGTATTTTAAGTACAGAAACCTTGCGAAATCGAGGTGTCGAGGAACGAAAAAGGTGAAGAAACATTGAAAATTCGAAGATGTAAACGTGTATCTGTCGCAAAGCCGAGCTGAACTAAAAGCAGTAAGAGCTGCAGCTTGGTATTTATAATGACAATAATGTGAGTATGTGTTATCGCGTTCTTTGTATTAAACACCAGTGTTCGTGTTCTGTAATAAGACGACCACTAAACGTATTTTTTATCCTTACGATGCAAAAATATTCAGCCACATCGAATTACATGCATTTATGCTGATAAAACTCATAAATAAATTGAATCGCAGATTTGAACTTGCAACATTTTAAACGGAAGTTTAGCAGACAGAAAAAAAATAAAGGAAAAATCGATCTAACGCGAGAAAAACAAAAACCCACCGATTGAAACACTTACCACCTCAGAACTAAAACATATGTATACCCAAGTGGATCAAAACCATACTTGTCCAACTTACAGAACAGAAATATTTTATAATGGATTCGATTATAAATTAAAACATTGAAGTTTTTCAACGAATCCATAAGCTTGTTACTGATTATCTTAAAATTTGCGTTGGACGAATCTGGTTCTGGGCTATGAAAAAGAAGACTAACGCTGCCAGCATTATCTGGATGGTTAATAAATCAAAATTGACCATCTCCTGTTAGAATGTGCCAATTTATTTTATTTTATTAGAGTGTTGTGACACTCTAATAAAATAAAATAAATTGGCTGGAAAAAAATTCATGGATATTTATATCATGCAAAATATTCTTTTTAAATTCAAAATTCAATCCCTTTGAAAATTCGGACTTTCGGCGAAATTCAACATTCACTTATTACATATATTAACAGTCTATGTATGCATGTATGTAAGTCAATATCGGTGGTATTATGTAATATAAAATAAACACGTCTGTTATAATAGGAAATATTATATTTATTTTAAAATTATATCATACAAGTAATATTGATTTAGAAAAATAAATATTTTGTCTGAGTGTGTATGTTTGGGATGAATCAGTTGCACTTTTTTGCAAAAAATTTATTCGATTTCAAATATTTCTTTGTATTACATTTAGTTTTAACCGTTTGCCCGCAGCCGTCTTCTATAGAAGCTTTGGGCGACAAGTCTGTAGCGCGGCTGTCTTCCATAGAATTTCTGAACTTTGCATGGGATTTTGAAGCTTATATGCGCCTATTTCAACTGTTGTGAGGTTCAAAATTGGTTGAATATATTACTGAGAGTTGAATGCCATCTATTCAATTTGATTAAAATTAATATATACCAGTCAAAAATTAGTTTTTTATGGAACCATACTGAAACCTCATTAAAGTGACGTCACGTCTTCATACAATTATGAAGAATGATTATTTGACAATTAATCCAAAACTACGAGATATATTTTGTATTTTATTGTTTAAAATAATACTTTATGTGTTAATTAACATATCTGGTTACTTGAGTAAATATTAAAATCTGTATTTAAGGTCGAAAACTCGATTGCCAAATTCGCGAAAAAGGTGCCGCGTATAGGGCTTGTTCGCTATATTTATTGCCGCGGGCGGGTTAATAACCATATTATATCAGATCAATGAAATATATTTGTTAATATTCTTTGTCTGTTTTGCGAAACTCTCATCTCTCTCGTCTCACCCTACACATTTTCCTAATTTCATCCATACATCTTCCTTTCAACAATTTAAAATCTCTCAGGTACCACTCTAGAACTTTTTTCGTTTCATGCATCTATTCTTATACCTACGTGACCCGCCTATTACCATTTCAATCTTGGCACTTCCTCCACTATATGTACAAACTACCCTCGACATATTTTTCACTGACGTATTCCGTTTCCTGCTTTTCTGGATGAAGTCCTCTCCAACAAGCTTTCATTCGTCTCTTTTACGCAACTCTTATTCATCCCACCCTACATATTTTTCTAATTTCATCCACCCATCTTCATTGCGGTCTTTCTTTCACCCTTCTACATTCTCTCAGGTAACATCCCCTGTTTTTTTTGTCTGCCTTTCGTTCAATTTTCTAACATTTTTCAATCAATACTATATCTCAACTCAATCAACTATAGCTTTCTTATACTTCTCATCCACGCATTCCATTTCCTCGTTATGCCAAACCTACAGCTTTCCATAGACTGTACAATTTTAGCGTTCAATGTCCAAGCTTCATATCCATACATCATTGCTAGCAAAACACATTGATCGAAGATCTTTTTCCTGATTCAAAATGACATTTTGAATTTAGCCCTTTGCACGCCAGCGACTCACTCGTGAGTCGCACAATGACTTGTCTAGTACGCCAGCGTCTCACGGGCGAGTCCCGTAGATCTTCCAAAACTTATAATATTTAATGTGATTAAAATTATAATAAAACTTACAATATTTAAAATGATTTTATAAGACGAACTTGGTTATAAAAATAATAATAAATCGACCGACAAGAAAATTCAAAGCCTTTTAAGTTTTTCATTACACATACGTAAGACAATTTTATTTATGTTATCAATTAGTGCAAAATTCGACATAATTTAAATTTTATAATATATGACCTGAAGCCTCTTGGGGGCCGGGCCCTGGTTATAAGCATCGGCTGACACCTCCCTATCGTCAAACTTGGGGCTGCCACTTAATCAATTATACCGAAATTTCTGAAACGTCCATCAACTCCCGTGCATCATGACACGTGTCAAGCATGTGCATGCAGGGTCAAATCAATCCCTGTCAAATCAAAGTGACTTCAAATTATGCAAGTCAAATCTTTTCAACCAATTTGAAAATCGCTGGCGTACAGGTAAAGTTAAAAATTGCGTAAAAATGCACTTCATCCTAATTTCATACGTATTTTGGTTTATTAAAAAATATCAATAAAAGTCAATTTGGGGAATTGAAAATCGTATTATTCGACAAAATACAAACAATTTTTATCCGTATTAATTAAAATTTCAAATAAAAATTGTTTGTATCTTTAACCCTTTGAGTACTGACCAACGCGGATCGGCGTTTTGCTGACAACTTTCATAGGCTTTCAAAACGCCGATAAGCGTTGTAAATTTTGCATGTAGAAGGATGGACACCAGCGCCTTGTCCATACAAACGTATTACACTTCTCCCTTCCTCAATTATGGCACTAGAGAAATTATTTTTTAATATGCTATGGATTGGGTTGCATCTATCGTTTTATTTTTTTGATTAGTTATTTTTTATAGCCGCCAAACATCAATAAAATCGCCTCTTTTTTACACCCACGAAAAGAGTCCAGCGTGCTTATTTAACGGTCGATTTAAAAAAAAATAGGCGCATAGTTGCACAGAAAATATCTTTCTCATACCGATGATGAAATTTTTTTAAAAATTGGTCCAGTTTCGGAGGAGCAAATAGGAGAATACGAAACCTCGATTTTGTCAATTTAAAATACGTTTCATCTGGTCGAAGCGCAACTGTCGCATTCACTCAATATATATATATCGAAAAAAGGAACGGCAACAAAATTAAGGTTTTGGGTGTACAGCCCTTTTAAAGGTAGCATTAAAAAAAATGCATTGAACATGGGTCGTGTAATCCTTGTCATTCATTTGTTCACGTTTATAAAGACTCGCTTACACCGGAATATCTGAATTTACAACCTTAGCAGAATTACCCGATGGAAATCCCCAACTGCTGAATATTTTAGATTGCGACTTGGAATTTAGATTATGAGCATTACATTTTAACAACAATGAAGAAGATGGAACTAGTTATTGACAAATACATTCATTAATAGACGTCTTTTGTTTATTTTATATTGTTGCAAGATATATTAGAGAAAGAAGAAAACACACCTTTACAAAACTCGAAATCCTCAGCAGTGGTTATCTAGGGTTTGTTTGGATTAGCTACAATTTTATACCTGCTTTCTATCGGATTTCTAAATAATTCTAGTTGTAAATGTTGGCGAAATTTTCAGCGTGCGGGCTTTCAACAGAAAAGACGTCAGCACTCAAAGGATTAGATATACACAAATGAAAAAATTGAATTAGTCAGAAATAAAATATACATACATATTATGTACATAAATAACTTTGGGCCATTGTCATTAGTTTGTGGTGTGATTGCATTTTGTATACATTGTTACAAAAATGATAAATGATTTATACATATGTACATATGTATATGCTCAATCTGGCCACATGTTTATATATTTTATATACGTATACAATGTTTATAAATAAAAAATGAGACGGGACTAAAACAAAAAAAAGCTCAACTAAACAATTCAGCATTATAACTACATACATAGAATGGAGAGTTCTGACTGACGCTATTCAATCTATATTAACAACATATGTAAAGCGTAAGCAATAAATATATCCACGCCAATACTAGATATTTGCACGCCTAAACTAGCGCACGGCCTGTACAATTTCCTTAGATACTATCAACAAGTCTTTAAAAATAAACACCGACGTTTCAAAACTTTTCGCTTCGGCGCAAACTTCTACAGAACAACATGGAGGAACGTGTCGCTGAAAATTAATCAAATCGGTGACATTCAAAACACCTCCAACACGTCCTGTAAGCATTGACGTATATTTTGCAAAATTTTCATATGTAAATAAACATGGTTTAGACTAGCCAATTTGTCATTTATTCATGTGTGTCTGTCTCGCGGTGATTTATGTTATGTTGACAGATAGGTGAACGAAAACGTCGCCAATTCAGCTTATAAATATTTTATATACTCATTACGATTCCCCTTTTCAAAGGCGATTTTTACATATGATTATGCGGAATAAAACATACATATATAAAAGACGTGCGATGGAATATGTTTACATGAATGAAATGCTTTACATACGATCGAGACAGGAAGCCAAACGAGATGAAACAGTCTCAAGAGAAATCTCAATGGACTCGGTAGAGGCTGTAACACTCTTTTCTCTTCTGGATTTTACCAGAAATTTAGTGGACTGTATAAAAGTGGGTACTTTCCTGTTATCCAGTAATTTTTTTAATAATATTAAAAAAAAAATCAGTAATTTGATTATTTTCACATTTAATAATTATTTAATTCAGCGTTTCTCAACCTAGGTCCACATGGCCCCCCTTGGGAGGCCCAGACCCTTTCAAGGGAGGTATAAACCAAAATTTTTCTTTTGTAGAGGCAAAACGAGCTCTAGGGGAGGCACAGTCAGAATAAAATTATAAAAACATTATATTTAAATTATTAGATTATTAGATTTATTTGTCATCAAACTGAACATACGTTTGCATTTCGAAAAATACATATAATAGTTTGTGCAATCGATGGGGCTGCTTCAATGGTTGGCAAATATCAAGAATTTATCACATACAGGGGCGTCATTTCAGCTTTTCCCAGGCGGGTGCAAAATTTTTGACCAGTAAGGAATGACTTTCTAGGGGGGGGGGGGGGTGTATTATAATAAAATAAAGAGTGTATATGAACTATTTATTTTCATCATTTTTTTATTTCTATATTTTTATCAATAAAATTAATAGTAAAATAATTTTAAAATTTCTATTAATAGATTTGGTTTGTTGGTTTAGTATTCTAGTATTTTAATTCATAATAATACATTAAACAATGTGGATAGTCTCATTCAAATCTAGTGGGGGCAGCTGCCTCCCCTAGCCCCCCGCCCCAAATGACGCCCCTGATCGAAAAATTATGTGCCAAATATATTTTTAAATAAGGTTGGGAAGGCGTTTACACGAGTCTCTTAATATTATATTATAATACAAAATTTATTAATTTCAATTTAAAACTTATTTTCAATTCATTGTGTTCAAAAAATATATTACGTACGTACATATGTTCAAATTTGTAATTATAAAATAAAGTTTATACATATATACTAGTTTTAGCCTTGTTGAAATTATAACGGGCACTTTCGGATTGATACATAATTTAAAATAAAGTTACAATATGAATAGTAATAATGAATCGGAATCGGAACTGAAACAGTAATTTTTAAAGTAAACTAAATAATTTATGTGTAAGGTGGAAGACAATTGTAAAGCCGCTTATGTATTATATATATAATTTTTTTCGTGAAAATACGGGGGGGGAGGCAGGTCCAAAAAAGGTTGAGAAAAGCTGATTTATTAATTCACTCTGCTTTCTACTGTACAAAAGAAAGAAATACTGCCAAACAGAATGTCCTGTAAAAGTAATCACGAAATGAAGATCTACTTTGGTTCAAGTAATAGGGGTACTGGAAAAGAATGTCGTTTTTTAAATGAAATTGTATATAAATACTCATATTTTTTTATTTTTCATATATAGTTACAAAATATATTTTCCATTATTTGAAACAACGTTTTTCCATATTTCTGGTAGCATTTGAATGCCTTTTTTTTAAACAAAAATCGACGGGCTTGGAATTAAAATATTCTAAGTTTTTTGTTGAGAGGCGAGGCTCGGGTGTGGGGTTTGCTACTTGACCTTCTGATAGCCATTTTTTTTTTCGTCCTCGATTATAATATATATCAGATTTTGCAGGAACGGCGTTTCTGATTCCATTCGTAAATTTTTTTAACTCGATCGCTCAGGTTTTATTCGCTTAGCTCGTGCGGTATCCATTTCCTGTCTCCACACCTTGTCGATTTTTTTAAGACGATCCTGAACACTCGACCATGAGTATCCGAGACTTTTCGCAATATTTTCAATTGATAGAGTTGGATTATTTTCAATAAGCCGGTTGATAAGTTGGATTATTTCAATTTGGGCAGCCAGTATGATATCATCCACTTTAGTTTGTCTTCCACTTCCAGGGCTATTCATCAAATCAAAATTTCTAAAACCATCTCTGACACTTGCAAACGTCAAAAAATTCCCCAGTACAATACAAATATTTTTAGGAGCACTTGTTGCTTCTCCTTCTTCAAAAAATTATATAACATCAAATTTTCCGCTTGGTACAAATTGATTCATTGTAAATTGTATGTTTACACACTAGTTCACCGACTAAAAAAAAGTTTAGTTGAAGTTCACCGACTAAAAAAAACGATAATTTGTTCCGGTACACATAATATAATATTTGCTGGTCGTCTGTCGTTTGTAACAGCCATTAGCTTCTTCTATTGCTGGGCTAAGGAATTGATATTGATTAAGTTTTGCAAAGAGGAATTGTCTATGAATAGAAACACAATCGTTGATCGGAGCAACTACATGAGAGAAATCTGCACCGAGTACCTCAATCAACAGCCTAAACAGAAGATCAGAAGCTGTGGACAAATTGTTGAATAGTTGAGAGCTTTTTCACCAAGCGGAAGAACAATACTGGTTGAGTGCTTCCTCAACAGTGAATTTTCGGAGGAATCTTTCGGGATACATAGCAATAGAAATAGAAACATCGAAGACATAAGAACTGGAAGAGGCCAAATTTTGTCATTTTAAAATCAATAATTTACACCCAAAACGTCAAACGAATATGGGGTGGCGAAATAAACGACAAAAAACATTTAAATTAATATTTAACGAATTCGAATATGTATTCGAGTCACAATAAAAAGTTATCGGCCTCCAGAATCTAAATTAAAATTGTGTATATGTATATATCATGTATGTTTATAGGTTTAAAAAACAAATAAATAATACTAAAGATATGTTTATTTTTATTTATATAAAACCAGTGGCTCAATCACCCCATCAAGTTATTTATTTTTACAACTTCAGCAACAATGATATTATATCTGATAACCGAGATCGCAGGATTCCAATCTATGGGTCTCGACCTCTAAGTCAGGTCACAAGAGGTAAAATATGAAGACGCCAATTGAATCAACAAACCAAAAGCATTGACTAATAATATAATTTATTTTCAATCCGTTTTCAAATGTTTGAATCATATTTTATATGTTTTTTAATAAAAATACGTGATCCAAGTACATTAAAAATGAATTTTCAAATGAATTGGGATCACGGGTCACTTGACTTTTATGGTAAACGGATTATTCCGAAAAAAGCGATTTTGTGCGACTCACAAAAATATCGATAATGGAACATCATGGAACCCGTGGGTTCACCTCGATTGAAAACAGTTCATTCCGAGTATTATCTGTAGTGCTGCTGGTCAGACTTGGATATTTGTAATCTCAAATTGATCGTTTCCTACCGGAGTTTGCCAATTCATCTAATTTCATTGCTGAATCGGTTCCCTATCAAATAGACAAAAACCATCCTATCCACTGTGTCACCACTATTTGAATATTATTTCAAAATTTATAAATTTGTATTTGTACAAGTTTAATATCATAGATGTCGATCAGGGGCCACCTGATAATGGCATCTTGGGAAAATGTAAAATTGGTTCCATCGGCTAAGCCGCCATTCCCAAGTATAAATAAATAATTATGTATGAAAAATCTTTTTTTTTGGGATTAAAATTCCAATTCAATCTTATACTTTTCACAATTATTCAAATCACTCTTCCATTTTAGATGAGTTTTCAAAATTGTGATTCGGTTTTTTGGCTCCAGAACATCAGGTCATGGACTCGGACTTGAGAAATTTTTTCGGCTTGCCCATGATAGGGGAGGATTCGCATCATTTGTCCTTGTTTTCATAAAATTATCTTACATTTTCAAGTCCTATATGTTACATAGATCTAACAAGATACAGAAACCTTAGTTTTGGATATACTTTCAAGAATTATGAATCTCTTACAAGTGATTTGGTATGAAGATTTGAAATCCGTGGTAGATCCTCGAGAAGTGATCGTTATATCATCTGCATGAGGCAATAGTGGAGGTCGTACTCTGGTGTGAATGAAATGAATAAACATTTGCATTAGCTCGTCACTCAACCCAGCAAAATCATCTAGAATTAGCTTAAATTTGAGTCTATTATATTTTGACATACCACACGTTCAAATTTGACCGGGACTATCTTAATTTTAAGGTATGGTTCCAGCCAGTTTGTTATTTTGCCCTGGTTATTTAACCTGGAAAATAACTTCTAGTTAATAGACAGAATCGTTTTTTGGCAATTACTCCACTATTTAACTTTTTCAATCATATACTTGATATAGAGAAGTTACTTTCTTTTTTGATTCAATTCTCAAAATTGTTATATTATGGCAAGCCTAATAATATTTAATTTTAAACTCAACATTTATGTTGATATTTATCGTAAATTTCTGAGTGTGACTTTAAGCATATTATATGTGGTGTGAATCTTCGCAGATAACGCTGTCCAGGACCACAGTTGGGATGTGGCGGATGAGATGAAGACCGAACACATTCGGTTTTCAATCAAGTCTAATTGCTACTGACGTTTTCATCTCTGCTACTTTCATCATTCCCATAACATCCTCTTTCTCAACCAAAGCCCATACATTAGATTCTCGTTCAATTCCAACCGTACATATATAAATAAAATAAGTCATATAATGTCTTGTACATTATAGCATTACTATTCACTGTTGTAAAAGAATAAAATTGATTTTCTTGGTGTTTATGTATTGAGCATGTTTACTGCTACTCGCTACGTCTAGATGATTGTAAAATACAAATGGTTTGATGATTTTATCCAACTTGATATCTAATTGTCGAGACAATTCCATATAGAATTGACACCATTCAAAATTCAACCTACCTACCAAAATCAATATTTATTTTCTGTTTGAGACTACCCGAGAGATAATCTTTTACAGGACAATTTCACTTTGTGGTATATGTATCATCATCATTTACTATCATTCACCGTCTGTTGCTGGAGGAAAACTTCTCCAACACGCTTTGGGCAACTCTCATCCATCTCAGTCCATACATTTTCTGATTTCATCAATCCATCTCCCTTGTACCCTTTTAGAATCTCTTAGGTACTGTTCGAGAACTTTTTTTGTGTTCTTCTGGCTATGGGTTGTTCATTTTCATTTTATTCTCTTTAATCTTTCCATTATATCAACCAGGTATGTAGTGAAAATATAGTGAATCATAAGTTTCATAACGAAATACTTAATATTTTATATGATTATATGGTTTAATGGTTTAATAATAAATAAAAAAAACCCTAAAAAAAACAATATTAAATATGTTTTATTCATTTTCAAATCAGACCTATAAACTGAAAAAATAAAATTTATAAATAAAAAAAATCATTCAAAATACATTATGAATAATTTGCAAAATTTCCTCATAAATTTTGAAAACTTTGTGGGTTGGTTCCATTGAGCCAAACTGCGTCTAATAATTTGAAACTTTGTCTATTGCACAAACAGGGGTGAAAGAATGTGGTGCAATAGTAGCATTGTAAAATTTTTACACATCTGTCACTTTTGACAGATTCCGCGAAGAGTTCAAAGTGATTATAGCGAGATTTCTTTTGAAGATCGCGCACGGAGGACATTTAAAAGCGGTGTGAGAATCGAAGACGATGTGTGGGAGCGATGGAGCGAGAAGGCAACGGATGAGGAGTTGGCAGACGAGGGATGGTCTTACTTCTGAAGGGATGTGGAGCAGGCCACTGACAGAGTCGCTGGAGAAGGAGCCACTGGTGACTATCAGGCCGCTGTCATCGCTGAGCGCGGGAGTCTCCGAATGCGTCGAGAAGGACGGCGGCGACTCCATGGCGACGGCTCAGCCCCCTGGCCGCGCCTCGCGCCCCCGCTACGCCGCCCGCACCGCACCACCCGCCACCGCCATGCCCACCCCCCGGCGGGACACTAACTCACCAATCACGATCACCCCGCACACAAAACCGGACAGGTTAACCAACTCTGCTTGTCGAGTGTGTGCGCGAGCGTGAACCATAAACTACAAACCCACCCGCGGCAGGTTCGGATGTGATCATGCTGATTGCACACTGTGAAGACAACTGTGTTTACCGGTGACGTTTCTGATGGGAAACGGGTTTCATCCCAAATGTGAACCGCTACCAGGATAACCGTCACTTTGCGCACGGATCTTCTGTCGCGCGCGCACGGATCTCCTGTCGCACAGAAAATTGCCTAAATAATGCTCAGCATATGCTTTTTTTTTGAGATTTTTATTATTATCAAATCTAAAATAATGTTACGGACTCGTTTGTCCGTATCAACATGCGAAGTTCATATGTCTAGTCGGTAATAATAAAAATCTCATGAAAAAAGGCACAAATTCAAAGATCCCAAATCGAGGGCGTTAACTTCATCCTAAACACCAAAAAAACACAAGGCGTACGATTGCATCATCGAAATCCTGTACGAGCAATCTCGCCTGAAATATTTTCATTCATACAACAGAAATGACACAATTTGATTTGTTCCAATCAACCTATCCCAGTTGCATTACTTTCCCAAAAAGAAAATAAATAAATTGTGATATTTAATAATATTTGAATACGTGTATTTGGCCGCAGCGAGTGTCATAGGCTACGTCCACACTGGTTCGGTGATTACTGGTCACAAATTACTCGTCACAAAGTCACTAAAATCTCTATAACGGAACATCTGGCAGCCGAAAAGTCCATCATACTAACGATAACTATCATAGTAACGAGAACTTGAGTGCCAAATATTGTGTATTCGCGATTTTCATGGCAAAAATTGTCTCTGTGACCACCCCAATGTGACGAATAATCCAATTACCGTCCACACTACCGATATCTACACCCGATATTTACGAAATATTCCATATCCAGTTCCCATATTGTAACCTGTGGTTGCTATTTAGGAACTGGTTATGGCAAATTTCGTAAATATCGGGTGTAGATATCAGTAGTGTGGGGTTCGGTGATTACTAGTCAAATGTGAACCGGTCACAGGACAACCGGTCGCTCTAGATCTGTCACACGTGATCACCCGTCACACTAAAACTGGTTACACCCAAAAATTGGTCACGAAAAAACTGGTCACACCCAAAAATTAAAAATTGGTCAAATTTTTGGGTGTGACCAGTTTTTTGTGACCAATTTAAAATTGTCACCAGTTTTAGTGTGACGGGTGATCACGTATGACCGATCAAAGAGCGAACGGTTGTCCTGTGACTGGTTTGCATATGACTAGTAGTACATTTACCGTAGTGTGGACGTAGCCATAGAAAAGGTTTGGAAGCCCTGATGTTGTTCAATGTCTGCCAACCGGTGGTCCGCGATTCTCTAAAATATTGGACCACTAGTGATCCATGAGAATATTTTAGTTGTCCACAGAAAAAATTGTATGCTATTCGCATTTTTTATATTTTATTCATAATAAAACAAAATTAGTATTTTACGAAATTGTAAATGAAATTTTTTGAAAAATCCCCAAAACAAACAGCCACACATACTAACGGACACACACATGCACACTCACATTTTTAGGATTCTGAGTTCGAATCAGTCAAAATCTCGAGTTCGAATTCTCGCACAATCACAAAGCTTTATCTATCGTTTCTACGTGCATACGTATATAAAGTAAAAATATGCAAAAGCCCTCTCCCTCTTCCTTTGCGTGATTTTTAATTAAATGAGATGAAATTTTTTTATTTATTTATTAATACATAATTACACAAAACAATAAATATAATAAATTTAACTTATTTATTTATTCAAAACAATCATTATGGACTATTTTGTAGGGGAAATTATGCAAGAACTTCGTTCATTATATATAAATAATAATTAAGGAAAAAGTATGCGCCCCAGACCAATTTTTTAAATGTCAAATCTATATATTATAAATAAATTTAAATACTTTTAGGTTGCATCAAAGGCAAAATATTTTAAAGAAAGTTTATTTTTTGATAAAAAATAACTATACTGAAATGATACAAATTTCAATGTAGGATATCCAGCGAGTATAGATTCGTTATTTGCGATCGGTTTTCAATATATTTTTTTATATTACTGTTATGATTTTCTCCAGAATCGGGACCTTTGCCTTCTTTGCTTTCCTTCGTTAGTCCTAATGTCGAATTAAAATAGTGTGTTATTGGCTTAGTGATAGTAAACTGCTGAAATCTCTTTTCAAACTGTTCTTGAAGAACTTGATGAATTCACTGTCATATGCCATTTCCTTCATACATATTTGGAAAATGCACGAGAGACTTCATCTGCAGATGTGATATCCACAAACCAGTTTTGCTTTAAATGAATTAACAGAAGCTATCATTTTAGCTACATGTTTGTCTTTTACCTGTAGCTCCAAGTTTAAAGAATTCAATTTTTCCATGTGTCTGTGAGAAAATCCAAAATCCGACCCGATCGACGTGACAATCGCAACCGCAATCACAATCACAATCGCAACGCTACCACAATCACAATCACAAACGAAAAGACGATAAAAATGAAAGTTCAGAGTTCATTAATATTGCTGTCTCGCCCCCTCTTTCCCCTTCCCATTGGGGCTGTCGACACCAACAATATTACTTACAATATTTTCTGTATCCAATTACCACATAGCCACCTGTGGTGGTTATTTGGGAACTGCACTGGGTACAATTATAAATATATTCAGAAGACATTTGAAATAAGAGGTATGTAAAAAATACGACCACGTGCGGATCGAAAAAAGTATCGACACATTTCTTTTAATTTTTTATTATTTATTAACTTGATATGCTATAACCCATGCGATGATATTTCATCGGGCACAACACTATTATTATAATAAAAATAACATCATTGGCTACATCCACACTACCGATATCTACACCCGATATTTGCGAATTTTTCCATAACCAGTTCCTAAATAGCAACCACAAGTTGCAATATGGGAACTGGATATGGAAAATTCGAGAATATCGGGTGTAGATATCGGTAGTGTGGACGTAGCCATGCTCTCATACGTTCGATTCACGGTATTTACTAGACCTAGTAAATATCGTAAGTTGGGGTGTACCTCACGGGCCCGAATGTGAAACGCCCGAAAACGCAAATATTGGAAGGCAACGATCGAAAATCGAAAGATAAAAAAAGGAGTGCATGATAAACGGTACATACTCACTTAATTTGCGCGAGCAGGAAGCAACAAGAACAAGAGGAACAGGCTTTTCCTCCCGTATTCTGCGCGCGCACATTACTACGGGAGGAAAAGCCTGTTCCTCTTGTTCCTGTTGTATCCTGATCGCGCAAATTAGGTGAGTATGTACCGTTTACCATGCACCCTTTTTTTTGATCTTTCGATTTTTGATCTTTGCCTTCCGATATTTGCGTTTTCGGGCGTTTCATATTCGGGCCCGTGACGAAGACCGCGTTAGTTGATATCTTTTATGTGGACGGCGCCATTTCGCTGGAAAAAACGTGCAAAATTGCTTGAGCACGCATGAGTTGAGTCGCATCCCAAAATTAGAAACGCCCAATATTACTTTCGCATCGTGTGTCCTCATTCGCACATGGCAACACTGGTCGGACGAACCCAGTTCCGCAACCGCGATCGCGGCGCCACCTGTGTTCGATCGGCGGCGACGTGGCTCGGACGGCTCCAAAGAGTGCTGGCTGGAAAAAAACAGCAGTCGCTGGAACGATCGGGCAGTCGCTTGTCCGTATCGCCGTCTAGTTAGTACGCACCGATCAGAGGTCGCGCCGTATCCACTTCTACATCTTGTCTCCGCGTCATGGCTAAGCCCGAGCAGGCCGTGCTCATCATCGAGCCGCACGCCGAGCTCAAGTTCGAAGGTATTTTGCGCGAAAACCCCCCTCCCCTACTGTCTGTCACCTTTGGCGCGGGGCGCGGCAGCTGCGGCCTCGGGCCCTAGGCCGCCGCCCCTCCGTCCCCGCGCCCCCTCCCCCCGCGTTTCGCCATCGCAATGCAGATCCGCGCCCCCCGAGACTGCGCCCCGCGCCCCCTCCCCTGCCTCCGCACGCCCACGGGGCCCCGCCCGCGTTCGATTTTTCTTCGTCGCATTGCGCACGCAGCCGATTGACGTGTGCGCACACATGTCCGACAGTGTGACATGCCGAACCGCTATTTGGGTCTCCTGGCCGTCGAGTTCGACGCCAGACTGACCGCCATCTTTTTTTCGTCGGCAATCCATGTTGGCGCATCTGTCCGCGTGCTGCGTGTCTTGGCCCTGATCTTTCAATGCGCCGATCCGACTTTGCGAAGATGTGACGCATCGCGGCCACGTCATATTGAACCGTCAACAATCGTCATATGACGTCGTCTCCACCTGTCTCATAATATTGCCATTTTAAAAAAGGTCCAATACCTCACACCATGGCATAGCCACTATGCTAATATACAATTTGAGGCACTAGCGTGCGCTGCTAGAGACTAAGTTACACCTAGCGACAGATACAAAAAATTTTCAAGACGATTTCGAAGAATGAATACGAAACTTATTATATACATATATATATATACACATTTACAGCAGCATTTCTTAACCTTTTTGAGACACGACCTCATAGTTTTGGTGGCTAAACGTTAGAATCACCCTGCACTAAACAGCACCTTTAGAAAATTCATTTTGGCGTTGTGAAACCAGAAATTTTTTGAAATCGGTTTCATTCTGTCACGTGGATTAGACCATATTTTTACACACCGATACTTCAAATACTGCCGATCACTTCAGATGTGAAGTCACATTTCTTCGATACATGCTGGATAATTTGGAGTATCACCGACAAATTCTTTTTAAATCAGCCACGATATAATTTCTAATGTACTCAAGATGTGAATGAACATGAGATGCTTGCGAAAAAAAATAACCATATTTTTTTTTTTACGTAAGTACGCATTTTACGTAAACACGCATTTTACGTGAGCACGCATTTTTTGCCGGTGTGGGGTGTATTTAAAGTGGCCCCGTTTTGGTTTTGTGACCCAATACAATATGAATAAAATGACAAGTACAAACAAACATTTATTTTATTTTAACAATAAGAACTACAGTGTTAATAACAACATTTGATATCATTAATGCTAAGTTTTGAGAGACCATCAAATCTTGGTGTGGTATTAAACAGGCCACACCTTTTTCGGGCTGAAGTCGATGGCCTTCGAAATTTGGCCTTCATTATGCATTGTAAAGCCGTGGCCGCACTGGTAAAGCGACTGGTGACGTGAATAAATATTTTTTCGCACATTAGTAAAGACGACCATAGTAAAATCGCAATCGCATCGTCATCGCCTTACCAGTGTGGCCACGGTCTTAAAGTCAAGTCATCCAGTGTGGCTTGGTTTGCCGACTAGATGCGCGACCAGATCTAATGAATGCAGTCTGTTTCATTATACACTGCAACAGCTGGGTCACACCGGGCGACTTGGTCGGCCGACTAGTTGCATGACCAGATCGAACGTATGCAGTTATATGAAGCATGCCACACCAGGCAACTCATCAGTCTTCCAAGCAATAAAATCGGCTGACCAGCGATGTCTGGTCTGGTCTGGTTTTGGGGATTTTATTGCTTGAGCGACCAATATTATCCCTTAAAATGTATTGAAGGGTGCTACACTCGATTAGTTGCTAGCGGCAAAAACTATGAACAAGTGTGACCGTATAGTCACATATTGAAAGCTCTACAGCAGAAAAACTATTGGCACGTGTCACTGTATCGTCATATATTGAGAGGATTCTTGGTCGCTTTTGGTCTCCCGAGTCGAGGACCAAGTCGACCGATGAGGCCTGGCTCTTGGAGCTGAAAACCCTGACTCACGTATGCACGATGTTACTAATATTGGTTTTTCGTTTTTTAATTTCAACCAGAATGCATACAATGACTGCGTTTTCTAAAAGTGTGGCATCACTTTGTGTTTCAATGAAACACTCTTCTGGCTTATTAGTATTAGCAAAATCTTCATGAAAATCTAAATTAAATGGCGCTTGTACACACTATGCATATACATAATTATAATTTGTTTCAATTATGTGGAGTATGTATATATATTATCTCGAGAACAATTTATCTCGACTATACAAAATGCCAATTGGACTCATTAAATATGCTAATTTTGGGTCGCGACCATTTATCTACAGAATGAGTCAGATGTAAAATTAAAGATTTTGAGAAATAATAGTATGATAATTTATTTTAATTAATGATATCCCACAAAATGCATATTGAATAGGTATAGTAGATGGCGCTTTTTAAATGTTGCCGCCTGTATTTCATAACATTAATCCATTTTGAAGGCTCTAGCGTTTGAACTTCTGAGCAAATGTTCTCTTTGAGCTGCTCAATGAGAACTCGGGAACAAAATATCAATAAATTTAAAGTTTAAATTATTCATTTGCAAATATTTCTTTCACATACTTGAGGGGTGGTCAATATTATGCCCACCTTCTGAATCTGTGCTTGATTGGACGTTAATTTAAAATAATCGTAAGCTGTTTGAGTTTCTGTGGTGTTGCTTGTGGCATTGAAACTAATTGCTATCAGAGTTTGGTTATTTATCTGATTTAATTGTTGTAACCGCCACGCACAATTGGCTAACCAACCGCAGTTTGATTATGAATTTCAATGATAATGAACTCTATATAGCACGCATGTATATGTACAAGTTTGGCCTTTAGTGACTGGTTTAAGAAAAAAAGCTCAATGTTTTTACTGTTTTACTGACCGAGTATTAATACTGACCGATTGAACACTTGGCCAAGTACTGTGCTTTGTGCTCAGATTGGACGAGTGCTCGGCCAAATACTCGTCTGGTGTAAATGGAGCTTTAAGATGCAGATTAGCCAAGGTAGACAAGTAGTGAAATGCCTCTCGTCAATTTCGAAACTTGGATGTGTTCTCATTCAAGTTTACTGTCTTCGTTTTGTATTCATAGGGATTCTCACTTCGAGGAAGATCTTCACACCGTAACAGATCGGCCAGTTGTAGACTAAGTCAGAGTGCACATGTACTTGCAACTTTACTTCAGTTTGATCATTGACAATCTTTTCAGGTAGCTGACTTTAGTTCCTCGTCAGTTTCTGTTCATATAGTCGGATCAGATACTTTTTGGAAAAGGGTCTAGTAAATTGAGCACATCATCTTTCACATTCTTAAATAAAAAAAGGAATCTGAATACATTCTGGCTACGTTTTCTGGTTTATGTATTTTTTAAGGCTTGAATCGAGTTGAGCTGTAATTAAAAGATTGTATTGATTTTAACATATGCTATAGTGGGGTTTTGTATACATGCTGCTTGATTCGTCTTAGTACTATATACATATGTATAAAATGAGCAATATAAGTTTTTTTTAAATTTATTTTTATGCTTTCTTATTCCATTCGAAGTGTTATTTTTTGCAATATTATATAAATTACGATACTTGGATCTTTCATTTATTTCATTTCGGGACTTTGATTACAAGTACATATGTCTACAGTTGCTGTGCTGTGTTGGTTGCTTATTGTCTTTAAAACATTGATCATTCATTGTACATTTGCGTTATTGTGGCATTGCAATGCATGCCGGGTTCAGCTAGTAATTTATAAAATAAGAATTCTTTTTTAAACAAGATGGGATGATTATGTTGGTTGTAATTATTAGTACCAAATCAATGGACATCTAATATTAGGCTTGATTATTTTCTATGAACTTTGAGGACACAAATTCTCCCTCTGACTAATTAAATCTAAAAATCATATCCCGAGCACTTGCTTAGTTTGATAGTGGAAGAAGAGAACGTTGTTTATTGTATTTCTGCTAGTCTTTAGATATTATTAAATTCATAAAACCAATACAAGGACAAGGCCCGTTGGCAAGTTGCCCCGCCCGCAAAGGACACTGCCGTGGTCAGAAGCCTATCTTTACTGATGACAGTATAGGTGATTCCTCAGCAGCTGATTCTTCTGATTTTTAAAAATGTGATGTATAGAAGCTTCTATAGCTCAAGATCATTTCTTATATGCTGATTTCCTGAATGTTTGGAATGCTGGACACGACCTTTGTCTGGAACGCGCTCTTCAGCTCTAGTGAGAGTTTGTCATTATGACTTGGTTTATTTTCATCACTTCAAGAGGTCAGCTTAACAAAACTTCTGCCAAAATTTCACCTCTCGAGTGTTGCACTTTAAGAAAAAAAATCGATAAAATTAGCTTGTAACATTTGACCTCGTCCACAGTTCAAATATTGATTGATATTGAAAAAAGTTGTAAGCAGTGTCTGTCTGGGTTTGTTGATTTGTTGACTTATAGAGGTACTTTCTACCTTGTTCTGTCTTTTCCAAAAATATTTCAACGGTGTTCATTTTGTCGGCGACTATCAGCCACACTCAAAATCAAGATAATGTGAATCATCCGCAATTGTCTCGGTGTCTCTTTGTGATTTGAGAATTTCATCCGAACGTTCATTGCAGCGATTATCATGATTGTATGCAATGTATAAAAGGCCGGTTAAATGAAATAATGGTTTCAAGTCGATTCCGGTCATTATCAATGTTACATAATGACTGTAGAGTCGAACGCCATAATATTACGTGTGTATATATCGAATAGTACTACGAATATAAAAATCGTCTCGGTATTGATGATTTTTTTTGAAAAGCAAGACTATAAGATGAATCTCAAATGTTTGCACTGTTCTCGACAAAGAAGTAACCAAGTTATGTAATACACATTGTATATTATTTGATTTAAATGGCGCCCATTGACGTCTGCATACATCATTTTATTTAATAAGCTGTGTGTACATCTCAATTGCGTCTCGTTGACGGTTATCATTGAGTATAATATCAAGGTATGAGTCAGTTGATTGATTCTATTATAGTCAATTATCGTTGATTTTCAAGCAGTGTAAACTGAAAACGGTTGCTATTAGATTGATTGTTAAAAAATATAACAAAACGTTTGGTTTTTTTTGTTTTCAGGTCCCTTCAATTTACCAGTGGTGTCGTTTATAAAGCTAATAAACGATTCAGACAAAAAGATTCACTTTAAGTTAAAGACAACAGCCCCGAAGAAGTATTGCGTCCGTCCCAATTCCGGAGTCTTAGCGGCTAAGAGCAAAATAGAAGTACAGGGTACGGATTGATGATTTAATAATTCGATGATACGTTTGGAAGTGTGTTGATTATTATTTTTTGTTTGTTTTTATTCTATAGTGGTACTGCAGCCATTCATTTTCAATGCAGCCGAAAAACACAAACATAAGTTTATGGTTCAATTTATGGTCGAGCCGGAAGGGGAAAGGATCATGACGCCTGATGAATTAGTGAGCTTATGTTTTAATTTTGTTCTGGGTTTTTTTTTTGTTGTTTCCTTCAACCAAATGCTAATGTGTCGTTTTGTTTTGCAGTGGAAATGCATTGCCCCGGATAAGATTATGAATTATAAGCTAAAGTGTGTCTTCGAACAACCTTGCCTCCCAGGAAATGAAACTCAGGTTTGATATATTTTGTGAAAAAAAATTTTCTTTTGTCTTTTTTTTTAGTATATGTTTGTTTTGCCACATTTGTCTGAGATTGTCGATAGGTTATATAGTACACGTGTAATGGAGAAAGCCCAGGGTCATCAAGAGCAGGGTCGAAAATGTATGGTATCCGAGATGTGAAGTGGTTGAAAGTTTTCTTTGAAGATGTATAGATGGTGGTCTTCTTTTTATTAGCTTCTTCACTCTGTTAGTTCAATGAAATTCCAGTTTGTCAAAAATTTGTTATCTGATTTTGAATCTTGTTGAAGTAAGCTGCTGTTTCCAACAGGAAGCTAGAGGAGTTTAATCATTAACGAACCCATTAAAATTTATATCGGAATGTTGTGGCACATCGAAGCGATAACAGCTAGATATCCATAAATGGCTTTTTACCATCTCTTTGCAACTCAATTAAACAGTGGTAAAAGCTACTGTTTTCAAACTAATACTACAAGCTTTTATATTTTTTTATATTCCTTTGTGTGTTATTTGAAAAGCTTCAATTGAGTCAGAATTTTTTTTCTTATTTATACTTTGGAAAAGGTAGAATAGCCGATGGACCCAATTTAATATTTTCCCATGATGCCGTTATCTGGTTGGTTTCGAACGACGTCTATTGTATTAAACTTGTACATGTATAAATTTTTTGAAATCATATTCAAATAGTGGTGACATAGTGGGTAGGATGCTTTTTGCCAATTCGAGGAACTGTTTCAACAATGAAATCAGATAATTTGGCAAACTCTAATGGGAAACGATCGACTTGTAGTCTGACCAGCAGCACTACAGACAATACTCTGAATAAATTCTTTTCATTGCACAGGATTGAACTTGACAACCTCTCGGTGGTTATCATTAACGCTACCACTAAGCTATGCTGTTGGTTAAATATGAATGATATTATAATATATTTTGTATTATTCTACATACAAACAAGAAGATAATATTGTATATATTAAATTCTATTCGAATTTTTAGGGTCCGACTCCTGATAATGTTGACACTACAGCCGCCGACGAAAAAATCAAGAAGATTGTGGATAATAACAAAACAACTTCCAAGGTAATGACAGCAACTCGTGACATTTTCATCTGATCGAGGTTGTCACGATATCGGATCCAGAACCCATATGAAAGTATACACATGTAAATATTGGACTCGGCCAACGTACACTCCTGGATCTGCCGATCATATGGTGTCGTGACGACTTCGATCCAATTATAGTCTGCCGTCGGGAGACGCTTTGCATTTAGCTTTGCCCGATGCAAAATATCCCCGTTTATATTTCTTGAATTTGCTGTACGAATAATTATTTATATTTGACGCGGTGGTTCGGATTTTCAATTGAATACGTGAATGATTTCAGCCGACGTTGATGGGAAACGGTGGAGAGTTGCAAAAAGTGGCCGCGGAAGTCAAACAGTTGCGGGAGGAGGAGAGTAAACTACGGCAAGAAAATATAGGACTAAAGGTATCCCATTCCGTTCATACGTTTATCTTAGTTTTGTTGTCGTGTGAGATATATTTATCCTGTTGATAAAATTGCTGCTGTGGCGTTTACATTGTATATTTCAGCGTAATATAAATTGGTCGTAATTTTCAATGTTTAATTGTGTTTCTTCCTTCAGGTATGCACACACGTTGTAATTTTTGCTGCGAAATGCGAAATGTTGCCTCTTTATAAAGCGTATCGATATATATATATATTTTTTTTTATACATGTAACAAGTGTTTACCCGGCTTCGCTCGGTATTTGTAATATATAAACAGCTTAAACATGGCGAAACTAATAGTAAATATTCATTTGTTTTTTTATTAAATTTATTTGAATCGAAAAAAAATAATATTCAACCTTTCATTCGTTTTTGATGCTCCTTACAGTATAAAAAGTCTGTTTCGAAATTATATGTATATTAGATTGATCGATCATTGGAAGAGTGTGAATGTGACGTGTAATGTCTTTCGTGCGATGTGAGAGTTCATACTACTACGAATATGCATTTTTTTTTTTGTTGTTGTTTTCATATATATACATGTGATGTACGATCGACGAAATCGATGACAAACTTGTAACGTGTACGTTGAATAGAATTTGCGAAATGTGTTTTCAGGAAGAAATATCTCGGTTGCGCCAGAAATCAGGCAAAGATAGCGAGCGTCATTCTTATTCACCGCCGGCGTATCAACTGGGATCTCCCGACACAAGTGGACCCGTGCCTATGACATACATCGCTGCAGCCGTGCTTATCGCTATTTTTAGCTTCTTGTTTGGCAAGTTTTTTAACTGAACGTACTTACTTTCATTCTTGACTATCATCTACTATATTCACGCTAAAATGTCCTTATAAGATATATATATATATATATATATACGTACGAGAACGTACACACATATACGTCATGGGAAATGTGAGCAGACACACACACACACACATACATACATACATACATACATACATACATACATACATACATACATACATACATACATACCATACACAAGGTGACTATATATTATTATATTAATGTATGATGTTTGTCGGCCGTAATCGGTCGATGAATGTTTCCGTAGTGGATATGATACTTAGATGCACGCATCTCGTATGCAAAATGTAAATAACTGCGTTTAGTTTTTTTTTTTTTAATTATTAATGTAAAATTGACAAGTATTGTTATCTGCTTATTATTATAATTGATATTTGTTTGTATTTAACGTCAAATATTGATATTTTGAGGGGAGGGTGGGGCTTAAAGTGTTAAAGTTATTGATATTTTATAAGGGGAGATTTTTGTCGGGTGACGGCTTCATTTAGCTGCTGGATGTTTTAGAGGTGTTTGCGTGTGCCGGTGAATGTGCACATTCCCCGAGGTTTTCGCACGTGTGTTTTCGCATCTCTCCGTGACGTATATGTGTGCGTGTATATATATGTGTGTATTATGATTACTTCTTACCTTTTGACTTGGAAAAAAAAAATAAAAAAAAGTTAGTTTTTCATTGGATTTGATAGTATACCAATTGTTTAGGTGATCTTATTAGATTTTAATTATGTTCTCATTTCTTAATCCTAAGTGTTTTTTATTTTTACCTTTTGAAATTCTATTGTTACGAATATTACGTTGTATTTGGAAATATTGTGTGTGCGTGTATTTGGTCTTACCGCTCGCGCGCCGATGCAGGACGGTCTGGGATCAGACGTGTCAATTTTCTTTTAAAAAAAAAAAAATGTTTTATGAATGTGTCTCTCTCGTCGGATTCACGGAATGTATTCCTAGGCTACGTTGAGAGTTGTCTCTATACGTAATGTGCATGTATATGCGGTAAGACTAGGTACAGCGGCGGTCATGATAAGGTGAAATAATCAAAATCTAATATGGTATATTACAACTTTAGTGAGTTATTTTAATACAAGGAACTTAATTTTAAATCCATCAAAAGTTGTTTAATAAAAAAATCGTATTATACTTTAGGCTTGCACATTGTGATGACCGCCAGCATATAAAATATTATATTTGTACTTCTAAATTTTTAATTCTATATTTTCAAATTAGAAATGTTAACCGAAGGATACGCATAAATATATATCGTAAAAGTCTGTCTAATTTTTCATTTAAACAATTGTGTTGAAAAAGAGGGAGAGCATAATTACTGACCGATTTTATTATTTATAAATATATATATATATACATATATAATATACATATTTGTATGATGGTGATACAGCTTAAATGATTTAAATATATTGGAATAAAAGGTTGGTAGTAATTTATTTAAAATTTAAAAAATACTATATGTCTACAGACGTACATACATGTAAACACAAAAAAAATACACATACACGAACACACACACACACACTTCATATATAAACTTTATTAGTATATATTAATACATACATATTTGTATATTTTCTAGAAGTGGTTTAAGCTTCCAAATGATAATGTGTTTAATGTTTAAATCTAGAGGAAAATAATTTTTTAATTGGAAACGTGTGACATGTTTTGATTTTGCTTGTATCTTGTATTTAGAATTCAATGAGCTTAGGATTGTGACATTTCTCTTTTTGGTTTTTTTTTTTTTGTAAAACATCGGCAAGATCTTTGTATTTGGTGTTGATTGTGAATTGTTCGTCGCACATAATAAAAAAAGAGCTACATTTAAATTTGCTGCATAAAAAATAGAAATTTTATCAGAGCATTGTATATTTATTTTTATTATTCTAATTCTAATGTGTTTTTTACTTTTTTTTTTCTATACTGTGCATAGTTTAAATTTAATTTAAAATCTTTTTTATATTATAAAAGCCTAAACAAACTACTTTTTTTTCTATACTGTGCATACATTTAGTTCAAGTATATATTTTTTTTATTATTATAAAAGCCTAAACTATATGTTTTTTTTTTTAATTATTACAGCAAATAAATATAATTCAATGTAAATATTTTATTGATTGAAATGCTGATGGTAAAATTTTTGTAAAGCCATACCAAAAATAATCGAGAAAATTTTTTTAAGTGATTTTTAACCATTATTTATTAGCTATGTGCCGGGTATTGTAAACAGTTTAAAACACTGCACTGAAATATTCAGGTGTTTTCAACACATTATTGTGATGATATTGCATATATGTCGGCCGTTAGACTTTAAAAATTACCAGACTTTATTCCTCACCGACGGGAGAACCCGCTCAACAGCAGGCCCTCATCTATCGGATGCTGCGTGTGAACCATCACGGAAATACACATATGAATTGAATGAATCTTCCGTCACGCAAGCATTGACTTTATATTTGTATAGCGTAATATATAGGCTTAGGATAAAAGTCATTTTCTTTAATGGAATGTTTATTTGTTTTTATACCAAACCTTGTCTTGGGTTTTTTTTTTTTGTATTTTGTCTTGGCCCACCTGTAAGTAATCATAATCATTACAGTGTGATGATTACAATTCCTATTTTGTATATTGTTTTAGATTTAAATTCGCATAATGGAAAATATCTATCGCATTGGAAGTATCTGTTGTGTTATTTTACAAAACAACAAATTGCATGAACGACTATGATCAATAAATAAACAATAATTCGAAGATATGTTTGAATAATTTTTAATCCATTATATCAAAGTGGGTTTTTCAGCATATCCGAAGCGATATCTGAATGTGTGTGCGTGTGGGCTCACTTTTGCTTTTGGTTTTTTTTTTTTTTTTTTTGAAAAACTAACGGGCCTAGATAGAAAGCTGAACCTTCATATTTGACACAAACGTAATAAAATAGTCACATTTTTTATATTGAAATGTTACAATTGCATTTTTCCTCCCCATACAAATGTTCCGTTTACATTCGTCACTGTGCTGATATATTTATATAGCATTTAGTTTACGTTGGAAGTTCATACCGACGATGCAACATCGGAGACTCGACGTTAGTATTGTGACATTGTACGATTATAATAAGCGGTGGCGGCTCGTGACGCTCACTGATGACCCTACGTGTCGTGTACGAATTTTTTGGTTATTATTTAAATCTTAAAGTCGTGCCGAGTTGTGATCTCGGGACGGACCGAGTCGTCGCCGATAACACAGATAATAATATAATAGTAATTAGTTATGTATTCGCATCGTTGCTTAGTCTGACTGTTTTTTTTTTCATGCTATTTTATTTTTTTCTTGTTTTGCATTTCAACTAACTGGAACGATTGTATGATAAAATATTTTACCTACATATATTAAATAATAAAAAAAGTAATATTTTACGTCCTAATGAAATATAGTTTTAGTGCCAAAATTTTCCATAATATTCCGGATGTTGTTCTTGAATTGCATTTATACCGTTTGTCAATACGATTCGCTCAGAGAATGGATGAAAAAAAACTCTTTGGCGACTAATATGGTATGAGATTATTAGTGTAAATGATTCAGCTAATGACAATTGTCGGAATGTATCTACTATCGTATCTTGAAAACGATTAAAGGTGATTATTTTTACTTTAAAATCTCAATCTCTTTTTTTTTTTTTTGTATTTCTAGCTCATGTTTGTATGACTTCTTCACAAAAGTATTATATTCAAAATGTGTTTTCTGTATTGGAACTTGCCGAATTGTGTTCTTGTCATTGTGAAATACAAACGAAATGTAAAGGGTACGGATTGGTCCGAATGTGATATGTACTGAAATTGGCAGTGCATAAAACTGACAGTAAATAAAACTGAATTTGACAGTGCATTTTGGACCGCTCCGTATTTTAGAGGTTGTGTCAATGTTATCTTTTTATATTTTGCAGGTATTTTAAAGTGGTTCATAGGCAGCTTTTTTTTGTTTTGTAATATAATTGTATGATATTAACTAGGACTTTAATATTACTTAGTTGTATGATTTTTATTTTCCCCCTGATTCTTCCCTTTTTTTGCATCATCATTGTATTTAATGACTTATTATTTTATATTTTACGCATCATTAAAATGCAAAACACTTTATCTCCTATCTGTTTTTATTCATTCTTGCACTGGATCCATTTCATAATCTGTTCCACTTAATCACCTCGGAATGATATAATAAGAATACACCTTTTTAAAGATCATACCACATTTGCCACGGCATTGATCTCCAAACTCTTCGATTGACGTGTCAAAAGATTTTAAAACCTAAGAGACATTAAAGTTTGGCTCGTGGATTAATTTTAACTTTGAGCCCACTCCTTTTGACCTGGGGCGAAATTTCAATCAAGCATCGTCGGCGTACAAATAGAAATCCATTAACTGCACAAACAATTTGTAAATGTTGTTTTAAGGCTTTAATAATAAAATAGAAGTTCTAGAAATAAAAATAACAACCATTCAACGCTATAATCCAGTGACTTTTCAATAGTTTCTGGAAACTTCTTATTCAATACGTTTTTGAACTATTCTTCAAGTGCCATGTCCTTTCAGAACATTGGCAACTAGAATTCCCATCCGTATCTTATCAACGGCCGGTCAAATCTTTTACAGACCTTTTCTTGTATTAAGCGCAGGAGATCGTATTTTTGGTTCCTCATCACATGTCTAAGATACTCTATTTGGCTCCTTTTCACGGTATTGAGCACTTCGACATTTTTTTCCACCAGGGCTAGCACCTTAGCATTGGGATACTACATCCATGATATACTCCATCCATGAGATACTCCATCCACGAAATACTAACGTCCACATCTCGAAGCCTACAATTTTTCCACATATGTAGCATCCGTCAAGTTTTTGCTTGCTTCATGAATACAAAACATTGCAAGAGTCGGAGTGCTATGCTTGGGAGATTTTTCATTTTCAAAAGTGCAGCACTTGTTTGCCCAACTGAGGTGCGAATTTCTCGATTACTTCCACACGATTTGGTTATTTAAATATTAACGATAAATGGATGTTCAAATTTTCATCACATGGAAAGCCCATCCAACATCATCCGTTAAAAATCAATTTTCCGAAGGATATTTACACAAATATGATTATATTAGCACACATCCATTATTATACAATCTGCCCGTTTTGGATTCCGCTTGATTGGTACACATCGGGCCATACAAAGTTGAAGCATTTCTTATATTAATCGAGCAGAATCCACTGATAATTATTTATGTATTTAAATGTATTGACAGGATTCATACATAAATATCGGATTGTATATTTGAAATGTTTTGGTTTTAAGCCGGTTACGGATTCCAGAAACATCACTTGCATCTGAATATGGAAAATTTTATTGCAAGATTGTACGTCAGTTAATTGATTTTCATTGTATGACGTTGATGCATTGCTATGTAAAGATGTGCCGGAAAAAATCAACATTGTATGAAGATTTCTGCTTGAGCAAGATCCGAATCCGACACCATTGAAGAAATATTTCTATATATATATATATATATATATATATATATATATATATATATATATATATATATATATATATATATATATATATATTTAGATAATTGTATGAAACAATTCTGAATCGTTCAAAAATCACAAGCAGTATGCTGATTTTTCATATGAAAGTTGACGTTGAACGGACTGAGTCTATTTGAAGCAGTATTAAAAAGGTATTAAGCACACGTACATGTATATATTTCCTTATGGAAATATATAATATAACCTACAGACTCGAGCGTTGGACCAGTGATAGGCCCGATCCTGAGTGAAAACATACGGTCGATACGACTCAAATTACAAGCTGATGACTTATGGCATGCGTCTAACTTCAATTCATTTCACATAGCTTGGCTGTAGGCAGAAAAATACGCGATTGTTATCGGTCAGAACGATACTTTGGATGTAATGGACGGTAAAAGGTCATAATCCGCACATTCGTTCAGACCCGTAAATAACGCATTTGACAATACATGTATGTTAGAATTGAAGTTTATATGTTACAGTCGAAGTGTATTTTCAGTTCTAATATGTCCCAACTGGCGCTTTAGGTCATAAATATTCGAATAAAATTCAACTAGTAAACTATATCTCTACAAGCGCAAATACACTTACAACAGTGTGCGCCAGTTGAATTTTGACAGCTCTGATGTTTTTACGAATCCTTTAGAATTCAATAATGCGTTAATATTTGCTAGATATTACGAATAAAGGTAATGAGTATTGCCCGGACCCCGAGGGGGCCGTTTATTGTTCAAATGTTGTAAATGCGTAAATTAACCTTTTTTATAAAGCATTTACAACAATTGAACAATAAACGGCACGCTTCTGGTCCTACCTCTAGTAATGAGTACCGTATTACAATAACTCTAAGAATGTTTTCAAAAAGAAATGTGACTTTTCAACTCAATTTACTAGTCGAGTGACGTTTTAACGAAAACCTAACCTCTGCATCTTATCCAATACCAGTTTATAGTTGACCTGTTTTTTCAGTTGTAATATATTTTGACCAGTTGGAGTGTAATTTGCCGTATTAATCAACTTTGTGGGTTAGACAGAATATATTCCAACTAGTCAAAATATATTACAACTGAAAATACACTTCAACTATAACGATAGTTGTTACCAGGTTAGATGGGATAGGTTTTAACTAGAAGATACACTTCAACTGTAACATATACACATATTTAAGGTGGCCATTCGTTCTTGTTTGTTCCATTCTAGTACTGGTTTTTTTTTTTGGTATCTATCTGTCCTGGCAGAATCTTCAGGATGGGCCTGTTTTAGGTTTTGTCACATAACCCTAAAAACATGTAAAATGGTCACTCTAACATACATAGATACGTATTTCACTTACATATTTATTGGACTTGATCAGACATTTTGTCAATTTAACCGGGCCATTATACTGAAAGTGATAATCTGCAAATGATGGCCTAATAATAATCAATGATTTTATACTGAAGCAATGCAGTATTATTTTTAAAGATCATCTTAGTCTGCGTGCACGTTGGCGCGACGCGATGTGGTGATTTTGATTTTGTCAATTTTATTTTTATTAATTGCGGACTCGAAACGTCGTTTGATTGTCACCTACACACATATCTTTTGCTTCACGAGGAGTCAAAAAGAACTCGTTAAAAACGAACGTATATCGATACATACATAGTTTATCTGGCATTGAAAAATGTTTTATTTCGGGTCATTACAGTGTAAAAGTGATAACTAGATAGTTATCAGGGAGATTGGATATACAAATCCAAATCATAATTCGCTCCAGTCAGCTGATACGTAAAATCAAGAAATAGTCTTGTTGACAAAAAAATACGTGGTACTTGTTGGTTATGCGGGCCCATCTGAGCATCGAGCATACACACTTAAACTAACACATATAAATACACGGCAGTTACATGAATGGTCTCTAGGTGTCGCAAACAGTTTTTGTAAAGTGACAGTATACAGTGATTGACGTAATATTGATAAAAATCGAAAATGCATCACCAGAATAATTTTATTATAAACACCTAGAGGCCATTCACTTAACTGTCGTGTATTTGTATGTAAGTGTGTATATTCGATGCTCGGATGCGCCCGTATAACCAATAAGTACCAATTATTCAATATATTCAGTGTAAAAAACATTTTTCTCGGTACAAAGTAAGAAAAACAAAAAGTACAAAATTGAAATAATGTTTGTCATATTAAATATTTATTATCAATAGCATGGATATGGAAGTCATATAATACATATATATATATATATATATATATATATATATATATATATATATATATATACATATATATATATCATATCACTGTAATAATATTTTCACAAAATCGTAAAAAAATACAATAACACTTTAATAGTACATAAGTTGTGAATAATTTAATTTTTTCACACCGAAGCGATATTTTCGACATATTGACATCCTAAGAAATGTTTCCATCGGTGTACATGCATAATAGTCGGATAAAAGTTTGACTGTTATGTCCCAAAAGAGTTATGTAGCATTATCAACTGTCAGTCTGAGTCCCATCAAAAGATGTTTGTGTCGGTTTTATTCAATTCGGTCGCGCCACTATGCACGCTTTGATGAAAGTTGCTGTGAATCAAGTTTTCTGTTCTAAAGTCTGCCTTGTTACCATAACTAGAGTTTCAGTGTCTTTTCAATAATAATGGTTATAATAGTGCGTACTGTACTAACGGTTTTGTATATTACTAGTTTGATATGCCCGGCTTCGCCCAGGAGACGGTTTATATAATATAATAAAGATTCATATAAAAATCAAAACTGAATGTGTATCCTGTATACTTGATTTCATTTACTAAAGAGACGTGCGGAGTCAAATTTCGACCTTGGAAATAGTCATAGTAAAAAAGTAGACAAATAATACAAATAAACTATTATATTTATATACATACATATACGTATTTTACATTATTTGCATTATAAATAGGTTAAGTCAGACATTGAAGTTTTTCGGGTTGTGTGGTACATATGTGGCATCCATAAGAAGGCTCATTGTTGAAACATTAACCAATAGCTGTCTCCACTTGTTCATTTTTCGTGCGCTTGAGGCGCATGCGACAAGCGCATGCGCCTCAAGCGCACGAAAAGTGAACAAGTGAAGACAGCTAGCTCCATATTGTTTTCGTGAATGAAATTTTGTATATGTGATACATACATACTTTAATTTCAAACTTTTATATACTGATCTTTTTATTCTTATATGTATATTATATATTCAGATTTATTATAAAACCCCATGATTTTTTAAGTATGAAAGAAAGATTTTTGATTCTATGAGAAAAGTTATACTTACATCGGACTCAAATCAGCAGCTGATCGACGTGATTATTACAGGTAGGACTCGTTGAAATACAACCGGAGCAGAATTAGCAACATCACACTTATTTTAATGTTTTGAAATAAAACTTCTTCCCGTACGGTATAGTGAATTAATGTGCAATGCTGAAACATTGCATGAAACTAGGAAGTCGACCGAAGTAACCTCACAAACCTAGCCCGTTTCTTACCTGGTGCATGCTATTACTGAAGGATGGATACTCATCAGGGCAATTCCAAATAACAAAAACTAGTGATTAGGGCAATGTGGTTTTTTTGCCGTTATGGCTATTGTTAACTTCGTAGAAAAACTTTTTTTATTGCTCTCTTGTTTTCAGCATTGCTGGAACGTGTATTGTTACATGGGATTGCCCTAATGAGTATCCTTAGTAATCACATGCATGCGATTATTGATTTGCCTCATTTACATCCTTTTGAGTTGATTTTAAAATAACAACACGGGGTTTTGAAATGAATATACATACATAATTTACACACATTGAAAGATTCATTTCATGTTTTCAAGTTTTCGATTGATTTTACGATTATTTATGTTCTATGTGTATAATTATTATATAATTAGGATAATTTAAGTCAGCATTAGTCCTCAAGCATTGGATGTATATTATAAATATACATATATACATACATATAACCAACATTAAAAAACGCATCCGGTGAACCTTGTTTTTGAAAAATCTTCTTTTCTTAAGAATAACACCACAGATTGACTATAAAATGTATAAATATTATTCTGAAAGCATATGAAATATGTTAAATATCTGTAAAATTGATGTGCGTTTTAGATTAAATTATTTATGATAAACTTTATGTTCTAAAAAGGTAATAAATTAAGAGTGATGACATTCAGTGCCTTTTAATCGATCTATCCAAGAATCCCATCATATATTTTTTTATTATATTATAGTTGATCCTATTATATTTAATTTTATTATATCCTATATAATATTTTATTATTATGGGGGCGAAAGGAATTAAATGAAAGTATTATTGTATAATTCGACGGGTGGGAAGGAAGTGAAGTGGTAGCCATCAACATGATCGATTCAGTCCTAAATCACAAGATGGCGACCCAAACTCGACTATGTCGTAGAGCCATCTATTGAAAATTTGTTTATTTAATTGATTTTTCTATTGGCGAGCATTATCGCAGACACACAAAATAGCGCTATTATATACATATATGATGATTTGAACTCATACAGAGCTGGGCGCTTTCGCTATGCAGTTCAATCTGGTGAGTATTCAAAAGAGGAACATCGATTGGTGGAGAGTGCAACGCATTAAGGAATAAAAGGATAAGTATAATAGAAATAAAGGGTTAATAAAAATCGCCATTACGGTTGATTAAAAAATATATTATCTTCAATAATAGATGAAACGTTAATGTAAAACTTTGCAATTTAGGTTATTTTGTGTGATTCCAAAATAAAAACATACATAAGCTTTTTCATATTCCACATTATGCAGGGTTGCCAAATGCTAGTGGTTAGCTTTTTTTCATATTCCACACGGACGATACGACCGACCTGTCTCATTGCGTGGAGAAAGCGCACGACAGACTCACCGCACAACTTGTCGCGCAACATCCACACGACAGGTCGCGTCTAATAATCCGAGATGAAAATGTTCACATTCTCAATAACCGAAATTTGGCAACTCTTTAAGTGTAGGAAAACGAGCATCTAGTACTCGTCTCCCTTGCAAAGTTTACAACAATTGTAGAAAAAATCGTGCTGATAGGAGAATAAACAATTTTCAACGTGATGACAATTTATCATTATATAAAATTATCCATAATTGGTTACATTTAATTTTGCAGCACATGTATGTAATGTATATTTAAAAAGAAAACGTGACATTTTCAGTGCAATGTGAATGCACAATATAAACTAAAACATTTATAATATATAGTATGTATAATATGTAGTTATTGATTAAACCTAATGTACGTAAATCACAAACAGGAAATGATATACTACGGGGTTACATCCAAGGCAAAATATATCAAAAATTCAATTTGAGTTACTCTCTTTTTTTCTTTAGTTTAAAAACAACGAAAAATTGCACACTTATATATGTATTGTATGATTTACAATATTGTAATTTAACATTTATTTTGGGATACACACTATATTGTGTTGGGGTTACACTGAGTAAAGACTATATAAGTATATAATATGTAGATAAATTAAATTGTACACAAAAGCGTACGAAACGATCAAACCGAAGCTTTTACATATGTATTTTGCACACTTTACTGAATGAGAGATTTCTTAAAGATAGCTTATCGAATAATTTATTTAGTCAAACATTTAGACTCTGAATTATCATGTATAATATATATCTCTTTTTTTTTTCTCCACACAACGGTTAAGATTCGAACAATTTTAAAATGTGACTCAGCCTGCAGATTTTGGCACCGTTATCACTATGAGAGCGCAGACTGTCGGTGCTTTTACAATTAAAACAAAATGTATATGAATTTTTAATTTATAAAATTGAATTGAAACAGTCGGCAAATAAAGACGATATATATGTATATCCGTTTCGATTGTTTAGATTTTGACATGATTTCTGTGTTTTAGACATGACTTATGATTATATCAAGATAGTTTTGAATTAAATAAATTACAACTTTTCTTTTCAATGTTCGTACCTGTAATGATTATTATACAAATGTATATATTTATATATATATATATATATATATATATATATATATATATATATATATATATATATATATAATTTTAATATACATAAGTATATAACAACCATTTTCACGCTTGTTCACAAAATAACAAATGAAAGATTTAATAAAAATTTAGATTTAATTTTTTCGGTTTAACTATTTTTTTGAATTTTATCTACTATAATTTTAATACAAATTGTATTTTAAATTTATTTCTCTGATAGTAGATCGTGAATATTCGCAAAATAATTTCAAATTTATTAAAGACTGGTTCAAATACTGGTAAGTTTGAATAAAAAAAAAATCATATATGTAATGCAACGACTTGAAAATTGAAATAAGTAAGAAACAGTTATAAAAAAATTGAAATAAACAAGCGATAGTATTGAAAAAAAGAATACAGCAATGGATCATTTTAATCGTTTCTGAACAGGATCACAATGTGTAGGTCAGTTTATGCACAGTGCTATCATCCCAAGAAGGCGTGTTTGACAAATTCAACTGGACAGGCTTTTAATGTATTGGAAACTGTATTATTGACAAATATTTAAATTACGTATTGGATACATTGTCGGATACTTTCTTACTAATAATATGAGTCGTGATACGCCGTCATAAGACACTAACACTGTACATGCATACGGTTCAAGTGACGATTGAAATGTTACACCATCGCCGATGAAATCCAAGTACGTAAGATACCCATCATGATTGTATTTTATCACAGCAAGATTATCAACTCAAAATGCACTTTCACCACCTAAATAACATGACTTTAAAAATCACTCTTATTTATTCTTAAACATCAGACATAATCAATAGGCAAAAATCAATTAACAATTATTGTTGCGTCGTTCGCGCATAAGCACAATATTATCACCGAGTCAGTTTAAGACTGCACACTTTTAACTTTTTATTTATTTATTTATTTATTTAAACCCCTACGTAATAAAATTATAAAATCATTTCTCGAATATCATTTCTTTTGGGGGAAGGGGGAGAATATTACATATAAAATTAATATTGAAAATTTTGTATATGCGAATTTTGCTAGTTTATACGTGTATAAGATGGGTTTGCAAATACATATGTATGTATGTGCAAAAGATACACAAATTTTATTTTGAAACATGCCCAAATTTATAAAATATTTGTATATATGTATAATAATATGTATTGAATTTCATATTTGAATTCGGAAATAAATACAGTAAATAACTAGAAATGACGTGTGGGTGTAGAATTTTCGTCAGTAGTTTATTCCTTTATTGTTATGGATGATATGTACATGTCATGTGTGTAAGTACATGTCATGTAAGCATGTTCGTGTGTTCATTTCAAGAAACTACGCAATCTATAATATAATAATACAAAATAAAATTCACAAACGACAGTTATATTAGTTTTTAATCATAATAATAATAATAATAATAATAATGATAATAATAATATAAAAAAATTACATAAACATTTAGATTTGACACGAATAGCCTTATTTTTCATATTATGCATTAAATCTTCCATATTACAATACTAAAGTTTACTAAGATTGAATTTTTTCGTATCTACAGTAATAAGTAACATGTAATGAAATTTATACGTATATAAAAACTGGATTGAGAAGAAAATTATTAAATATATCGAATTATAAACATTTTTACTTTCCAAAAAAAGGTATTATATTTGCCTTTTATAATTATATTAATTTTATTTTTAAATTACAAGAGATGACCTAGAAAAGATGTACAATCTACAAAATTTAATATTTAATGTTTTACACAAAATATTCATAGGTTTTTTTTTTTACTTAAATTTAATATGTATGTGTGTTTTTGTAAGTCCAGTGTTTATTTAGCCGTAGATTAGTCAACAGTTTTATTATTTTGATGGAGTGAATGTATTTTTTGGGGACTATTTTTGTACTGTTTTGTCGTTTTAGGGTTGTCAAATACAAAGAGTGACTTTTCAATCACAACTGATTACATAGGGCTGCCAATTTTTTCGATTGTTTCCATTTATTGTTGAATTTTCTATCAAATGTAATTTATTACATTATCAATGTCTGGCTGGTGAAAAAATGCAATTCGTATCAAAATCAGTCAGATTTTTCTCATAAGTTGAAATGATAATGCTCTCAATTCGTTTTTGAGAATGTTTTGTAGAATTAATTTTTTGGATTGGTAAGCGTCTCTATCGACGAATTGCTGCTCTATATTTAATATCTGCGATAAATTTGAAGGTTTTTTTTTTGTTGGGAAATAAATCAAGATAATTTTTCGAATAAGACAAAAAACTTGTTTAGAAAATAAAAGAAATCACATGCAGCATAATACATATAATATTCAATTAAGTAATAATGATTACGCTTGAAGCAATTAAATATAAATTGCAAATTTGATGAAAATCAAATCAAGTTTCATATTTTGATTAAAAAAAATTCACCGATTTAATTAAAAAAAATTATTTAACAATCCTTTTTAATGAGAAAATTGACATCCTTGTACTAATTGTTATAGTTTCACCACTGACTTGTAAATATTTTTTTTTTCGAATTAACAGTACTTCATTTGAAAATAATTGGTGGTATAATGAATTATTCGCCATTTACGTTGATTAGACGTGCATTTATTGGTACGGCCCTGTTTCTTTTTAAATACATATGTGGAGTGGAAATTAATATTTAATTTTTTTATTTAAAAAATAATGTAATAAGGAGAGAAGTCATCAACATATTATATTTTTGCATTATAAGCAATAATTTTTTTAAATTGAAAACATTTATTATTTGATATATGAAGTTATATCTGTTATTTACTTGTAAATTACTTTAAAATGTTACACTTATTAATATATGTAAAAGGAGTAATAACAGTTCATGCAACATTTATGTGTTTGTGTGTGTGTGTGTGTGTGTGTGTGTGTGTGTGTGTGTGTGTGTGTGTGTGTGTGTGTGTGTGTGTGTGTGTTCATATGTATATTCATATGTATATACATATATATTTATATAAATATAAATATATATGTATATACATATGAATATGTATACACGTTACGTCCAACGTGCTTAAGTTGCAGAAGACTAATGAACTTTAAATATGTATATTAATTACACGGTTGTGTCGAATAGACTTCGACACACTTCCAGTAGTAATGATAATTATGATGATAAGTAAATTGAAAGGTCGATTGTTAGCCAGTGTGTTGCTTAAAGTTCATATATGTCGACGCATAAAGGTACGGTTTCCATTCAATTTCAATTAGGCAAGAGTACTTGTCTAATGCTTAGACGCCATTTTGATTGCACGTAAGCGCTTTAACAACATAGTTACAGCGCTTCTTCTCACAGATACGTAAATATATACCGATGTTTGACATTACAATGTGTACAATCTATTCAAATTGGTTAAAAGAGTAAAGTATTTACGCATTTCCATACTTATGCCACGACTATGTGTGTCGTTACAGCGTTATCGTGGAATCACATAATGGCAGACGAGTATCTAATGTCGTTTTTTGTCAGGGTACCGTTCCCAAAATGCGATTTCCCACCTTTGCACAGTTTCCGCAACGCGTTGAAATATAATTTTATGTATAATATAATTCAATAAAAGCATTTTACGTGAAAGCCATGGTATATGGATATTTATTTTATGACACATGAAATTGACACAATCGCGTGAAATACCGAAGATCATTCGAAAAACACATCGAAGACTCCAAAACTTTTCATCTGACCTAAACTTCATATTGGGTGAGTGCATAAGTTCGTGCCTTATTTTCAAAGATGGCGGTAAACGTTTTCTAACCTCAAATGGGCATGAACTCTTGCAATCATCTAATATTACACATTTGTATTATAATATAAACGCGGAAAAGGACTGTAGCTGCTTAATTAATAAAAAAAATCTATATGAAAACAAGTATTGCGACAGTATCAAATCACTAGCTGATTGTGACTTGGTTTACACACGCATGAGTGTGTGACTGAAAACTACCTCAGCGGCGCTATCGGTGGCACAAATTGATTTACAGGTGAAATGGTATTGCAATTAAATCGTAACGACAAGCAGCTAGAGGGTCGAGTTCGATTGCATATGTTTCCAATATGATTCTATCATATGTACATCACGATACTGATACAAACAGCATGATACACATGCTGCTGACATTCAAGATGGCGTAGTACGACCTCTCGCTTGCATGTAATGGATGACATGTAATATGTGGAGGGACATGGAGGAACGATTAAAAACTATAATTATATAATCAAGGTCAGATTGTTGTCTTCGATGCGATCATGTGCAGAGCGTGATGGGTCTTGTGTTGCTAGGTGGTGGATAGTGGATTCTGGATGGTGATAGTATTCCACGGTGTTATTATTTATTGGACTTAGTCGCCACCTAGTGAGAGAGCCTGAACAATGCGAGGATCTGCTTTGCTCCCCTCGCGAAACTCTTCCAGGGTCAGCCTGTCATCGTGGTTTTTGTCCATCTGGTCGAATATTTTGTCGACACGCTTCTGGGGTGTGTTCTCGTCCTCAGCTTGAGGCTGCTGACCCTGAAAAAATAAATACTCTCTAAAATAGTTCCTGAAACCCGTGTGACTGTCGCTGTCAAACACAGCTGTCAGTGGGATTCAAACCACCAGTTGATCAATGCATGTAACGGTATTATTCATTTACTTTACTGGCTTATGTTAGTTCGAGCATACATACATACATACATAAGCCAGTAGTTTTTAGCGTCTTGGGGGTCCGGGGTTCGAGCCCTGGAAATAATTCGATTGAAAAGAATCATACATTGTATGACTCTTATAAGATTTTTGTCCGATTTAAACATTTGTGACTCTGAGTCGTTCATTTTCTAACAGAATTTGGCAATTTATCTGATTTAATTACAGTGAACAACAAAAAAATCACGTTTTTAACTTACCGGAGCGGAGACTAATCAATCTTTACTAAGTTTAACTCACTAAATTCGAATATGATAATGATTTTTGGTAGCTTGCTCTTGTTTAAGAGATATGAGCGTTAAAAAAATGGGCTGTTTTTACAGATTTTTGGCTTTGCAGTCTTTAATTCAAAATCTGATTTTGCTGTGCCAAATAATCACATGTTTTTTTTATTTATTGTAAGTTACGGCTTTAAAATACGTATAATTATAATATTAAAATATTTAATATCTAACAAATATTAAAAGTTAAAAATATATTTTTTTCCGTTTATATATATAATAAAATATATAATATATATATATAAAAAAAAAAAAAAAAAAAATATATATATATATATATATATATATATATATATATATATATATATATATATATATATATATATATATATATATATATGTATATATATATATAAATATATAAAAATATATTAAGCTAATTTCGGTAATTTTTCACTTTACAATTAGCCACTTGGCAGCAGATTTGCCAGCGAGAACCAATCCACACTAGATACATATATAGGTATATGTACTATTGTCACCAACTTTGTTTCTTACGAAAGAAGTAAATTTCAATGTTTGTTGAAATATTATTTTCGTGGGTTGGATCTTGTTCGCAGAACTGCGTACTACTTACCACCATCTGATATATGGCGTCTACGATATTGTACATTTCATCGCGCGTGATAAACCCATCGTTGTCGACATCGTACAGTCTGAATGCCCCTAAAAGTTTATATAATTGAATCAGTATATGTAATGCTATCATTCTACAATATATTTTTAATAATTGACGAATTTAGCATGAAAAAAAAAGTTGTATATATATATATATATATATATATATATATATATATATATATATATATATATACATATATATATATATATATATATATATATATATATATATATATATATATATATATATATATATATATATATATGCATATAATTACAGTGAAGCTTTTCGTCCAGATTTCCACGTGACGTCACCGAAAGCGCTCTGATGAATTCTTCGAATTCTATCGAACCATCCTGTGAAAAAATCGATACCAATTAGCACACATTTACTGATTAAAAAAAAACTACATATAGTTTGTATTTTTATTTTGATTGATTTCTTAAAACTTTTTACTGTTAATTATTTAATTTAATTTAAAGTTTAAGTTAGGATCATTTTGGTATTAGAGGTGTCCTTAATGCGCCAAAATGGGCGAAAAAATACAGAAAGAAGAGAAAAATAAAATATAAATATAAAAATACATTTATATATAATCATAAAAAACAATAACATTATTATAATAGCAGAAAAAGTAAAAAAAAATTAAATAGTAGGGCATGTCTTGCATCTACAGCCAGCACTGATTTATGTATATTGTGTGTATAAGAATCAGCCGCAAATGCAAAATATCCCTGCGAGGCCTAATTTGGAAAAGAGAAGATCAAAATTCTACTCATATAACACATCCAATTATGAAAATAATGATGAGTGCAGGCTACGAGTCAAATATGTTAAAATAATCTTCGATAACCTACGCTCATTGAGGTGGTAAATATCACGTTCAGGCACAATTATATTAAGACTTAACCCTTTACCCACGGATGACCTCTATAGAAGTCATCCGCAAGAATGCCAGTAGGGAGAATGGCGTGAATCATTGTGTAAACAAAATAATTCAGGCGTGATTCACTATTTCAAAAAATATTTCAAGTATAAATTGATATTGATACACTCGAATAAATCTTTTATATATATGTATATATTAAGTGATTTACAAAGTCTCTAAAAAAGTATCGCAAAAGTTGCCGCGGGCAAAGGGCTAAATCTACGTTTATATGTAGTTACTCATACACTGATCGTTAGCTATTTATAGATTTGTTGCGCAAAGAATTGATCGATTTAATAAGCAATTGTTTGCTTATAAAGCTCTTGTGAGAACATAAAATTTGATAAGGCTTTTATACTTACGTTGTTTTCATCGAAAACTCTGAAAACCAACGAAGCAAACTTGCTCGGATCACCTTGCGGGAAAAACTGCTTGTATATTTTGATGAATCCCTAGAAATGCAACATTCGATATTTTAACAATATATAAGTCAATGCAAAATATTAATAATGATAATAAAAAAAACATACCTGCTCCGTGAGAAGACCATTTGGACAATCTTTCAAGAATCCTTTGTGCCTGAAAAAAAAAAACAACAGATAAAACACATCATTCAAGTGCGATTGGTATAAGTGGTTGATTAGATTGAACTTTATTTATCTCCCGCCTGGCGATTTTGTATAGTTAAAAGTGCATTTCAATTGGCAAAAGATGATTAATTATGGCCTGTAGTAATCGTACATATGTATTTCATAGGATTTGTGGGGAGGCATGTTGTTTAATGAAACGTATTCAATTATCTCATGCGGAATACATTGATTGAGTGAGCCGAATTAAATCGCATATAAAACGTGGCGTTGGTTAATTTCAATTAAACGGTTTGAAACTATCGACAATTATGGTGAATTTGAAATATCGTAAATAAATCACACACCAGTGAAAATTCCCAGCTCAGTTTCAGTCGAAATGATTGCGAATTTTCATATACCTAATTGATGTTTTAAAAACTTAAAGCCATTTTAATTTTATTTTTATATTTTTATTTATTTTCAATACAACTACAGTGCTTTTGTTAAACATTAGAATTGTATAGAGATTCAAATACTGGCACTACCAAAACCGGTACCATCAAAAACGGTACTACCAAAACCGACACTACCGTTTTTTCCTTCCACGAGTCAACCTTCGGTACTACCAGTAGTCAAATACAAAGTGACCGGTAGTACCGGTATTGGTATAATAATTTATATTTATGGTAGTTGAATTGTTTTGAATTATTGAATAAAACAAAAATTTTGATCAAAATTCAGCTTTCGGTACTACCGGAAGAACCGAAAAATAATAATTTTAACGTGCAAACTGTTTTAAATTTAGAAAAAAGCGTTTTATCAACTAGTTTGTATGGATTGGTTGAAGAATAAAAAAAACACTCAACAATTTTTTGACCTGCTATTCAAAGGAGCCACCAAGTGTATCATCAATTTAACTATTTCCGAAACCATATGTATATAAACTATATGTTAACAATGACACGCTTTGAATACATATGGATATTTATGTGTATAATATAATAATACATATAAACAAGCAAAACAATTATTTGAATACATATTAATATTTAAAAGCTAAAACCAATCTTCAGTAATGATCAGTAATTTGCGCAGCGTAGAAGGACTCAAAACTTTATTATTTCGTACCTAAGAAAGTATTTAATTAAAGTAACTGATTAAAATACATAATTACCGAAAATTAATCAACTAAAATAAATCAATACCAGTACTATCAGTAGTGGAACAAATTTCGGTAGTACCGGTATCGACAAATGTCGGTATTTTTAGAATCGCGAAGTCTTGTTACCCATAGGATATTTGATAATTGTATTTATAATTTTTTATACTGGATTCTTTTCGTATTCTATACTCATTCTTTTCTATTCTGCTTTAGGTCATCGACTTTAGAGAGTCTTTAATTAATATTATGTATTAGATGTATTATGCGCATTTATAAGAATTGTAAATAGGTTTTTGAGCTCTTTTTTCTATTATGCTGTACATTAACATTAGAATAATATAATACTATGATTACTAACAACATCAAATTAAATTGTAAAATAGAAAATGATCAGTAGATCAGTAGCTATTATAATAGATATAAGATGTATTGTGTACATAATTTCGTAATAATAAAAGCATTTAAAAATCAAAAAAAAAAAAAATATTTTCTATAGTCTTGTATTCTGTACTCATCCCATAGTCTATACTTTCTATATTCATACTATGTTCTATACTCATTCTTTTCAATTCCACATTGTATGGAAGCGATTTAATAATGCGTGAGATTACTCATTTCATGAAATCGTCAATTATTTGCTCAGTTTATGAATGGTGTAAGACAATAACTAATATACATGTGTTAAAAAAATGGCTGGCCTGTCTCATTCCCGTCATATATTTTAGAATAGGTCTTTTTCATCGCGTTCGCAAAAGTCGCCTTTGCATTTTAAGAGAAAACGAGACGACTTCACTTTTAATTATCGCAATCTCGATTCAAAACATAATGGGCGTGAGAGCTCCGAATTCATGGCACTATAAAAACCGAAGGTCTCGCCTTAGCCTTAATTGCCGAAAGTTGAGTTTTGGGGCCTTTTGTGCCTCGGCCCTCGGCATATAATTTATCTGCGACACACAATCTTGGCAGATTCAACGGGAAATATGAAAAATTACCGGCCAGCCTTTATTTATCTACATTGTAGCGAATAACGCAATGCGACCCTCACCTCACCAACCCTAAAGAACAATCCCTTGGGTTTAGCTACGTTTTTACGAACGGTATCGTTGATTGTTTACGGCATTTGGCGGCTACGAAACCAATATCTGACATTACGCAAGCAATTAGTCGCATCGATTTGATGAATTATAAAGTATAAAAGATTGTAATATTAAGTTAATATGAGATGAGAGTAAATGAGAGTGAACTGTTAATCCTGTGAGTTATGAAGCTATAATTGCTTCAATCTGACACAGGATTCCGATGTAGTTTTTAATGAGTTGGTTAATGATTAGACTCTTCTAGCTTCATGTTGGATACATGAATATTAACTTCAATGTTAGTGACTACATGAACTTTCTTCAATCCCCGTATGTCGGTTAGATATCAAAGCGACCTGAAGTGTGGAAATGGTTCAAAATCAGAACAAAATTTTTAAACTGACAGAAACACTAAAAATCTATATCAATTATTCAATTGAAGAATGGACTTTGATAGACAGTCCGTGTACTAATACAGATACAATACAATAATACATTTAATACAAGCATTTTTTGAAATGTAAATTCATGCAAACATCATCCACAGTGACATCTATGGAGAAAATTTGCAGCATTTTATTATAGAAATTGGCGAACCTCAAGACGCTGATTAAATTGAGATTTGCGGGAGAGATTGGAAAGGAAATGCCAAAATTTACATGAACCGTTTCAATGGAAATCAGAAAAAGTGGCAAAAATATATACATATAATTATGAAAAAAAAATGTAATGAGTTATGTTCTACATGTATTGCCTATTTCTGACAAAATTACTGATGAGACAGTTTGATTTATAATGTAGAAAAATATTGAAATCATGAGTACGCACGTCACATTCGTGATTTACGTTCTATCGATTGCGAAAAAACCGCCCAGATGTTTAACCAGAACAATAATTAGCATAATTAATGTTAAATGTACATATACATGTATGTATGTAAATGCCGTTCGTACGAATCGTATGAGTGAAAAATCGACTTTATACGAGAATACGAAATAAAACATGCATATTACATACATTCGATTCGGAAAATTCGTTTTACAAAAAAAAGAAAAAAAACAAAACTCACGCACGGAACATGAATATATATGAAATCATGAATTATTGATATATTTCAAGCGTTGAAATCACGCAATGATCGTCACATTAAATATCGATGGTAGGGATGGGTGTAATCAATCTTTGTTCGCGATTCTAAATGCTGTGACCAACACGAGACTTTTGTTTAAATAAGTAGAAAAATGCAGTACAATATCTAATATATAATTTCGAAAGAGACTTTGTATGTAAATATTGTTGGTTGGATAATGGTTGGGAACTACGAACAGGTCAAAATTTCCATGACGACATGGGGATGGGGGGCACCGGGGGTAAAGGCCCGGGGGGGGGGGTGCCGGGAAAGCTGCTGGATTTCTAATATATAATTTCGAAAGAGACTTTGTAAGTTTGTAGCTATAGTTGGTTGGAAATCGAAAACAAGTCAGTTTCTATGAAGAATCGATTGGTTGAAATTTTTTTTTTCGATTCAAATAAATTTAATAAAAAAACAAATGAATATTTACTATTATATTCGCCATGTTTAAGCTGTTTATATTACAAACACTGAGCGAAGCCGGGTAAACCAACTAGTATACTATATAAAGGAGTGATAAGCCGGCGCCACTTGATAATTGAGAAATTTACATGTAAAAATGCGCCGCAGGAAATTTTTAATATTGCTTAAAATGATAAAGTAGCGTCCATTAGTGAATAGTTTTCATCTCGGGCGATGCCTGGTGTATTTTCCTGTATATCGTGTTTAAAATTTTAAAGAATAATCATTAGGAATTATATGTATATTCTAAATTCAGATTTTTCTTCAAAATATTTATGTATGTGTCAATCAATGGGTCAGTAACTATAATATTCCATTAAGTTACACATGAATGGTCAGTATACAGTGGATCCCGCTTAATTGGGACGCCAGCTAATTGGGACAAATTCCACAAAACCAAAACCAAATGAAGATACTTATAGTTAGATACTAATAATCCTTCAACTTCGTATGTACGTATATTAGAGTCAACCGGCTATTTGGGACGAATTGTTTGACCTGATCTGTTTCAATTAAGTGAATTCTCTGTACTCAATATTTTCAGTTTCAGTATAAAATAAAATCCTTCACATAATAGTCTAAAATAAGTAAATCAATATTACTTTTGATATCTTGGAGATTGAATATTACTTTTCAATCTCCAAGAAAATCAACATTTTCAATTATAAATAATCAATTTTGATTTTAAAATACGCTTCGAATCCGTTTCAAAACCATTCGATTAAAGTCAATGGATTTGACCATTGAATTGGAAACTGAAACTGACTTTCTATTGAGTATATTTTGAAGTGATTTAAACTCTCAGAGTTTCCAAAAGGTTCCAAGTGTTTCCGAAAATAATTAAGCATACTCTAATATATATATATATATATATATATATATATATATATATATATATATATATATATATATATATATATATATATATATATATATATATATACTTTTAATATTTATAACTTTTGTGTTTTAATATCACAAAAAAATACTTCATTACCAATTAACATTTGAGCGCATTTATTTCAGAATCTAGGCCTATTTATGTAAATTATCCAGCATTGCGCGTCGAACGACCGGCACAGCAGTGCACGGAGAAGCCTACTTCTATTAACACTATACAGTAGCGTATGATTCGACACGTTCAGACTTGTTTCGGCTGAGGGTAAAGTAAAATTGGCTTACATACACATACATAAATTGCAATGATACGATACAATATTGCTTGCATCGTATCATATTGTCACAATATGACGATTCCGAAAATATTCATATGCGCATGCGCACTTTTGTTATTGCGCGTGTACTCGCCACTATGAAATTCAATTGTTAGATCCATACATAAAATTTCACTGACAATATCAATTTTACAATATAAGTACACTGTAAAAATATGTATAAAACGTACCCAGGTTCAATGATATTTTATATAGGCAATATATCAGGTTTGAAATGAAGTATAACGTACGTACTTTATCGCAGACGAAAACTCATTTAATTTTATATACATTCATTTATGTATGTATGTATAATATAAACACGTAGACTTTTCTCACGTAAAACTCAAGATTCGACTTGGAAGGGGTTGCATACATAAAATTTATCCCCTTTCCCCACAGTTTGAGGAGGGCGAGCGGTCGAATTTTGCACGCATCCGAATCACGTACGCGCTTAACGACTTTTAAACTGTGACGTTAACTCGTTCTCTGCGAGTTGTTATTAATCGAGTTGAACTTATGGCAAAACACGTGTGAATAACGCGAATTATAGCCCCCCCCTTGCCCCTTTACCCCTTCTCGTCCTTGTTGAAAGCACGTCAAAAGGAATTAATAATTTCCAGTGACGTGTTCTTCAAAATGCGAGAAGAAAATATTTTAATGAACATATGTATGTATGTATTTATTTATAACAATGAAGAACGATTTATGGTAAACAGAATAAGTAAGAACACACACATCAGGTGAATTAGAAAAACAAGCTTGAGAAAATAGGAAAATCTTTGGCTTTTGCTTTAGGACAATGATCTTTAGACAATTTGCTGTTATAGTCGTGTATATGCATACTGTTGCATTCGTGCAATACTTTTCAATTATGTAATATCATTAATTGAAATGATTTATTATGTTTTACACGATTTCTGCATTTTTGAAAATAAAATTAAAATAATGCATATACAAAATGGAAAATTTTAGATTTTGAAGCTGATGATATTAAGAGGAATAATACAAATTTTAAGTTTATAGTCGATCCAATGTACGAGAACCGAGCATGTGTTATAGCATTGTAAGGACGTAAAATAATTTCTTTATTTATTTTTAATTACTTCTTATATAACTACATAACATTATTACAATATAATTCAATCCAAAGTCTTTAATAATATCACTGTACGTTTTGCTGTCGATAACATGACGTTGACAATTACTTTTACCGTATAAAAAATATAAATTTCCATTAATATAAAATATATGCGTATTCCATAAATAAATTAATAATATCAACAAGTTGCGTATTTTAAATTAAATTTTTATCAATTTAAATATTTCAAAACGAAACAAAAACTCGAAACTAACAAAAAATAAAAATCAGAGATGCTAGATTGGTTCGACTATAAATGGTATAAATATAATATAACGTTTCTTCGAATCAACTTCGTCTCATAAATACAAGACAAAAAGTCTTATAAGGCGAAATAAAATAATAAAAATAAAAAAGACACCGGAATAATGTCCGGATCAAGGTCACTAAGTAGGGCTCTGCGGAACAATCTATCTTCTTTATATAGGATTTTCCAGAATTTTCCGCTACTATTGAAAATAACAATGACGAAAAGCAATATTTTTCTCACTCGTTGAACACATTCCGCATACAGTTTGTGTACATTTTTAAACTATACGTATTATTTTTAATCAAAATTACGTATATAGAATATTAAAATGATTACATAAGTTCGTGCCCGTTTACCGCTGAGAAACGTGTGAAAATCGTGCATGAACTTATGGAACTCTTTATTATTATAATTATATATGTATAATAAATTTCAACTCACCATTGTCGAATCTCCTTCTCAGTAACTGTAACAATAAATAAAATAAAATATATTAAAAATTTGCATATGAAAATTTTATATCACACATCTACACAATGTATAATTATGAATCATTGATTCTAAATGATGATTTACAGCACAGGTGATTCAATAATTCTTCAAAGCATCGACAAGGAGGCAAACATTGTATAATAATAAATAAGGAGATGATTTACAATGTGGAAACAAAATTTGATAAATTACGACCGAGTTGCCAAAAATTTCGCTCGTGATTCTGCGCGCTCGTAAATAAGTCGCAATTATGATCGTCGAATAGATTTATGTACTCATTTGGAGATTTTCCACTGTTTGCCACTCACTACCCCAAACTTCAACAAACTCAGAGCCCAACTCCAGCATCTGGGAAAGTAAAGGGTATTAAACTTATGTAGATACTTCTCTCATAGCTATTTTATATACTACAGACCTTATGAGAGACATTTTATTACTGTTATTTGGACACTGAACAACAAAGAAATCACGTTTTTAACTTACCGGAGTGGAGATTAATCGATATTTATTAAATTTGTCTAATCCGGGGTATTTATTGTTCACCTACGAATGCTCTTAGACAGTGGATACTCTCTCTCTCATGTTCCCACGTTACTTAAAAATCATCAACTTGACTTTTAACAGATTTTTGACAACACAATACACATTTTCACAACAATTCTCGGATTTAAAATATTATACATATACATAAAGCATATGTACATAAATATACACACACCTATACATTGCCTGATCCTTTTCTTTTATGGTAACGCCATTAGAATACATACATTATTAATATAAAGCAGGATTTTAAATCCGTGATGAGCTCAAAGCTGACGCGTTCGATTTATTAATCGGCAAGAAAGGCACATTGGGCTTACCTGTTAGGCCTTCCTGGTATTAATATATAAATAAAATAATAAAGTAAGGCGGAAGTTCTTGAGTTCGAGACCCACCTAAACATTTTCGATGTTTATTTTATACAGTTATTTAATTAAACAATTTCGCGGGCACTCAAACCCAATTATTTGAACTTTCCGCGATAAATGTATATTCTTATATCAAAAAGTTAAAATTACAGTTTTCGCTTAAAGTTTTAAGAAGTTGTTTGTTCATATGAGTATAAATTTTAAAATTAACAATAATTATGTAATAAACCTGACATTATAATCAGATGGTTATTTTAAATGAAATATTTGTTTGTTCGATAATAAATTACACTGAGCAACAAAAAAGTTGCCGCAGTGGAAACTAATCAATCTTTGCTAAGTGGGCCCACTGAATTTGAATATGGCAGTGATTTTTTTCTCGTTTATGACATTTGAGCTTGCAAAAAATGTGTAATTTTTACAGATTTTTTGCTTTTGCAATCTTTAACTCAAAATCTAATATAGCTGTGCTAAAAGTGAGTATTTATATTAGTATCCCGATATTTTTTACATTGATTGTGATTTTTTATCGCTTTAAAATACTCATAATTAATTATGTAGCGAATTTTAAAAGTCAAAAACATATTTTTTTCTTGAGTTATCGTACATTTATTGGGCCAGTTTATATCACTACGTTTACAACGATTGATTTTCAATCTTCATTTTAAATCATTTACCGCTAGAATTAGTACGTTCGGATAAAAAATATTGAGATTCAATAAAAAATACACCCAAAAATACTTTTGGCACAGAAATTCTAGATTTTGAGGTAAAAACTGCAAAAGTCAAAAATCTTCAAAAGGCGAAGAAATAGCTAAAAAACCTATATACAATTCGAATAAATAACATGCATAATACATTTTAGAGCGAAGCCGGGTAATACAGCTAGTTCTTAATAATCAAATTAAAGTATAGTAAAGTATAGGAACGCATACGTGACAAACAGACAAACATTGATTTATATAGATATGTAGGATTGTTATGAGTGGTACGTAATGTCAGGTTGGTATGAGTGGTACGTAATGTATTTGTACGTTGGCAATGCGTGGGCGCAAGTTGGTTGCTAACGTAAACATTTCCTTAACTACCCACTGGCGCTTCATACTTTCGCATCGATAAAATCATAATTGCGAATATTAATATTATTAAGAGGTTTTTTCCCTTTTTATTTTCACAGTAATCTTTCCGGACATTTATACAATAAATCCTGAAAGTTTCATCGTAATCGGTTTTTTGGTTTAGGAGCCTATTCGAGACAGACAGACAGACAAACAGACAGGCATTGATTTTTATATATAGATATTTAAACTAAAGATTCAATAGGTTTTTGAGCTCTTTTTCCTATTAGGCTGTACATTAACATAAGAATAATATAATACTATGATTACTAACCAAATAAAATAAAATTGTAAAATAGAAAATGATCAGTAGATCAGTAGCTATTAAAATGGATATAAGATGTATTGTGAACATAATTTCGTAATAATAAAAAGCATTTAAAAATCAAAAAAAAAAAAAAAAAATTCTAATTTACTGTGTCAAATTATTTATAAAGCTCTTCATATGAATTTAGGGTCGTTTATACTAGCAGTTTTAACTTTTGGAATTTTCGGAAAAGACGCATTTGAAAATTGTGAAAAAAAATAAAATACAGGGTGGTGGGGGGGGGGGGGGGGGGAAGTGGCACTGTCTCTAAGAAACCGCTACGGCAGACAAATCTCTACGTGAAGGTCCACCTCGAGTCCCCAGAAGCTGGAGATGTTTTACGGAGATTTATTTTGGGGGGCCGCGTGTGACGCGCCGCAAAATGGAGTAATAAGTCTTTGTTTGAACAAGCCACTTTAGGTTGGGAGCCATAAATGTTTATTTCGGTAATAAACTGCTTATATTTATGATTATCCAACCGCTGCCAGACCCACCTGAGGTTACTCTCCTCCCTGCCACTGGCGAGGTTACGAACGCAGCTTTCGGATAATACCAGTCAAAAGCCGTAAGCCACCCCTAGAAAATTATCTACCAACTCAAAATGTTTATTTATTCAGTTCATTTGCTTCGGGTTTTATCGGATTTTATCTCGAAATTGGGCGACGCTTCCGAATTTCTATTATATGATGAATTTAGGTTTCATTAAAAAAATACTATTTGATTTCTGTCAAAAATTCTCATCGACAAACGAGGTCTATTAAAGTTATTTATTACTAGTGAAATGCCCGATGAAACATCATATCATTGGGTGCATTATTAGAATAAAATTTATATTCATATGAACAAACAAAAATTTTAATCGAAAAATGTTTTACTAATAATTTTAGAATAATAATAAAAAAAAAAATTAGAATACCAGGAGTATTATGCATAGGGATGTAGCGTGACGAGCGATTGTGTCAAGGAGACGCGGGGAAGCGGGAAAGTGGGAACCTGAGCGTGCTCCTGATATTGAGCGAGCGTTGGAACGGGTGACTCAAAACTAGCGATTTTTTTCAATCGGGCCTGAAGATCTGAAGAGCGGCAATCTCTTCGACTTATCTACTTTATTCGTATCTTGGCCAGCGATTTTTGAAAAATAAATCACTCAATTTGTTCCGACAAAATATTCCTTGGTCAAAAGTGGTTTTGAGATCACACTGGAAAATTTGAATACAGCCAAGTATTTACAATTGACCAAAGAATTGTCTGAAATGAGTTTTTGCAGTGTATTATTTAGCAAGCACAATAGGGCAATGGTTGCGTTAATGCTAAAACCACCGAGAGATGCCGACTCCCGAGTTCAAGCTCTAGTTTGACCTCGATTGGAAAGAATTTATTCCGAGTATTTCTAAACTGCTGCTGGTCAGACGTGGATATTTGTGACTCCAATCTAAACAGAGTTTGCCAATTTATCTGATTTTGAATCTAATTGGAAAAACAAGTTAGCTACTATTTGTCAACACTGTTTGAATATAATTCCAAATTTATACATGTACAAGCCATAGGTGTCACTTAGGGCATCAGAAACAACACCATGGTAAAATAAATGAAATTTTCTGACCCCTAATTAGTCTGTCGTTCAGACAAAGTCTTCGAGCGATGAATCGCCAGATAAGTTGTTCAACTGTTCGAAAAGCGAACCACATCTTCCATGAGTAAAATTAATGAGATAAAAAAAAATTCAATGTCCGCATGTTCGACTTGCCTGATCTAGGACCACTTTCGTTTGTGCAATACTGTATTGGTTACGGAACTTCCTACAATTTTGTATGTATGTATATGATTTCCTATAACGAAAACAGTTGCGCAACTGCAACAGTACTATCTATACAACGAATGGTCAACCGTTTGAGAGAGAGAGCCTTTCAAAATTTTCGAAAGTTCAAAGGTCACAAACGACCGGGACTGGGAAAATGGTGACCGTCGTGAATATTGCAGATTTAGAATGTGAAAATACGAAACAAAAACAAAACTTCGCGCTTGTCTGAAAAACTTTTTGGAGCGAACACACAGACTATCCATTGACTTCCAAATACATAATTTAATATTTGAACGTTTCCATTGTGAAATATTATAACATTTTCCCGGGTGAATTCTAAAGTTTCAGTTAGAATTTGACCGCTAGACAGAAGTGATAAATTTTAATTTATATTATCTATCCAGTATGTGTTTATCTAATATATAAATACATAAAAAACAAACATAAGTAATCATAATAATATCTCTATTATTCCAGAAGATAGGGATAATAGTGAAATAAATCCCCATCGTCCATATAAATAATGTATACGTAGATAATAAAAATGAGAGACAGTATCCACTGTCTGAGCGCATTCGTGGGTGAAAAATAGAGACCCCGGATTAGGCTATCGGGACCCAGTAAGTGCCCGAAAAAATGATACGCTGGAGTTCTCACAGACCTGGGCGAATGCGTGCGTAAACAATAGACTCGCCAAGGTAAACCTTTATGTGTCTAGACAATAGACACATTAATGGTTTGGAGAAGCTGTGCTGTGCAACTTTTCCTTTATAAGGATGTACACACGGTAGATCAATTTATTCTGGAGTGAGCGGTGGTTCCGCCTGGACCTCTGGGATCGTTGAATAAATGCTGTGAAGCGATTTTGGACTTCCATTTGGATCCTGAACCCACCCCTACGCAAAATATTAAATAATAATAATAATTAATCAATCAATTGAAAGTAAATTTATGGCAGCCGGTGAAGTAGTTCTATTCACCGAACATACATACAGTGACGATGTAGGGAGGCTGCTCGCATACTGAGAATGGCCTTTTAAGGTACGTGCCCTTTTAAGAACATCTGCGACGCTCTTTTAAGAACATCTGAATGAATGTGTGTGTGGGTCCCGCGCATCTGACGCTGAAGCCACCCGTTTCAACTCAACCGCTCAATATCAGGAGCACATATCAGACGGTCAGGCCCCTACTTCCCTGCGTATCCTTGACACGATCTATCGTCACGCCACATCCTTATGCATAGCTTATACTACTGGCATTCTAAATAAAACATATCCACATACCCACATACCCACAAAGATACATCACGTCCGTTTTAATATACATACATATATAATGCTATATGTCGTACTACTAATTGAGAAATTTGTGAGCTGATTTTGAACCACTTCCACTCTTCCGATCGCTTTGATATTTTACCGACATACTTAGTTCTCATTGAAGTAAGCAAATGTCTCCGACATGACGCTAGAGCAATTTAATCATTAAAATTTCATCAGAATCGTCTGTCAGATCGACGTGATGACAGCTGGTTAATCGTGAAAAGATTCACGCCACCCATTCGCAACTTCAAATTATATTTTTCAGTTTTGAGAAATGGCGATTTGAATATTGGTCACCAAGGTCGTGTGTTTAATCTGGTCTCAACTTAGTCTCAATTTAAAAATGACTTTTTTATATATGTACAGTTTATGTCGCAGGGACAGAATCACATTCGAATTTAGATTTTGTTAATAATAATATATTAGAACAATCACTAGAGCGTTCATCTTTTCTCAATTCGCTTGACAGTCAATTATCCACGACCGAGAGTGGCGATTGTACAAATTCTTGTGTAGAATTGCGCAATGGCGACGTGTGTTCGTCTTTAGCACGCATTTGACTTTCTAATGCCCTAATTGCAAACGCGTTGACTACCGAAACGGTTAATATAATAATCTTCACAATCAAACGATGGGAAAATGCAAAGTTGGATACAAAATGCACGGTGAATGTACAAATGCACATTAGAGCGGTTCTCACTTTACTGAAAAATTATGATCCGATTTTTTTTTTAATTTAGCATACGTAAATAATTCCAATGACAATACAATATTTGAGTGGGTCACCGGCCCCTTCCATCAAAGTGATTCCAACCGTCTGAAAGAGTTCACGAAAAATGGTATTGGGATACAAAAATGCGTTCGACGTTATGTTTTCTTTTTAAAATATGTTTGTGAATACATAAAAAATTAAAGATATTGTAATATATGTATAATATGTTGACAGGTAGATGACAATGATGGTTACACGAACACGTGCACTCTGACTGATTGGGATAGTGTCCTTTTCTGCACACCCGGTCGACCCCTACGGACCTTCACGGTTTAATTCCCTCTCGTCTAGATTCATATTTTTTTTCACTATTTATGTGTCGAGGAAAACAGAAACGAAAATTGATAAAACCATATAACTCGTATAAAACAGTTGGTTATTATTATTATTTTTAATTTTTAATACTTGGGAAAAGCGGCATAGCTGATGGACTCACTTTTATATTTTCCCATGATGCCATATTAGGGTTGCCCCTGAGCGACATCTATGGTATTAAGCTTGTACATACATATATAAATTTGAAATTAAATTCAAATAGAAGGTATATTGGTTTTTAAATTTGACTAGGAACCGTTTTAACAATAAAATCAGATAGATTGGCAAACTCTGATAGGAAACGATCGACTTGAAGTCTGAAATATTCAAGACTGACCAGCAGCACAACAGATAATACTCGGAATAAATTCTGTTCAATCGAGGTCAACCCACGGGATTGAACCCGGAAACTTCTTGGTAGTTAACATTAGGGTAATCACCAAGCTGACTTATTATTTATTTATTAGACTACATCAAAAGTAAAATAATTACATATTTGTAACATATGGAAATTCTTCAAAATTAATTCGATTTAATTTTGAAAGGTTTCCATGACATTTAAATACTTTAAATTTCTTTTGTATGGTTTTTGAAAAAATGAAATAAAAAATATTTTGGTAAAACAATTTTTAAAATATACGATTTGAAATGCTTTATCTTTAGAATCAGAATTTCCTACCTTAAAGTAAAAAAACAATTATTGAAATAAAAGTGTTAATCGCAAAACAGCTTTTGAGCATCTTGGGGGTCGCAAAATGTATTTTTTCTATATGAGAGTGAAGCTAATCTCAATTTAATGGGGGACAACGACTTATAGGTATTTAAAAAACACATTATATAAAATATTAGTATACATATTTTCAAGATGAGAACATCAGAAATATGTTTAATACTGTCTTTTCACCAATGCTACCTATCAAAAACATGCGCCGCAGGCGAAAAAATCAAATATCCCAAGTGTAAATACATATATCTATGTATGAGCCGTTATATTTAAAAATGGCATAAGTCCACTTTTCTTAATTTTTAGTACTGAATGTAAAATAAAAATGCTCTATGGTAAAAGGGGATAACAGGAATAAGGCCAAGTCATAAGTTTCGTTGTATATTTTAATCAAAACTCGTATACGGGAAAAAGTTGCAAAATTCCGAAGTCATATTGCAAGTTATGTGATTTAATATGAATTCAAAAGATATATGCTCCTTGGAAAGTTCTCAAATAAGGGCCCCCTCAAAAGTTAATAAAGATTTATGTACATTTGTTAATGCTTATAGCGAGTTTTCACATTTTCGCGTCTTGCGTTTTCTACGTATCGTAAGATTTGCCGCTCAAGTTACATAGTTTCCGCAGCTGGAAGTTTTACGAGAGCTGATGCATATTGCACAATATGCATCTCGAGTATAGAATTTCCCGGTTCAAGGTACAAAGTATACGTCGATAGTTGGTTTTAATTAAATTTGTTAGTTTCTATACAAATACACATGTATTTAAAATAATTTAACGTTCACGAGAATTGTAATCGTAACACAACGAGTGTAAATTATTATTAAAGCATAGTTTACTCTTTGAAAGGATGTTAATTTATTTCCGGTAGAATTTGAAAGTTGGGATCTAAAGTCTAGTATATGTACATATAATATATCCGAAAACTTTTCAAGAACATAAATTGTTAATCCGATGATTAGCTGAATTTTCAGGGAATATCTCAGGTACATAGTTTCATAACATTTGATAATAATAGTGTTTCTGCGTTGAAAATTGTTACATGAAAATTTTTCGTTCGTGTTTGAAAGATATAAAAAATATAGCATTAAAGCGAAGTAGTGCAAATATATTATATTTTATATATTTACAACATTTTGTGGGTTAAGAAAATATGTAGGTATATAATATTTGAAAAAAATGCCAAAAAAATATGATTTATGTAAATAAATATATGTATGTAATTAACTGTAAATATTTGACTTTTCTTTATATGTATGTATGTACAAATACCAAAATTTTGGGAAATTAACAAATTCTCATTTCTATTTAAATTTTAATATTCGTTTTTATTCCAGCACTTTGATGTTCAAAATAAAAATAAATTGATATATTTACAGGTTTAGTTCCAAAAACGACTATTATTAAATGTATTTAATTGTATCTTGTGTATCAGATTTTAATAAATTGGTTTTAAGAAATATTTAATTTTCTCAAAAATAAAGATTTAATCAATTTAATTTATTCAGTTAATATATAAATATTATTAACAATAATTAATTGGAAATTAAAAGTTATTTGTGTCGATATATTTTATGTTTTAAATTAATTTTTGTATATGATCTTGAATATTGGTATCATCTATAAGATTAAACATTCGAACAACACTCCTAAATATACATATGTATGTACATATGTATATTTGCTATAGTAAAATTGAATTGCTACGAAATTTCGACAAAAAAAGTGGAATTTGTGTTTTTGATTACATTATATTATATATAATGTAATGTAATGTTTTTGATTACATTATATTATATATATTATATATATCTACATACGTATGAATTGGTACTTAATATTAAAATTATACAAAAAAAAATTATATGCAGTTCAAATTTATTTTAAAACTTTGAGGAAATTCTTACAAAATCTTGGCACAACTTTACTTTGGGGCACAAACTTTTACTATTAATTGAATATTTTAATTTATTTGTTGTTTGTATTAAATGGAAAAACGGTAATTTTGATATTTTACTAAATGGACTTATTCGAAAATTGTGAAAAAGATGATATGAGGAGAGGGGTGCTCATAGCTTGTTTGCCTCTAGGCGTAACTACCCTAGCTACGGCTCTGCTTTGGGCATATCTTTTATGTCCCAAAATAAAGATGATTGGTATTATCGAGTAACATTAAAATTTTGTGGTTAAAAAAACAGGAAAACAAATCGTGTAAAATATGGACAGTTTCATGGTAAGTCCAAAAATTAGGAAATAAAAAACCCCAAGTAGATAAATAACATTCATATAATAATCATGTATAAATTATTCAAACAAGTCATACGTAAATTATAATTCGTCGCACTTGAGGAAAACCGATTTAGATGAATACAACGATCTAATGGCCCACGTATTTAATGTCTTGGAAATACCTGTCTATACTTAATATTTTTTTACATTCATTGAAAATTTGACTTCTCATTGAGTAAGATCCGGCTGTTACAACAGTTGCGAAGTTCACTCAATGAAATTCATCAGAAAAAAAAACTACGTACTACGTACTATTTTAATTGTTGAGCAACGTGCTCTGAATGAATTATATTATATTACATTATAGATGATTTTTTTTTTTGACCCGGCTCGGCAATGATTCGGTTATGAAAATGAAAAGTGGGTTAAATATTTTACATAATAACCGCTTCCTCTTGTGAGATTTTTTTTCATCTGCGAGTATTCCGACGAATGCTTCAAAGTGTAATGGATTTGTGTATGAAGAATAATTGCCGATTACGAATTTTGACCGCGTTTTGTAACACTTAAAATTTGATATACTTACTTACGTCGTGAAATTGAAAGTTCATCAGTTCACGGTCCGGTATATGTACCTATATACATATGTCACAGCGAAATTGTATTTCAAGTGAAAATATGTTTTCACTGACATTTCAGTGAAATCATAAACAGTTTTAGGGTTGGTTTTATTCATTTAAGATTAGATTTTTAGGGTTGGTATTATTTAAGGGTTAGGATAGGCTACGTTACGTAAGGGTTGGTCCTATTCATTTAAGATTGGGTTATTAGGGTTAAATTTATGTAGTTAAAAGTTGTAAATTCATTGTTTGATACATTTTCACTGCTTGAATTTGTGAAAATATATTTTCACTTGAAATATGCTTTCACTGTATATAATCTATTATAATATATTATATAATTTCGAAAGAGACTTTGTATGTAAGTATCTTTGGTTGGGAACTTCGTAAACAAAACAACGTGTCTATGACGACAATTCAATTGGTTGAGTATTATATTTTTTTCGATTCAAATAAATTGAATAAAAAACCAAATGAATATTTACTATTAGATTCGCCATGTTTAAGCTGTTTATATTACAAATACTGAGCGAAGCCGGGTAATACAACTGGTATATAATAATAATGGATTTCAAAAGTAGTTCGAACAATTACAATGACTTGCGAAATGTTTGCTCAAAAGACATAAACGTAATACCAGAAGTGTTTGTTTTGTACACATTTGCGGATATCGAAATATTCGCAATTGAATTTGATTAAAATAGAAAAATCCCCGGTTTTGTTTTGGAATATTTCTGACGTAATATTCAAATGATGGCCAGTTTTGATTTTAATATAACTTAATGAAAAATTTTGTATGGTAATGTCTTTAAAATAAAATTGAATACGGTCTATTATTTTTTGATTATAATTAATGGCGAATTGCGTTTTAATATTTTATGTAGGTACTATTAATATCATGTTTATATCTGTTTATGACCGTAAGTTTAATTTGCTTATGAGACAAGTCTAAGGATTCCAAAAATGCCGACAATTGTCACTACCAGTTCTACTAAAATATAATTGTCCACTTTATGATAAAATATTAATAAATTAATTATAGTTAAATTGTCGGTAAATCAATGATTATTTTAACCAATTACATTCCCAATTACAAAAATACGGAATTAATCTCTGGTGTTCGTACGATTTTTTCGGCACACTTAATCTATGATTTAAAATTTATGATACACTAGCTGTATTACCCGGCTTCGCTCGGTATTTGTTATATAAACCGCTTAAACATGACTAATCTTATAGTAAAAATTTTATTAAATTGATTTGAATAGTTTTTATTATAAAATTTATTTGAATACTCATTTGTTTTTTTTTATTAAATTGACTGTCACGAACAAACAAACATACATATGTACATATATAGTAAGTCTCTTTCCAAATTATATGAATACCAGAATCCGGCACCTGCGCCCCTTAGGACTTCACCGCCGGAGGATTCACCCCCTAGGGCTCCGCCCCCGGCGTGAAGGCGGCTTCGCCCTCGGCGCCTTTGCCCCCGGGGACTTCGAATCCTTTGAATCGAAAAAAAAAAATCGGCGCCTATGAATCGAAAAAAAAAAATTGAATTCGTCGTCTACGAACGAAGGTTACATACATATGTATATGCATACATACATACATATATGCAAAGTCTCTTTCCAAATTATATATTAGATTAAGGGGCTCTTTTGAATAGCAGGTCAAACGGGATATTTAGTGTTGATTTATTCTTCGGCTAATCCATACAAGCTAGCTGATACAATGCTTTTTTCTATATTCAAAACAATTTGAAAGTTTAAATTTTTATATTTCGGTACTTCTGGTAGACCCAAAAGTTTAATTTTTAACAAAAATTGGTTGAAACGGTTTCGGGAGTACCGGTATTAGAATGCCTAAAAACGAGTAATTTGAGTAAAAATCAATGTGAAAAATTGCATTTTTTATATATGAATTTATGAATGCTTATTTGTATGAATGTTCATTTGTAAAAAAAATATTTTGAATTATTTTTTACAATTTAATTTATATTTCATTGAATTCGATCAAGCCCGGCGTTGCTTGATCGAATTAAAGTAAAAAAATTTTTTTTCGAAGGTTTCAAATGCTTTCAAAAGCAGTCTATGGTATTAATTAGATTAAAATGACATGTTTGATGATCTATATTTGAAAACTGTTTATTTTGATTGACATATGTATGTACATACAATCATATAAAACAGATATTTATTTATTTAGTAAAAATATTTTTTTACTATATAAAATAATCTTAAAATTTACGTATAGGAGAAATAATTTTTTATATTGATTACATATTTAAGCTGAATCTGAATAAGATTTTATAATATTGAAAAAATATATAATTTTAGATATATTAAAAAAAATAGTCATTATCTTATTTACGCTCGGTGGATATGAATTAAATATCCAAAGTGAATGAAAAACTAAGATAAATTTGACTGGCAGGTGTATGGTAATGTTTAAATTGAAATTATCGTGTGCACGTGCTAAATTTGTAAACGAGTCTTTAGCTGTGTTTGTACTATTTGAGTTTGGTCAAAATTTACTTTGGCGCTCGAAATAAACCCGAATCAACACTACAACTTCTGACAGAATTGAGTAATACAAGCGATTAATCTCCAGCGTACAGTTTCAGCGAGGAGATAATCGAGTCATTAATTCAAAACGAATTTGTGTAATCGGACGCTGTGGATTTCCGTCCATAAACGAAGTTCGATCACCACTTGGGGTCTGTTACAATATTTCATGCATATAAAATAGTATTGTTGTGTCAAACTCGGGCGCACGGGCCGCATGCGTCGATTCATACACTTACATTATTAGTAACACTTTATTTTTTACTAAAGAGTCGACGATTTAAAGCGAATCGTGTTTAGATGACGAGTTAATACCTGAAGTATATAAACATCTTATTGTAATCACTGAGACTCTTTACAAGTTTAATAGAAATTCTGTCATAGAATCTCCTGATTGGTTTGTTAGTTAATATCTTCGACTAGTGCAATGTAGTTTTGGGATTGAAGTCTTTTCAGGTTAGGAAACATAGATGAGCGTGTTATAAATGATTTTTAGTGTTTTATTTTGGATTATCTGGAATTTTGGATGAATTATACCATACATTGCCAATGTGATATATTATAAATAAAAATTATTAAGAATAAATAACGAAAAAAAATGATTAAAAATCAATTGTATATTATCGAAAATGTTACTACATTTGTACATACATCAATTGTAATTTTTTTTTATAAATTTGAAAAATGTGACTGAATATTTCTTCAAAATAATAAACACATCATGTTAAATCTTTAAAATCATTAAAAATCACAAGTATACAATTAACTATCCAGTAAAGTTTTACTACTCCGATTTTGCAATAGTTTATTTTTGTAAATAGCAAAAAAGAAATGCTTATTTTTATATCATAGTTTCAATAAAAAGAAAATCGAGTATTTTACACTACACATTATAGAAGTAAAACTTACATAAAATCTACATAAAATGTTGCAATGTGGAGGAGAGGGGGAGTGAGGGAGTTGAATGGGGGGGGGGGGAGAATTTCAGTTCCATTTTTTTCAAAAATGAAACTATCACATATTTTTTTCCAATATGTATCTCATCGATACATATTTGAATGATTTAATAATTGGATTCAAATGGAATTGCTCTCAATCGTATCCGGAATTGACTCGTTTTGAAGAAGGGAAACTCTGACGTAGTAAATCAAGCATTCGAAGGGGAAAATACATACATACATATAATATATTATCCATACAAACGAATCGATCCAAAGTGTATATTTCACCGTGAAGAATGGCCAATTTAAGACTTTTAAACAGTTAGATAGGATCTAAAGCTATTCCAAAAGGAGAGATTACGTCTAAATTTCCCAGAAAACCCTCCGCAGTGATAAATAGCACATCTACATATGTATAGATAAGCGAAATCAAACGTATTTCAGTTTATCATTTGAGTATTTCCAACATAATTGATTTAAGATAATGGAGGTTCTGGTTGGTGGATTTGTACCCTATTTTATGTACGGACGAAATACCAGTCATAAGTATTACCAGATGCTCAGCATTTAATATATGTATGTAAATGTGTATAATGATTTGAATTTAGCGAGAGGAATCTCGTCTTGCTTTATGGATGCAGTTCGTGCAATTTTCATTCGTTTCCTGAAAGGCACTTTGACACAAAGAAAATCGAGAGATACGGTTTTCCAACGGGTTAGTATCGCTTTGAAGCTTCTCTGGCTTCATTTCGTATTGCAGATTGAATATTTGCATTTTGTTTCAAAGCTTACATTTCAAAACCGTTTAAAATTAATTTAACATTGCCTATGTAAGCATGGTTTTGGTTCTTTAGAACTATGATTTTTAATTCATCAAACTGTATATACTCTTGTATAGGTTTTAAACTATATTTAAAAGTTTAAATGCTGAAATATTGCAAAATTGTCTTGAATTTCGCGTTCCTATTTGAGAATTACTTCATAAACCAATTATGTATCTTAGCAGATTTTGCGCAAGGAATTTTAAAGGCACATACAGTTAAAGCTGGAACTCAATTATGAGGGGCGGATTTCCAAGCCATAGGGGGTTGAACGAATTTGCTATCTGCTACACTATCTGGGTCAGTCAGAGGGCACATGTGCATATAAATATGCGATTTATGTCTTACCGGTATCCATCTATACTCTACAACTATTTCAATATTTTTTTTGCATTCGTAAACCTATTTAAAAAAAACTCTCTCACGGTTGCGTTAATGCTCACTACAAAGAGGTTGCCTGGTTCGATCCCATGGATTGACCTAGATTGGAAATAATTCAATCGGGGTATTTTTGTAGTGCTGCTGGTCAGACTTTCAGAGTTTGCTAATTTATCTGATTTTATTGTTGAAACAGTTCCTCATAAAATTGGCAAAAATCATCTTATCCATTATTTGAATATAAGATTTCAAAATTTATAATCTATTAATTTGATTGAAGGACTATTGGACAAATGGACACTCGGCCGGTGGACACTAGACTGACGAATATTTGGCTAAACGGACATTAGGTTGATGAAATTTGGCCGAACGTAAACTAGGTCGGTAGAAATTTGGCCGAATGCAATTTTTAATTGTTTAAATTTATTAAAAATCAAATTTTAAAGAAGCTGGGGTGACACCATAGTAATGTATCTGATTTTAGTGAGTTTTGAGTAATTTCGATACACAATTAGCCAAATGTCTGGTCCAAAAGTGTCCATTCGGCCAAAAGTCTGCGTACGATAAATTTATATATGAGTCGTTATATTTGAAACCGGCATAAGTCCACTTTTCGTCATTTCGACAAATAAATCGCAAAACATTAAATATAATGTTTTGCGTTTAACAATATTTAAAAATACTGGTGGCCTGCAATACGTTAATTCCGCTTATCTGAGATTCTGGACATATCGAATAACAATTTGTGAACTACATCAAACAGAAATAGTGTTTTTGGAACTGAAAATTGGACTTCCGTCACTTTCAAATATAACGGCTCATATGTATGTATGTACAAGTTTAATACCATAGATGTCGCTTAGAGCAACCCAAAAATTAAATTATAGGAAAAATATAAAATTGAGTACATCTGCTACTCCAAGTACTAAATAATTTTTACTTTTTTTTTTTGATTTTCTAATTTAAATTTTAAATTTTTTTAAATCTTTTTTTTTTTTTGATTTTTAAATGCTTTTTATTATTACGAAATTATGTTCACAATACATCTTATATCTATTTCAATAGCTACTGATCTACTGATCATTTTCTATTTTACAATTTAATTTAATTTGGTTAGTAATCATAGTATTATATTATTCGAATGTTAATCTACAGCATAATAGGAAGAAGACCTCAAAAAGCTATTTACAATCATTTTTAAATCATTTAAAATTTGAGTCCCACTATATGTACATATATAGAATTACTTATTAAGAGTGGCCAACACCCAATGTATGTATGTCAATATGCAGATCGAAAAGTGTTTTCATCTCTGGATTTTTCTCATGCCCGATATTTGATAAATCCGCTAAAATTAATTTTAAATTAAAACGTACCTTAAAAAAATATATTTTTAAGATCAGAGTCTGAGTGGTGTTTTTTTAACGACTCCACAACCTTGTTAATAAATGCAAATACAATTCGAGATTTGACTCTTCACTTAAAAAAAAAAACATTCACCAATCGACGGTTGTCAAAAGATTACTCATGTGGGTTGGATCTTTTCGGCATAACTACATCTATATAACATATGTACATATGTACATTGCGCCACAAGAGTGGACTGGTTCCCAGTGGCCGTGTTTGGACTGGCCGTTGAGTGTTACTGAAAGAGAAAGGTTTGGGGATCGCGACCCGGTTTCGTCTTGGACCAAACATACACATACGCGAACCACCTGTAGCCGACTTGATTTTTTTGCCGGGCATCACGTTGCACTCGGTTGCATCAACCGTCACCTTTCACGTGGATCGGATGAAACCGTTCCGTGGAGTCATCACTGGCGGTCGATAGATGGCATAGCATTACAACCGTTTTGGTATTATGAATACGAATGCACGAGCTTGATTAAAAGTTATAAATTAAACTTTTATAGGTTATAATCGCTATACGTAGACTATAGGATACAGAGGTGTGACACAATGGATGGACCACTAAGGTTAAATAGTAAAACAGGCTACTGAATGCAAATATATATTTTTTTTAAAACACGTGAACAATTTTAATATAAACTAGTAATAAACAAAAAAAGGTTTATTAATGAAATAAAATTTAAATAAATACTTTAAGTCTTATGTGAAATAAAATATGATTTTTTTTCCCGAAACGTCTTGACACCGCCAAAGGCGAAAAACTGCTAATTGACCGATTTTGCATCCCCCTTCGACCCCTTTTTTTTTCTTTTCAACTTGAGTCACTACCTGAACCCTAACTAGCATATTCAATCTCAAATTTTTGTTCATATTTGCATTCAGTAGCCTGTTTTACTATTTAACCTTAGTGGTCCATCCATTGTGTCACACCTCTGTATAGTAGCGTTAGACTTACGAGAACCAAACATGCATTCGTGCAATGTGTTTTAAAATTGTAAGGACGTAAAATAATTTCTTTATTTTTATTATAGTTTAATATTTTGATTTAATAATTTCTATATTTTTTATTAATTTGATTACAATATACATAGGTAATTCAATCAAAGGTCTTTAATAATATCTCTGTAAATTTCTGAAATGTCATCTTCTTTAATATATAATTTCGAAAGAGACTTTGTATGTATGTTTGTTTGTTTGGTTCGTAATAAAAAACAAATGAATATTCAAATAAATTTATGTAAATGAAATAAAACTATTCAAAAAAATTTAATAAAATGTTTACTATTGGATTGGAAATGTTTAAGCGGTTTATATTACAAATACCAAGCGAAGCCGGGTAAAAACACTAGTTACATATACTAGTTATATATAAATAAGAACTTTACCGATTGACCTTTCCGGAATTTTGATCTGAAATTTTGTTGTCACGATAAATCAATCCATTTGTCTGTCGTAGAGGTAAACCAATCCATTTGTCTGTCTTCTACGATATTTTTATCGTTGTTGGCGATTTTACTAGAATAGTTTTAAATTTTTTTTCGTGTCAAAAATTTTTATAATTGAATTCTGAGATCATATTGAAGAAAAAACGTTTAAAACCGTCAATGATTTATGATTTAAGTATAAATATAAAGCGTCTATTTCATTATTAAACAATATTATTATGAGTACTTCCTGATATTGGCTGCTACCATTGATCTATATTGCTAAATTGCCCAACTGTTGACAGTTCTTCGTTTTCGATTTGTCGATTTGTTGAACTGTTTAATTGAGTTGTGAAGGGGCGGTAGAAAGTCGCGTTTGGATAGCAAGCTGTCATCGCTTCGATCTCACATAAGATTCCAACGAAATTTTTAATGAGTTCGTTGATGATAACTCCTCTAGCTTCATGTCAGAGACATTAACTTACTTCAATTTTAGCTATATCTTTAATACTATGACTAATTAGAGTAATCTTATCATTTTAGACATTTTTTTCAGAATACATTCTCAAACGTTATATTTTTGAAACAAATGTGTTTTTTTTGTACGAGCGGTGATTAATTGATATGAAGCCTTTTTTTGTCAGGGATTTAATCTAACTGAAAATTAGCATATTTTATTACGCTTTTATGCTAAAAGTAAAATAACGTATACAATACACGGGTAAGGATACGTTTGAGTGCTTATTGTAGGCAAAAAATGGCCATATCTATAAACGTCATTTAGGAAATTTTGCCGAACTCGTGCTATGATGTTAGTTTTTATTACTAATTTATTATAAATTGATATGTGGGGAAAGAATGCGTTAGTTCGGGTCAAAAACATCATTATTTCCGTAACGATGTTGCTGTATCGAGTAGTTAACTTTTTTTAAAATTTTATTATTAAGCAATTTAATGCTGAGAAATGCTGCAAAGTACTACACATTTAACGATGACTTTTATTATTGTAATTATTTTTTTGAAATTAAGAACCTGCCCGATCCTGTAAATATTATATTTATTATTATTATTATTTTATAGTGTTACGTGTGATAAGTATAGGTCAAGGATAAATATATGTATAATATTTTTAAGGTTCAAAAGGTTACACTTATAAATATTATTCATGTTATCGTTTTTGTATATTAATCGCTATCGATGATTTTTTATCACACTTTATGATCAATACAAAAAAATAATATGTATATTTGAATAAAAAATTTGTTTGAATCGGCAATAATAACGTATGGGGTATTAACTTTTTAAAAATCGATTATGTGAAAGAATTGATTTATCAAAAATCACTCGGCAATCTATTTTTGTTTATTGTTTAATGATATTTAAATAAGTTTCAAAATACATACATATGTACATATGTATGTATGTATCTACGTACGTTTGACTATCGTTCTAAAATGTCTACGAGGGGAAAGAGTGAACCAACTTTGCATAATAAATTTGAACCGAGAGCGATAAATATATATGTATTTATATCGGTTCGGTATTTTTTTCGACATCATAACTTTTGCGTTCGAAATAAAATAAAGTATGTTTACAAAAAAAAAAAAAAAATACACACTAAATTTTCACACCCGACAACATTTTTCGTAAACTCGATCGATACGTTGACCTTTTCGATGACGAAAAATAAATCAAGATCAAGACTCACACACGAACTCGAATCATCGTCTCTATTGGTTTTTTTTTCAACAAATTTTATTTTTATTTTACACATGTCTCATGAATAATTCATGAATGTATTTTTAGTACGCATATGAAATTTCACCGAACTAAACTAGCCTTTACGTACATATTTATGTTTTTTTGAAGTTGAAGATATTTGAGAAGCACTGTTCGGGTCAATAGTCTCTATTTGATTTGATTTTTAGGCATTTTTCCTCTCGTAACTTGAGGAATTTATTAACTTTGACCGCTGACTTTCGCCGACAAATAAATAAACATATTCTTTTTTTCACCCGGATTTAGTTTGTAATTAAGTATTAAAAATTAAAAAAGTGTATTCCTATACAATATCAGTCGAAATTCATGATACATTGACTACATAGAAGTGTTTCAGAATAAATTAAATATAAATGTTTTATTTGCAAAGTCACGTTATTCAATTCATTTTTTATTTATATTTAATGATATTATAATATTTTTATTGAATTTTTAAACTAATTTAGAATATTAGATAATTTGATTCATTAGAAACAGAATGGAGTAAATTTGATTTTTTGATGAAATATTTTATTGTATAAATACCAGTATTTAAATTTAATTTGATGAAAGAAATGATTTAAATTGATTAAAAAAAAAAATCAACAAATAAACAAGTTTAAAATTAACATATAGAGGTATCGCTTTATTAAAAAAAAAAACTTAAAAGTAATATATTTTGGATTATAAGAGGAAGAAAAAAGCTTTTTATTTTCAATTTCTATTCAAAAATATCAATTTCTATTTTTAAAACCAGCTAATAAAGATCTTCCTTAATTAAAAACGGATAATAGTACATTTTTTAATACTGTAACGTGGAAATATTTGAGAGAGTATCCACTGTCTAAGTGCATTCGTGGGTGAAAAATAGAAGCCCCGGGTTAAGCTAACGGGACTCAGTAAGTGCCTGAATAAAGGATACGCTGGGGTTCTCACAGAACGGGGCGAGTGCGGGTAGACAATAGACCCACCAACGGATCGGGAATGCTATGCTGGGCAACTTGACCTTTATAAGGATATACACACGGTAGATCAAGTATTCTGGAGTGAGCGGTGGTTACATTTGGACCTCCTGAATCGTTGAATAAATGCTGTGAAGCGACTTGGGCCTTTCATTTGGATCCTGAACCCACCCCAATGCAAGAACACTATAAGACGATATAAAAGGATTAAACCGATTATCGAGAAACAAACGTTTTTAATATATTTCAGCAATATGATGTAATTCATTCCAATACAGTATATATTATTTGTATGTGAACTAATTAGACAAATCATTCTACATGTGCGAATTTGATATTAAACCACCAAATCAAATTAGGAGATAATAATTAATAGAAATCGGCACACACACACTGTATGTAAACAAAAATTGATGCATTTTGAATGCACGACACAAAACACTAGTGGGGCTTCTGGTATTGATTTCGTATAGAGCAGACATATAATTAGTATTTCGATTGGCCAGTGTGGTTTATCAGATCATGTAATATACAACATAAGTACACATATACGTAGTAAGCATTTGCCATAATAGGTATTGTACGTATGTGTAAGCATAGACAGCATCCTCTAAAGCTATTATCAGGTCTCTCTCTCTCCGAGATCGGTTTATGCAGATATGACAAACATGCGGCTTGCTAACCGCACGCGGTCTGCAAATAGTTTACATATAATTACATACCATATAATTACCCTCCTATATAATTACATACCATATAACCACCCTTCATTTAAATTTAAATTTAATTTTTATTTTAATCATAACAGCGACAAGTCGGCTTATCATTATAGAGCGTGATAATAATAAATAAAACCCCATTCTTGTTCTCGATCCTATGTTTTCGAGGTGTCGGTACTCGAAGGTTTAAATACAAATTTCAATCGACAATTTATTTTAGCAAAAATATTTGCTTTAAATGTACATTTTTATTACCCGGGTTGGTATTCGATAAAAACATTATATGGTTTAATGAAATTTAATTTAATGAAATTTGTTCCTACCGGTATTACTTAAAAATGTGCCCACTATCTGTAGTACCAATATTGATTTATTTGAGCAATTTCTGCAATAAAAGTTAATTAATTATCATAAAAATAAAAATTAACATTATTTATTTTAATCAATTACTTGCTTGGTTTCAAAATGGTGTATTTTGATTGAAAGAATTTTTGCGTTGAAAATGTGCTTTTAGATTTTAAATATAATATAATGTATAATATAATTTGTTTGTTAGGAAACATAGGCGGTAGAGTAAAATGAGACACATTGAACAGTTTAAAACATTGTTTACTCGGCGGAGCGCCACAATTGTTTAAATCGTTTTACGCGTTAATTCCCGTTTTTCCCGTTTCCAATCTGGTCTTTGGTCGATTTTTTTTCACAATAAACTTCCCGGACATGCATTCAATAAATCCTGAAAGTCCTATTGTACAATAACGCATGCAACTCCCGTTCCCGTTCCCGTTTCTCGATGCGTTTCGATAAGTGAATGTTTCAGTTTCAAATTAATACTTAATAATCAAATTAAATTATAGTAAAGTATAGGAACCCATAAGTGAAAAACAGACAAACAATGATTTTTATATATATGTAGGATTGTTATGAGTGGTACGTAATGTAAGGTTGGTATGAGTGGTATGTAACGTAAGGGTTGGCATGCGTGCGCGCAAGTCGGTTACCAACGTAAACATTTCCTTAACTACACACTGGCGCTTCATACTCGAGAAAATCATAAGTACGAATATTATTATTAAAAGGTTTTATCCCGTTTTTTTTCACAGTAATCTTCCCGGACATGCATACAACATATCCTGAAAGTTCTATCGTAATCGGTTCAGTAGTTTAGGAGCCTATTCGAGACAGACAAACAGACAGACAGCCAGGCAAACATTGATTTATATATACATATGTATATAGATATTATATATACATATATATCGATTATTTACAATTCAATTTATAGTAACGTTTTTAGGAATAGTAACCACATACAGTTATGTAATCCACGAAAACATTGTTTTTCATTTATCGGTAAATACGAGTATACCAGCAGTAGATAAAATCATTTATCGTTTGCCGGCTTATGAAATTTGACGGTAAATTTCAGTCCTCAGTATTGACTGATTCTTCGACTGATCCATACAAACGTTTTTTTCTAAATTCAAAACAATTCAATTGACCTGATTATATTTTGTACTACCGGTATTACTTTTAGTAGAATTTTGACAAAAACGATAGAGTCTGTGGTAATACCGGTATCGGAATCCCTACCAAGTATCGAGTACTCGCATTGGCTTGCAAAGAATGATTATAGCCAAATGATCAAAGATGAATATGTCGTAATTTTATAAAAGCAATGATCCAATTAGAACAAACTGCTGATTTTAATTAAGAATAGATACAAAGTCCGTTCGGCTCAACCTCTTTTGCAATACGAGTTTGCCACACCTGTTTCAGAGCGTAGAGAGGCGTTGTTATTGTACATTGTGGCTACATTCATCTCGGATCGAATTTTGAAACTGGCGAATGCATCCGATTGGTCGATCACCGGTGAAGATGAAAGTGGTTCCATCAAGTTTCGCCCAAGCTTAATTGCTCACCGTACTTGGACGTTGATTTCGATTTCGTTCAACGGCTGCACGTGCCTTTTATTTATTTCATTATTATTTTTACTGGTATTATACATTGTAAAAGTGAAAAGCGAATCCCGTCCTGTTCGGTTTAAGCCGCACGATTAAAATGTCGGGTCGGTTTCGCAAACATTACGCGTGCAAAAGCTCCTGTACGTCATCATGAGGGTGAAGTGTTGATGGAATATGAACAACGGGCATTCACAATATATGTGTTTGGATTGTGTTTATTCTTTGAACGGACTAATTTGGATTAATTCCATATTGTTCAGCCATTATTGATCGTATGGAGTGTCCTTGTGGATACAAAGGGCGTATGTTGGTTGGGTTATTTACCGGAGATACAAACGATAAATGGTTTGTTTACCAGCCACATGAGGGTTTCGATTACCGCTTTTGTTCGATTCATTCGAATTGAAATGCAAACTATGATTATTTAAAATAAATACAAACGTAAACGTATCTATTGTTCAATCGTTATTGCTTGCCTGATAGCATTTCATTAGATGATAAAATAGTAGAAGTAGTAAATAATTATTTATATTTAGTTCAAATAATAGACATGTCCGGCAGTAGAGAAGAAGAAATAAAGATACGTATGAAATTAGGATGGAGTGCATTTGGACGAATGAATGTTGTTTTTAAATCAAAAAATGCCACTATGTCTGGAGAAAAAAAATCTTCGATCAATGGATTTTGCCAGTGATGACGTATTGATGTGAAACTTAGACATTGAACGCCAAGATCCTACACAAAGGTTAATGCACTCAAAGAAGTATAGAACGCTGTATTCTCGGTAGAACGAGGAAATATAGGAAGCGGAATACATGGGTGAGAAGTATGACAAGGGTAGTGGACATAGTGGATAGAGTAAAGAGATTGAAATGGCAATAGGTGGGCCACGTGGCTAGAAAAATGGACGAAAGAAGTGCTAGGATGGTACCCGAGAGAATGCAAAGGGTAAAAGGGAGACCGCAGAGAAGATGTAGAGATGAAATTAGGAAAATGTGTAGGGTGAGATGGATGAGAGTTGCGCAAAACAGAGACGAGTGGAAGCGTGTTGGAGGGGTCTTCTAGCAGTGGATGGTGAGTGGCTGTAGATGATGACGATGATGAATATGTACATATATATTGGGCTTAGCATGACGTATCATATAAAAGGAAAAGCTTTGAGTTTCGTTCTTAAGGATGTATACGAAATATTATATATCACTTGTGTAAACAGGTGTAAACGATTTGGACCATATTTATGACAAATTGCAATTTTGAGATTATTTTCTAGAAACGACGATGAGTAGACAAATGTTGCGTAAACAAACCGATAAAGGATTCCTTATGTATATACATATACATATGTATATATTAGTCGAATTAAAAATACAAAATTCAACTGGCAACACATGTGTGATAGTTATGGAAAAATAAAGTAAAAATGTAAAAGTGAATTTTAAGTTTTGTGGTTACCGACAGAGCAGCGCTTTTTAAACTGTGTACACTTTTGTATAAAGTAAAATTTTTTTTTTTTTTCTTGTTCATATATTATGTTGACAATACATTTTAGCTTCCATTGTATAGCTACCGATTATTTTTTATTAGCTTCACTCTGTTAGTTCAGTGAAATTTCTGCCCATCAAAAATTTGTGATCTGATTTTGAACCACTTCCACTCTTTGAAAGATTTGCAAATAATCTTATTATTATTTGCAATTATTAAGTATGTATACATATATAGGAAGTTAAGGTTTTCATATGAATTTGAATAAAAAATGTAATTAATTAATACATTTTTGGTATAGATAAATAAAGATAAATTATAAAATATCGTTAAATTATTATGCAAATACATATACATACTTATATGGAAATGAAGAAAAATTCGAGATATTTATTATTTTTATAAAAGTACAACTTTAAATTAGTTTCAGCCTCTATTCTCATGGACTAGTTGGGTTAATCAGCTCAAGTAATTGATGATCCCTGACTCGGCTTAATTTAACCTTTTCGGTCCGTTTAATAAACTACGCGTCGAGATTACAGCACACTCCCAACTATTTCCTTCACACACATGTATGTACATACAAAAATATATTGTATTGCAATAAAAATATTTTGAAAAATCAACGAAGAGCTTTGTTAAAATATTTAAACAGGAACAAAACTGCATTATAACTTAAATAACTAAAATATATAGATATCATTACGATGTGTAATTTGTATTGAAATGGTTACCCATATGAACACTGGAAGAAATTCGATACATTTCCATGATTTTCTTTTTCACGTTTCGTGAGTTTCCGTTCACAATTTCCATGACTTTTTTTCTAAATTGAAACAATTTCAGGATATTTATCAAAAAAAAAAATGAAACGTTTCTAATTTGAAATGAGATATAAGTTCAGATAACTTTATATTCGTGTCATATTTTTCTCTTCTACATATTTAAAAAACATATATGGATTAAAGAATTATAGTTTCGTTATAAAATTCACGGTTCCACGACAAGAGAAAATTTATCTATGCACTTGAGATATCGATTGATTCGAACTCAGAATCGATCATTGATCACGTTTTCATAATCTAGAAAAAAATGTGTGTCTGTGAGTTTTGGGGATTTTTTGAACACCGTTAGTCCAATAGAACTGAAACTTAGTATCGGTTACTGAAATTTTTTATCGATACAATGTAAATTTTTTTTTAATTTTTAAGTTGACCGGAAATGGTACTTCCCCTTATAGGTGTCCTCTGTTTTTGAAGTTTTTGAATGAAATTGTCCCCCAAACCACTAAACGAATCGGACTGAATTGTTTTTATATTTACTTGATATTTAATGTGTATAATATTTATAGTGAATTATAAGAAAAAAATTTGAGCAAAATTAGATAAATTAGAACTTTTGTCTTGTGTAAGTTTCCATACATTTGCGCTCAATTTGTAACGAAAATGCTCTCATAGACGGTATGTGTGAATGTGTATGTATTTTTAATTTTCTAATTTTGTTTTGTTACCTTCTTATATTTCTCAAATACATAGATAAAGTCGTGAGTTGGTCACATCCGAATTTTTTTTGTTGCCATTTATTGCAATGCGCGATTAACGCAATCGATATTGCTTAAGCATTGTGTATTAGGTCGTCGTGATCGATGCGTCTAAAAACGCTGTAGGTACTTATATGTATATGTATGATGATTAATTCGAATTTGCGAAGGTCATGCGTGATGTGCGAATGAACTTTGACATGTTTTGATGATTTCCAAGACGAAAGTTGGGGAATCACTCGGTCGCAACCGTGGAAAATTTGCATACGAAGCGTTGGCGCGGGGGCTTTCGTCGGGTTTTTCCAGTTTTTGAACTGGTTTTCACGGATCTCATTTTGAAAATAATAAAAAATTAAAAAAAAATTATAGAAAAAACAAGTCCAACACTCGAAATCTACTAAAGTTTTTTTTGTTTTGTATTATTATAAAATGCGAGATTCTGTTACGCAATTATAGTTTTTTTGCTTTGATTTGTGTTAACGCAATAAATAAAAAATTAAAAAATTCGATTGTCATAATTTCTTCTCTACTGGTAAACAATGGCTTAACCAGTGAGTTACGCTGTACCTCAATATAATAAAATCATCAAAAATCGGTTTATATATTTATAATCAGACAATTTATGTCAACAATCTTCACACACTAGACCGCTCTATTAGTATTCAAAGCAAGAGAGCAAGAAAGCATGATTTTTCTAAGACAAGCATCCATCGAACGCTGATCTTTGTTAATGAGGAGGTAAGGCCAATTTTGAATTAATAAAAAATTCGGATAGTAATAAGACATTTCCAATTAAAGTAGTAATAAGGAACTCTAAAACCAAATTGCAGCTTTATCACAATACAGATTGATCCAGAAGATTAATTAGAACAGAAATAATTATGAAATTTTAAATTTTTACGAGTCTAGAAACTAATTATTGAGATTGTATCTTTTCTACAGTAAAAAACATGGCTTGGTAATGTGTTGAAATAATGTTGTAGTTGTAATGTAACGAATATGGCTGAATCAGTTAGTTGAATGAGATGAAAAATGTTTATGAGTTGGTTCACTTTTATTCGAAATCGGAAAGCTCGAGTGCGGCTTAAAATCGTGTAGAATATTTTGACGATCCATTGTCATTAATCAATATTGAAAAATAAAATAAAACAAGCCGCATTATAGATGATATCATTTTGAAAAAAAGCTAAGTATGTAGTAGATATGCTAAAGAAAAAAGAAAAATATTCAACGATTTATTACATTTAATTCGAGGGAAAATATGCGTAAAATGTCTATGCGATGTGTTTATATTATAAGACGTTCTTTTCGAATGAATTTAAAACAAAACAGAAAAAAAAAACAAATTAAAACTTGAAGTAATATTTTTTTTTGTATTATTCGTAGACGAATTTTGTCGCTGAGCGATCTGGCAATAATGAATATTTTCGTTGATATTATATGTTAATGGGTTTTTAACGAAGATGTTTTGTTGAATAAAAATGTTAAATAATAGAACGGGATATTGAAAAGTTCTTTTCAACGAAAAATTTATGAAATTTCATATCGCGTAATACGGCAGAATTATTTAATGGTTAATTACATATGTGAAGAAATCGGCGCTTCGACGCTTAATTTACCGAAAACGCTTTGAAAGTATTTCAGTAAATGTTTAAAATTTCACATCTAATTTCATACAACAGAATAATAATTTTTGGGGCACCCCGACAAAGCGACATACGACAATGTCACGAAGGACAAATATATAAATTCCTAAATATTATATTTTATATCCAATTAAAATTAAAACACACACATAATACTACATTGGCTTACTAAATTTAAAAGCCTGCTTTCGTATTTTGAAAATTAAATCCTCGACAGTTTTTGTATTTGATTTTTAATTGAAAGTATTTTTAATATGAAAGCCCAAGTTCCATAGCCTCAATTCTAAACTATTGAGCTGTTACTACTTATTGAAAACTATTTCAATAAGTAGTAGGTTTAGGAAGTAATCACACAATTTATTTTACTACATACATATATATATTTTTATATACATATTAAGTTGTCCAAGAGCTAAACCTTTGATATTTGAAACAAGTTTGAGTTTAAGTTGAAAACAAATACTATTATAATAGTAGAATTTAAAAGATTGAGTAATAAAACTGAATGGTAGCATTACCTTATCCATACATACATACATACATAAAAAAGTAAAAATAAATTTTACTTAGGCGACGCCCGGTATATGCTTACAACCTGATGTTGGGCTTAATATAATATTACGTAAAATATATGTATTAGAAAATGGAATTACAAGCATAAATATAAACATTTTAATATACTCATATGTGCATTCGGTTTATTAAAGAGTACAGTAGATTGAAACCATCAACAAATTCGGACTATCAGAATTTACGAGAGAGGGGATGCTGATTTTTTTGTAACCGTCACAACTAAGGTTCGGCGCGACCCAATGCTATTTAGACAAAAAATGGGTTCATTATTGTCTATAACAATGGCCAACTTTTTTTTGTTTGCTCTCTAGCTTTGTATATCATTGTAATAGACAATGGTGAACTCATTATTTCTCCAAATAGGACTGGCTCGCGCCAATCTCTAGTCACAACAATTAAGTGAGATAAATCGTCAAACTCTCATAAGAGATGCATTAAATAACTATCCAGAATGATTTTTTTTATTCCAGTTGGTATTTGAAGCGAGATAGGCTTTAGATGTATACCGGGCGACGACTGGTATTTTATCCAGGTGTACAGTATTAACAATAATATTGGTGATAAGATAATACAGGTGACAGTGGAGTCGACTATGTAAGAGCAAGGTTAATAGAGCGGTCCATCAATCATTCTCAATGTGTGGTGCGGGCCGCTTTGCGAGGTTGTCAAACGCGGTTGCGCAATCCGCTAAAGAGCCATTACGTCACGACGATACCGGAAATGGTGTTAATTTCGCTAATGCCACAGTAATGGGCGAACAGTAGCAGCAGGTGAATTTCTTCTTGGGCTACAACCAAGCCGACGAGGAGATAAAGACCAAAAAACAACAAAGAGAAAAAAAAAATACTGCAAAATTGGCAATTAATCACTACTCCACTGGAAATGGCTATTTAAGTATTTACTGCCTTCGACTGAAATTTACTTTCACTCTTGTTTTGCGAACGTGCTTTCTCAGAACAATTCCATCCAGTACGTATAATATATGCATACATACAAGGTGTGGCAAAAGTCCCTTAGCAATATTTTTACTTTATCTATGCACGTAGTAAAAATAGATGAAGTTTTGTGATCATGCGAAAATTGGAACTCGAGATTTTTTTTTTATATAATTTATAGCGTTGTTATAGATTAGGGTTTCCAACAGGTCTCTTTTCAAGAAAAATGTCCTCTTTTTTGACAAAATACTTTCGTTCTCTCTATTTTGTCATATATGATCATAATTAAAGAGCGGACCAACTTTGCGCAGTTCATTGTTCATTGTTCGCCTTGCTTTGTTCATTTTTACGATGAACCTTTTTTTATGCTCTCCTAGCTTTGTAGTTTGCTGTTTCCTGGAAAATAGACCCAAAACGCCCCGTTTCCTGGAAAATGCTCGCTTCCGGTCCTACCTCGAATCATAATGTTCTCTTTTTTGAAGTAGCTAACTTTTTAACATTTTGTAATGATTACAAAAGCCAGCAGCATAGCTTGGTCGTTAAGCTTCTGCCTAACACCGAGACGCGCCGGGTTCGATCCCATGAGCTGACCTCGATTGAAAGTAATTTTTCTGAGTACATCTGTAGTGCTGCTGGTCACACCTGGATATTCATGACTTCAGGTCAATCATTTCCTATAAGAGTTTGCCAATTTTCTATGATTTCATTGTTGAAACGGTTCCGATTAAAAATTGGCTAAAAACCTTCCTACCACTATCACCACTATGTACAATAAAATGTATGTACAATTCATAGATGTCTCGTTAATTTGCGAGTTTTCAGTGTCTCACTTTAATTTAATGTAAATTTGAGTTTACATTATTTTTATTTTTATTTTTGAGTTTACATTACTTTTATATAATCTGAAAGCAACAATATCTTCATGATATCATGTCACGAGCCACTAAGGGCGAAAACACACTGTATAGTATGGAACGTCACGACCTTAAATACACGCTGTGACAGTGGGTGTTCCCCAAACCGAATTCTGGTGTAATTGCACATGCAAAGTGCTTATGTTTCTCCTACATTTCTTTAAAAATGGGATTCACCATAATGGATCTCTGTCAAGCAAGGATAAAATATCACCGAAAACACTCCATGGGGTGTGGACTATGTAGCATGTATATATGTATATGGGCTAGGGGTGCCGCGTATTTTTCACTTGTTTAAAAGTATCTAAAAAAAGCACGCACCACGTACTGCTCAGTGTGTTTTCGGCCTTATGATTTTTAAACGTATTTTATGTAAGTAATTCATAAAAATTTTACCAACAAATGAATTCACATGGTTTAAATTTATTATTATATTTGAAAAAAATATTTAAAAATAAAATTATATTAAAAAATAAAGGCGGGCCAAACTTTTCATCAGGTATTACTCTTTGATGATACGCCACTGAGAGCATTTTATATAAATAACATGTTCTAAACGATCATATATTAAATTTTGAACTAGTTCTCAATGTCAAAACTTTATTGTGATTTTTAAATAAAATAAAATATTTTTGAAAACTGTCCTCTTTTGATTTTACTTCCTAGCTGGCAACCCTGATATTTCAACACAACATATCCTGCATCGTTGGTCCCTATTGATAAAAAAAATATAAAGATAGATGTTTTGGTACATCAGTTCAACGATTTGTCTAAAATTCAACAGTGTAATGTATTTCGTAATTGTACATATGTAGCATACGAATATTACTCAAACGATTCAACATATCAGTGAAGTAATAAATTACTTTTCAAATGCAGAAAAACCATCATGATCATGATTTCCGATACGACTTCAAATTATAAAATAACAAATTGTTGTGTTTATATTTGCATACATGTATGTATAATGTAATACATACGTACGTTCATAGTAGCATTTTTTATGCAAATATCACAGTTGCACACTTGCACGGAAAAGTTGTCGAATCACTCGTCGTCTCGTTAATTTATACTTAATCTGTCATGTTTAATATAATTTCCATTCATAATGCCAACTTTGAGGTCTCGTTGTCAGCCGACGAAATGATTGTTTTATCGTATATTACTAAATGTATCTATTGGAACCATAATATCAGTCGATTATGGGTGATTGTGCGTGAGTGGGTGGCTGGAGGTCGTGTGGGTGATGAGGATGGACGTGCGAGTAAATGTCATAACTCTAAAAACGACGTTAAACGTGGAAGGACTTATTAAATAATCTCCGGATGTGTCTGTTGAATTTGTCGTTTTTCACTTTTTCCTTTTGACACTTTTAGAATTTAATTAATGAAAATTAAAGTGTCAAATGTGAATGAACACGCTCGGCGGAAAGTATGACGTTATTACATTTTTTTTCCGCTCTTATACGAAGGCTGTTGAGATGAGACAATACGTCATCACAATTCAGTTTTTTCTGATATTAACGATTCAGTTTTGTTTCATACCATCTAATATATAATTTTGTAAGGTTTAATGTATGTAAGGAATAGTTGGTAGAATCCGTAATGGAAAAAACCTAATTTTCTATGACGATGATATCGATTTCGCTTTCGATTTTGATTCCGCTTCAGGATTACTTTTTCAGTTCCGGTTCCTTTTCCTCCGGATTCTTTTTTAATTTCTGGATGCCTTTTTCAATTTCAGATCCAGATGCCTTTTTAAATTCCGGATCACGATTACTGTTTCAGTTCCGGATCCCGATTACTGTTTCAGTTCCAGTTCTGGATTATTTTTTCATATTCGCATCCGGATGCCTTTTCCAATTCCGGATCACGGCTCCTGTTTCAGTTCCAGATCCTGTAAATTCGTGTGCTTATCTGTTTGTCATTAATCTGCCTATCAATCTGTCAATGGTAATAATGTACATATTGTGGAGGAGATGATATATATACAGATGACGATATTCAACATGTTTATAAGTACATACAGTGTGCATGAGTACAATTTGTCAATATTTAATATATATATACGTATAACATGCCTTGGACAAAAGAAATGTATATTGTATCAATATTCTGAAGACAGTGGATTTGGAACATCCTATTCTAGTTGAAATTTCTACAAACAATGAAAGGAAATTTCTCTACAACTCACCATATTCGATATATAATAATTAGCTACACTTCGTACGTGTTTTTCTGTTCTGCGGCACGTTTCTTCAAATTATATTGTTTCCACTTGTAAATCACGAACAAAAATGAGCTATGATCGAAGAAAGGATGTGTATTTAAATAATTACGTAGTAAAAAACCCTAATATTTAACGATTATAGGTTTTATTACCCGAAGTTCGTAAAATTTGAGTCGTTCCGTTTTCAGTGACCGGCACTGTATATACAAATGTATATATTTTCAAAATAATTTTATAGAAAAAAAATTGGAAACCCGTTGTAAGGTACGTATTTGGGTGACACCACTGCATATATAATAGGTATGTATGTATATTTGACTTTCTGAAAATTTGACTGATTTTTTTTTCTAACTGACCTTTGCATACATACACACACACAGTCAAATATACATATATGCATACAGGGGCGGTGCCTTTAAGGGCTACCGGGGCACTGCCCCACACATATTTCTCCCAAAAAAAAGAAAAAACCGGAACCAGAACCGTTTCTTAATTCAGTTCGGGTTGTCGCTTATTTGTCTAGTCCCGTGGTGGCCAGCTTTAGTTTACCTGCTTCTCTAGCGCTTAATAATATTGTAGATAAAGAGAAAAAAAAACTCTAGTTCTACATAGAAAGACGTTTTTAGTTTGGTGTTTTTTTAACGGTCTCTTTGGGGCAGAATAAGCCAGCCCCGGTCGTCTATATTCTCTATAAAATTCGGAAAAAATACGACAACATCAACGTTTTTCAATATTTCAACTATATTTTGCAAGGTATGCTTTTTATCATTAAATATTTTTTTATTATTCAAATTTTGCTTTTCTAAAGAAGACATAATGAACTTCAAAATCATTTTCCTGCCATAAAATTTATAAATAGATTAAGCCTTCTTGTTTCCCACCTGTTTTTAAAGTCATGAGCCGCCCCTGTGTACATACATATGCATGTATATACATATGTATAGGCATAAAGCGTCAACTAACGTACTAGCCATCTAGAATATGTATGTTATTAACCTAACCTAACCTATCTAAGTATAACATCTATACACATTGTAGATAATGTGCATACATACATAGAACCTTTCAAATGCGATTCCATCATTTATAATACGAATATCCTTTTTTATTTCATATACATGTACATATGTACATACATATGTATGTAGAAAGAGTGATATAAAATTTAGTTGAATCAATTGATTGAATGTTGTATTTCAGGTGCTGAAGAGTATATGGATTATTGGTATACATATATTCTACATTCAAAATAGCCTCAAATTAAGGATACCGAATAAGTTAAATGAAAGCAATTTTCTTTCAAAAAAGAAGACTTGTATAGGATGTGACGCCGTCTTGTTGAAATCGTTACTGATATTCCTTTAACGATTGCATCGAGGTTATGTTGCGTTTTACGTAAAATTGCCATAAATCACACATTCACTAAGAAAATGTGTATTTTATATAAGGAGAACTTCCGCACTAGCTGTCGGATCACTCGAAATGTTTTTATTGCAATCCTTTTTGATATTTTATCATAACTATTTCAGTCGAAGATGACACTCACGACGAACGATCAAACATTCAACTGCAAACATACATACATATTTGAAGATGCTGGTCCACTCTTTGGCGTAGCTGCAGAAAAAGACGAAGAAGATGCGCACGCATTCTAGCTAATTGTGATTAATGAATATTTTAGTTAAGGACAGGTTTTTAACGTCGAATTTATTTTTGAGACGATGAGCGTCATAATTAGTCGGCATTACAAAATTTCGTTCATTAAATAATATTACGTGTCACGTACATACATACATACATACGTACATATTTATCACATTAAATACGTACCTTACAAATATTATGATATAATCAACGAGCCCGTCGTCTTCCTCTCAATATTTTCATTATAATTAATTAATTCATCGCGAATTTTATTAGATTATAAAAAATATAATTATCGAGTTCCGTCTGTGTCGTCGTGATGATTGCGAACACGAGACATTGAATCGGGTAAATAATACATTAATTAATTAATGACGTTTCGAATGTTAATATAAATAAATTGGACGTTATAAAAGGTGGCGCGCTTTGAATTGATTGATTTGTTTGATAAAAAAAATTAATTATAAAAAATTATGTATATGTATTCGTATAATTATTTTTTTTGGCAAAATTTCAAGGCTTAGCGCGAGATTTGGAGACTGAATCGAATCATTGATTTTTTGTTGGTTAATATTAAAATTTGCCTGTCTTTATAGGGTTATACCTAGTAATTTGATGAATTTGCGAATTTGATTATTAGACGGTTGAATCTATTATGTTGTATTGACACGCTCGGCGTCGCCCGAGTAATAAATTACACGTCAATATAATATTTAATTTCGAAAGAGATTTTGCAAGGTTTTATTTAAGGTTTGGCGTTTCATTCGTAGAATCCGTGACGTCATCGAAAAAATATAATTTTATATGACAATATCGATATCGATTTCGATTCCGTTTTCGATTCCTATTTCGATTTCAGTTCCGTTTCCGATTTCAATTCCAATTTCAGTTCCAATTCCCGATTTTTATTTCAGGTCCAATTTCCTAATTACACTGTTCGACACGAAAAATGTTTCAGAGACGAGATATGACTTTTCTTATAGATATATGCCCAGAGAACACGAATCTGGTAATAAAAAAGTGTTGATTGGCTCGAGATTTGGAGATATACATATGTGTTTTTTAAATCGCGCGATTTTTCTATATCTTGGTGTTGTTCGGTCGATTTCTCAAAATCTGTTAATTTTCTGTTCAAAATGAATATTGGAATCTACAGTCGGGTATTTTATCTTTCATTTGTAGTACTTTTCAGCTTTCAAATCTCTCTAAGTAGTCGTTCAGTTCAAATCAAAAGTCAAAATTATGTATTTTCACTTGGGATTTTTTTCCACTGTTAATACTATATTATATTGAGTAATTTCTATTGAAACATGTTTATTAAGGTAGTGTTCTGGCTAAACTATTTTTTTATTTCGTTTAAAAGAGTTAATTGGATGTGTGGTGAACTTTAAATCGGTAAAATTTCGAACAAAAAGCTCTTACTAGTGTTTACTCGTATTTACACGAATCCGAATTGAATTAATAGGGATAATATATTAAATTATCTTTATTTGAGAATTAAATAACATTCCACTTAGAAAAATCATATTTCGACTATTCTTGTGGATTAATAACAAAAATTCGTTTATTTTATCGAGGTAAGCCAATATCTCGTCTCTGAAACATTTTAAAAGTCGTCATTTGTCGAACAGTGTTATTGATTCCGATTTCAGTTCCGAGATCGGATTTCTGTTTCAGTTCCGGAACCGGATTTTTTTTAATTTCCGGTTCCGGATTTATTTTCAGTTCCGGTTTCAGATATATATTTCAGTTGGCTGTCGTTAATAATATGTATATATTTTTGATTCAAATAAATTTAATAAAAAAACAAATAAATATTTATTATTATATTAGCTATGTATGTACATATGTTTAAGCGGTTTATATTACAAATACTGAGCGAAACCGAGTAAAACCACTAGTTCATTATACATATGTACATGCATATATAAAACATAAACAATTCAATATCATATATATATATATGTATAAAAACGGAAGATATTTATTTATGTATGTTTTTATACATGAACAATTAAGTATTGTGATAACAAAAAATAAAATACAAAACCACCCCAGCAAGAAGCCCCAGAGAAAACCGCGCCGTAAAATAAAACCGTGAAGTCTTAAAACATCATTCAAAGAATTGGTTCATATACATATATGTAGGTACGTATGTACATATGTTACAAAATCACAAAGCTTCGTATTTTGATACACTTACATACATAGACAAAGTAAAAAGTTGAAAATTCCTGCACCAAAGGGACCGAACAATGCTTGCATGTATCCGCTTTAATGTCGAACGATCCGGATTTCCGGATAATCGATCGTCTCTCGTTAATCATTCGGCTGTCGGAGTCCACGGGAATAATCGCCCGGCCCGGAATCCGGAAAGTTAGCAGCGACAGCGTTATGCCGAACCGATTGCCGGGATTCGCACACAAGCTTAATCCTGTTGATAATTCCATAATCCAATTAGCAGAATCGCTATACTTATGGTTACATTAGTGCTCTTTAACCCGTAGCACAATTAACCAGCGGCTCCCAATCTGTTATCTGTGGCCGGAAATAGCGTAAAGCTCTGTGGTAATTAATTGAAAGACTAAATATTTCGATTTTCCGACCGCTGCTCAAAATGCGCGTAGGTTTGTGTAGTTTCCTCTGTAAACGTTATAATGGAATCAAAATTAATACGTTCGCTCCGGGCGCGCACGGAGCCTGCGTTTTGTGATTAATTTCAAGTTGGCGGGGCACGTGTAATTAGCGTCTTGTTAATTTTAGCCGCAATTAGTTTCTTGTTTTATATTTTGACTGAAACGAAATATAATATTGCAAACAGTTTTCATGTTTTTGAAAATATTATATTTCAAAGTGGTAAAAGTCCAATTTTCAGTTTCAAAAACACCATTTCAGTTTGATTTAATTCATAAATTAGTTATCACTACTTTTAATTCGATATGTCCAGAATCTCGGAAAGGCAAAATAAACTTAGTATTGGCCACCAGTATATAATATTGCAAAAGGCAAAACATAATTAAAAGTGGATTTCCGCCAATTTCAAATATAACGACTCATGTATTGATATGTATAAAAGTTTTTGAGTTGGAATTTGATCATGTCATAATAAATTATGGTCATGTTCGTTTTGTCACCTTCTCAAGGCTGAAATGTTTAAAATTTAATTATTGAATCATTAAAATTTAATAAAAATCAGTTGAATTTTAAATTTAATTTAAAAACTATGATTATTTATTTAGCTATGATGCTATGACATTCATTTTTTTTAGATGGAGTATTTTTAAGTGTAAACTTTTACAGTTTTGGAAGAGCAAATGCGTACAGAAGATGTGAATTAAACGTTTATTAAACTTTCGCCAAGCATATCAAAATATTTTAAGGTAATATGTTGTTTACACAAAATCTAACTGAAAGCTTAGTTTGGATACACTATTTCTCAGAACTATCTCTGAAAAAATAAAATTTAATATATCAAATTTGACATTAAAAACAAAAAAACCCTCTCCAATATAATTATTACATATGTATGTATATACCTGGGATGTGGTGTGACGACCCATCGTGTCGAGGAGATGCGGGGAATCGGGTCAACTCCTTTCCGAAGCCACCCGTTGAAATCAATGGGCACAACACTAGTTATGTATAATATGCGATAAAATGAATATGGGGAATAATTTAATATGGGGAAACTATTTTTGAACATGATTTTTATTTTATCAAATTATAGTACAATTATATTGTGAAATACATTAATAGCTATTGTAATTTAAAATTAAAATAAAAAAGAACATGAATTTCAGAATATGTATCAATTTTAGATCACATTTTTAAAATGTCTAATTTTTAAATGACACAATTGAAGTTTTTATCGAATCATTTTGTAAATGTAGAATTAAAAAAAATAATTATAATGCAGCCTTTATAACGGTCAAAATAAACGATGCAAACTTGCTGCAATCATATTTATTAAAAAAAAATAATGTTAATCGCTATTGACAACATATTATATTAGCATATCTGATTTCAAACATAGTTGCTCTATGATGAAATATTTTAATATTTATCAAGTAATAAAGTATGAAAAGATATTTCTCCAGATAAAAAAAACCAATAATTTGGATTTATAGATGTAGGATTTTGTGAAAAAAAATTATTCAAAATGTATGTAATGTGAACAAAGTACACGGCTAGCCACAGTGACGCATTGAGGGGGAAACTTGTCATGTCACTATGACAAATAAATAAATGTGAGGTAGATATTAGTGTTTTCAATCACTCAGCGCGCCGCCAAATCAGGAAGCGACGATGATGCATGATTTGTAAATAAATATTTAACCGCAAAAGTATAATGAGTGGTATAAAAAATAAACACGGGGTCGTTTTACACGTTTTTGTGCATAATGTGCAAACAAAGCGGATTTTGGAAAGTTGAATCTTCGAGACCTTGAACTTTTCATCGATAATGCGACATTTTCAATCCAATTTGGCAAATAATTTTATTCGCATCATGCGAGGCACTTTTTTTCGCCGGAAAACGATTAAGCAAACATATGTTTTTTATCGGGCTACTTCTATGAAAAGAAATTTAGGTATACTCATATTTATTTTTTGTACATTAAATTGGTTTGTAATTTGTTAAGCTTGTTGTGTTGAATTTTACAACTAATTTTCAATTATGGAATATTATTAATTGAAATCGTTTATTATTTTTTACACGATTCGTGCATTTTTTTAAATAAAATAAAAATAATGCATATTCAAAATGGCAAATTTCAGATTTTGAAGCTGATAATATTAAAACGAATTTACAAATTTTAAGTTTAACATTTGCATATGTATGTTTGTATAGGTATATATGATATACAATATGTACACACTAGTGTTGTGCCCGTTGATATTTCAACGCGTGGTTTTGGAAATAAATTGATACATAAGCCACATCCAAGGCTATTGTCCCCGCACGCTCGCCCGACTGTCCTCGTGCAAATGAGCATGCGCATGTTCATATGTGCTTCCGCGTATGAGTGTTCTTGTCAATGTTCACGGATCGATCTACTACATTATTATGAACTTCCGATAATTATAATATCTAATTTTGTAATCTCCATATAGACTTGTCTGTGAAAAAAATCTTCCGTTTTCATATGTTTTACTGCATAATTTTGCATTTTTCAAATGTGTATAAATACATATTTGCAAATACAAATCAATGTTAATATATTTGTATCTATGTTTATTTTCAATATAAATTTGATGAAATGTGTTTTGGTGCTTTAACTTGCACCATAAAAATATACTGCTTTTGTGAGGGGTTGGAATCCTTTGAAGGTTTCAACTTTTAAGGCGCAGACACTGAATCGTACGGCATGGCATGCCTAGGTTGACTTCAGTTGTGAATGGGCGTGTCTGATGTCATTGTTAATTCGTGCGATCTTATTATTTCGACAAGTTTCTCCTACATTTCTTCAAATATGGGAATCATCGTTATCGATAACTGTCAAACGTATGTCAACACAAGGAAAATATATCACCAAAATACTCCAGGGGGTGAGTTTTGGCCCGGAATAGATCAGGCATGCTAGCGTTTTTTTAAATGTGCAAAAATGTCATCAACAAAAATCACGTGTCACGTACCATTCTGTGTCTACGCGGCATGTGTTTTATTCGCCTTAGGGCGAAAACATACACAGCGATGAACGGCACACCGCGTGCATGGCTCCTCGCCGTGGGTGGTCTCCTACATTTCTTTAAATATGGGATACACCTCTATCGATCACTGTCAAGCAAGGATAAATACAAGCGTACAATTTGAAAGAAAAATGTCCAGAGGATCATTGTGGGGTTGGGCATGCCGGGTGTCCCATGGCACTGAATGGCACGTATAATATTTAAAAGAATCTAAAAAAAACCACGTGCCACATTCACCGCTGTGTGATTTCGCCCTTATTCGTCCGAGCAACGCTTTTATTTTATTTTTATTTTTCCTTTAATTAAATTTCATCGAATTTAATTTTAGGAACATTTTCATAAATGAAAATCTTACATAAATTGTGTGTTTATTTAATTTATTCAATTAAATAAAAAATATTTCAATTATAGGATTTGATTATTATACAATTATTTATTGATTTCATAGCAATTCAAATATTTTAAGACAATGAGATTTTTTTTATAAATATAAATAATTTTTTCATCAATATATTTCATAATATAAATATAAACAATTTTATTTTTTAATATTTTATAATTTAATATAATTGTAAATGGTTTGGTTTATATATGTATATTAAATTTGAAGCATATTTTAAATTGGTCGGTAACTTTTAACGATTTAATAATAGTAGGTAAATGTATGGTCAACAAGTTACATACATTATCTCGTTATTATTGGTTGTTTCAATATTTGTCAAAAATGACTAAATTATTTTATTACTATATATTTGTTATTTCTGAGTGCACGTACCAAATACTAACTATTTTAAATGTTGCCTATCATTGAAGTATATCCGTTTGCGTTTCTCTATTCATTAGCATAAGTCTTCGTGTTTGTGTTAATTTAATTAACAGCCCAAAATAGTAGCGAGTACATACATACGTACAGATATATACAAGTAAATAACCATACATTTTCGAGCATCTATCCATATTTTTATTATACGAGTCTACGTGTATTAAATATCGTATCTACGTGTATTAAATAGATATAAGAAGCGTTGAATCAAATCTGTTTTAGTTTTCAATTTTTATTTGGTAGAATATTTTGTATCAACTTGAGATTATAAGAAATGCGAGGAAATTTTCTATTTAAAACTTATGTAATAATAGATCTGGAACAGAAAAGCAAACATTTTTATACGGTGAAAATTCACAATTAAAGTCAACATTGTTTCAGAGTGTAGTATTCGTTCAAAATAAACATCATTACCGTTTCGCATTTTATATGATAATTATACGAGGAGAAGAAAATTTATGTGTTCATTTTCAAAATATATGTACGTACAGCTAGAGATCTGACTTGGAAATATTTCGAGAGGAAGTTAACGATCTATGAATTTTCTCTCCCGCTGTTGTGACGTTTTTCTTTAAATAATGAATTTGGGAATTGTGAAAATTAATTATCGTTACCCTAACTGGTACTATATTCAGTTTTGATAAAGAACAGATTTAATATTTTCGTTTAGAATTATACAGAGTGCACTTCAGATTGATTGAAATATTTTAGGATTTAATTGAAACGGTCATTTAGAAGGTATCTAACCACACTTACATACATCAAGTTCAAAGATTTCAGCATTTCAGACTTTGTAATATGAAAAGTATGGCGAGATACATATGTACATATGTATGTAGCTTCTAAATGACTTCTTCTATTACTTCCTAAATGATTTGCATCGATCTGATCTGATGATCCGATTCGCCTCTGTTGAAAAAATTACTAATAAATGAACCAGTAGATTCTATGATAGAATTACCAATAATCATTTTAATACACATGTGAGTAGTCTCGGTGATTACAAACAGATCGAACGAGTGTCCCAAACCGGGGTAGAGTAAGACCCCAGTATTTTTTAATCAAAATACAGCTTTTCTCAATACATATCTTATTAATCATTTTATAAATCAACATAAAAAAGTTTTAGTCCTATAGCATGTTTTTGACTATTTTTATATTAAGAAATAACGACAACCAAACGCACGCACTTAGGTAAGGCCAACAGGTGACTGCATGACTCAATAGCCACGCGCCAAAAGCGACGAAAACAAGAGCTTACAAAAATATCTCTGTCCCTCTCTCTCGCATTGATTCATCGATCAACAAGAATATGCAAGCGAACAGTCAAAAACATGACTTACCGCTGCCGCCTTTGGAACGTAGAATTGTATAAATGTATTTTTTTTACGATGTACCCCTTTTCTAAATCATACAAAATATATTGAAATAAATTTCTTGTAGTTCATTCTAGGAATACAAGGGATATGGGGTGTATAGCTTTGAAAACCACATAGTTATTACGAAAAACGTAAAAATTCGGGCACTTGCATAATCCACTTCGGTGAGGGAAGGCTAAGATCATCGACCCTTAAGAATCTTTAGTTTAAATGTTATATATAAAATGTATTACGAACGTTATTTATTCGAATTGTATATAGGTTTTTAAGGTATTTCTTCGCATTATGCTGTACCTATTCATTACAATAAGATTATAATATAAATACTAAAAAATATAAAATAGAAAATCACTGGATCAGTAACTATTATGATAAACCTGAGACATATTGTAACAATAAATAACACGTTGGAACCAAAATAATCATACATCTCTGTTTAAATCATTTACTAGCATAATTGTAAAAATAAGGTTAATCATGAATGAATTAAAAAATAATGTGAGTAAGTATAAAAGCTTCTAATATACGTACTAAGTTTATATGAGATGGAAGTAAATGAGAGTGAAAATGTAGCTTTTTCACTGTTTTAATGAGTTTCAAAGGGATGGTAGAATGAGGCATATAGATCTGACATATTACGATGTAAATTTTAATGAGTTTTCTAATGATTAAATTCTTTAAGCTTAATGTCAAAGACATTAGCTTACTTTAATGTTAGCTATCAAATATATTAAAGCGATTTGAAGAGTGGAAGTGGTTCAAAATTCGATCAAATTTTTTTGACGATCAGGGATGTCACTGAACTAACAGAGTGAAGCCAGTAAAAAGCACGATAAAAGTGATACAAAAGTAAATGAAATTTTGGATCCACCTATTGTTCTTTTGGTATTGTTTATGATTTCATTTAAAACTCTGTATATGCATATAATACATAGTTGATTTGCATTTCATTTCATATTCATTTCATGGTTGGCTTTACATACTGAAAATTATGATTCCAGCGAATTTATATATATGTATATATATATATATATATATATATATATATATATATATATATATATATATATATATATATATATATATATATATATATATATATATGTATATATATATATATATATATATATCATCATCATCATCATTTACAGCCATTCGCCATCCACTGCTGGATGAAGGCCTCTCCAACACGCTTCCACTCGTCTCTGTTTTGCGCAACACTCATCCATCTCATTCCGCACATTTTCCTAATTTCGTTCACCCATCTTCCTTGCGGTCTTCCTTTTACTCTTTTGCCTTCTCTCGGGTACCATTCAAGCACTTCTTTTGTCCACCTTTCGTCCATCCTCCTAGCTACGTGACCCGCCCATTGCCATTTCAATCTCTTCACTCTATCCACTATGTCCACTACTCTTGTCATACTTCTCACCCACGTGTTCCGCTTTCTGTCTTTTCTCGTTATGCCAAGCATACAGCGTTCCATACTTCTTTGAGTGCATTGGATTTTATTTTGCATCTTGGCGTTCAGTGTCCAAGTTTCACATCCATACGTCATCACTGGCAAAACGCATTGATCAAAGATCCTTTTCTTCAGGCAGAGTGGCATTTTTGATTTAAAAACAGCATTCATCCGTCCAAATGCACTCCACCCTAATTTCATACGTCTCTTTATCTCTTCATTTTTACTACCAGACATGTCAATTATTTGACCTAAATATAAATAATTATTTACTACTTCTACTGGTTTATCATCTAAGGGGATGCTATCAGGCATGCAATAACTATTGAACATTAGTTTAGTCTTATCTACGTTAATTTTTAATCCTACTTTTCTACTTTCCCTGTCCAGCTGTGTTAGTCTGATAAGTAGGTCAGCTGAATCACGAGCTACTAAAACTATATCGTCTGCGAACCGAAGGTGACTCAAAAAGCGACCGTTGATGCTTACTCCGGCTGTATCCCAATCCAATTTCCTGAAAACTCCCTCAAGCACCGCATTGAATAACTTGGGCGAGATTGTATCTCCTTGTCTTACTCCTTTTCCTATGCTAAATCTATCTGTACCTGAAAAAATTTTAACCGAAGCTGTGGCATTCTTATATATTGCAGCTAACAGTCCCACATAGGGTTCCGGCACTCCCTGTGTTTTTAGAGCGTTAAGTACTGCATTATGACTAACTGTATCGAAGGCTTTCTCATAATCGACGAAACCTAGGCACAATGGCCGTTGATATTCGTTGGCGCGCTCGATTAGTTCGCCAACTACTTGGAGGTGGTCCATTGTGCTGAAATTTGCCCTAAACCCTGCCTGCTCTATAGGTTGGTTCTCGTCGAGGATATTCTTCAGCCTTTCTGTAATAACCTTCGTGAAGAGCTTGTAGACCGCTGAAAGTAGACTAATGGGTCGGTAGTTCTTGATATCGCTTTTGTCGCCTTTTTTGTGTATTAAAATGATAGTTGCGTTATTCCATCCTTCTGGTATAGCTTGGTTCTGGATGCATTTGCTGAAAAGCCTAGCTAAGATATTAATTAGGGGGGGGCCGCCACATTTTAGTAAGTCAATGGGAATATTATCTTCCCCTGGGGATTTACCGTTCTTTGCAGTTTTTAGCGCGGCCTCTACTTCGCTAGGCAATACTGCAGGAACCCTTTGGCCGTGTGTCGATTCCAGAGCGGGGAATTGGCCGTTGTCGTTCTCGTATAGTTTTGCATAGAACGTGTAAACTCTGTCTATGATTTCTTCTCTATTCCTAATTATTACTCCGCTCTCTGATCTGATTGCGATCATTTGGTTTTTGCCTAAGAAAAGATCCTGTTTGCACTTTTTCAGGCTACGGTTATTCTTAATGGTATTTTCTATTAGCTTGCTGTTAAAATCCCTGACATCCCTGACTATTCTCTTTTTAATTTCCTTATTTACTAGATTGTATTCTTGCTTATTATTATCCCTATCTAAATTCCTTTTATGCTTAATTAGGTTTTTTGTTTCCGCTGAAATTTTGCTTAATTTAATCTGTTTCCTGAATCCACCTAATTTCTTACCTGTTGAGGTTAGAACCGAACTAATTACAGTGTTCAATTCCTCGATGTCTGCTTCTGGGTTTAATTTCCCGTATCGATTTCCAAGTTCGAGTTCGAATTCCTTTTTCCTAGACCTTAGTTGAGCGAAATCTGGAGAGTTACTGCATCCTTTTATTAATTTCCTACGTTCGCAATTTATATTAATGGCCATCTTGGCACGGACTAATCTGTGATCGCTACCTATATCTACTTTACTTAAAACACTAACGTCTTTAACGGAGTGCAGGGCATTTGTTAGGATGAAATCGATCTCGTTTCTGTCTCCTTTAGGACTCTCCCAAGTCCACTTATTGTTGGTGTTTTTCCTGAAAAATGAATTAGTGATAAAGAGCCTGTTGTGTTCTGCGAATTCTATGAGGCGATCGCCTCTGTCGTTTCTTTGGCCGGTACCAAAATTGCCTACTGCTCTTTCAGTATTTGCCTTTTGTCCTATTTTTGCGTTAAAGTCGCCCATGATTATTTTAAAGTGGTGACGGCTATTATCGTATGCGTCCTGTATTTTTTCGTAGAAGTCTTCTATTTCCTCGTCTGGGTGGCTAGATGTGGGGGCGTACACTTGGAAGATTTGACAAGTGTACCTGCTCGAGATTCTTAATACTATATAGCATATACGTTCCGATATGTCGCTTATTTCTATAATATTTCTTTCTATTCTCTTATTGATAAGAAACCCTACTCCTCCTATTCTACCATTTGGTAGCCCTCTCCAGTAGAGACAGTTACCACTTTTTAGGATTATTTGGTTTTGCTGTTTTCGTCTTACTTCACTAAGTCCTATTATATCCCATTTGATATTTTCTAATTCATTCTCTAATGCAAGCACACTTCCTTCACTCGATAACGTTCTTACATTGTACGTGGCTAAATACAGGTTTCTATTAGCTAAGCTATCATCCATCGTCACTCTTACCTTGTTGGAGGTTTGGATATTATTTTTCTCGCATTTATCCAAGATGTGTTGAGAAAAAGGCGGTACTTGAGAGAGATTTCCATTCAAGGAGTGAGTTCTTACCGCCATAGACTCTTCTCTGTGGTCAGCTTTGACAGATAGTCATCCTAGGTATCACTTGGATCACTTATGAGTTATTACATGCAATTTAACAGGGTTACTTTGTAAGTGAAAGTAGTTAGTTATGATAATAATAGATTAGCAATTGTTATACTACTTTTTTACAGATCTTTATCGTGAGACGCCTCTTTGGAGACAACGGATTTATATATGTGAGTGCGGTTTGCAATTTAATATTTTAATAATAAATTTAGTAAAGAATATAAAATTACACGAATTACTTTAATATAAATTAAATATGAAAAAGAACTATTAGACAGTTGGGAAACACCGTTTCTGTTTGCTATTATTCTATTAAGTAAAGTTCGTTAAAAATTTTTGTCTGAAAGCAATTATGTGGAAGATTTATTGCTTCTGTGGGACCGAATTTTGACTGGCGAGCAGGGACCCTTATTTTTTTTGTATTCAGGTAGGGAGATGTATCTCGTTCGTATACGCTTTTGTAACTGACACAAAATTAACACAAAATTTTTCGCAATCACTGATATTAAAAACGCTGTTAACGGCCGATCGTCTGTTTATTTTTACACTTAAATTATACTAGGATGCAATTAGTAAAATAAGTGATTAGATGGTTAAATTTTTAGATTAAATTTCGTGCAATAGCCGGGTTTAAGCGAGTAATAGCGGGAAGAACGCAGAAGCACGTCTTCCCCGCATGACACGAAAGACCGAACTCCCATATATATATATATATATATATATATATATATATATATATATATATATATATATCTTTCCATCAATATAGCTCAGGGAAATCTTCCAGAAATTACATAATTTGTATCTCATGGGATTCACAAACGTCAAGACACATTTTTTATTTAAATTGCAAATATCGATGTGCAAAATAAGCATCGTATTCCATTTCAAAAAAATAGATCAAAAACACTCCAATGATTATATGTGTATAGATTGGTAAAAAATCAGACTTGAGTCTCTTTTCAATTTCAAAATCAATTTGAATATTGTTTTCCTATCGCATAATCTTGTGACGAAGCATTGATATTCAGTCATAATATCGATATGTATAATATCATCATCAATTATTTTCATGTAAGTGATTCGATAACAAGTTGGCGGCCGTAATTAGCTGCTATATATAATATTTTCAGAATAATATCGTCAAGTACACTATTAATATTTCATTAAGCAGAAAAACACAATAATTGCCTGGTTTGATTATTTAGCAGTTATTCGATAACAAGTTGGCGGCCGTAATTAGCTGCTATATATAATATTTTCAGAATAATATCATCAAGTACACTATTAATATTTCATTAAGCAGAAAAACACAATAATTGCCTGGTTTGATTATTTAGCAGTGATTCGATAACAAGTTGGCGGCCGTAATTAGCTGCTATATATAATATATTCAGAATAATATCATCAAGTACACTATTAATATTTCATTAAGCAGAAAAACACAATAATTGCCTGGTTTGATTATTTAGCAACTGCTGACATAAAGTTGGTCACATATCACTATATAAATGATTACAATTGAAATCAAATAAATTATTCTAGTTGAAAGCTCGTATCCCTTAGCCCACTATGAAATTATAGAACTTGTATGCTAATATAGTAATATATAATACTGACAGTTAAGGCCACAATTTGCAAAATAAATTGCGAGTGAGCGGCGAGTAAGTGTGTAAGTAAATGTAAAACGATCGATTGTGACGTCATAATAGTGGTGGGAGGTGCGACTTAAGCGAGTATTTCAAGTTGAAACGATACGTCATGTATTCTTTATACGATGTAGATTATAAAACAAAAAAGTTGGCTTAATTATTAATGGAATGAATGGAAATATCAAATCAAATAATGGAAAATTTAATATATTTTGAAATCGAAAAGGTTCATAACACAGTGAGTGTTTTCGGGCGAAAACCTCAAACTTATTGATTTCTTACGGTTCGAAATCATCATTACATCGACGAGAGGATCACTCATTTAAGCTACTCGAAACTTTGTCCTAAATGTACCTCCTGTAACATGATATTATTAAATTCAAGGAATTTAATTAATCCTTAGTATTCAGATTTTTGTTAATTTACTATCGGCAAGGCTAATATGTGAGTTCCAGCTTAAATATTGCTTTACTTTCAAATATAAAAATAGCCATACGTGTTTGGATGATTTTATTTTAACCTGTTTTATTATAATGGCTTACTTTTGTGCAGAACTATTTATAACTAATCATATGCACAAAAATTTGTCAAATGTGATTATAAGCTGAATGAGTTGAGAAAATGAAAATAGATAAAGCGAAGTAGCAATAAATCCGAAAAATATTTTAAACTGTAAATTTTGAATATTTTTCAGTCTATTTTCTCAAATCGATTCACGTTATAAGGCAATCAAAACTTTCTGCGATGACTGTTGCTTTACATATCTACGACTTTTTTAAAAATTGATGACTGTTGCTGTTTGATAACTACATATGTATGAATGTATAATACACAAAAAAGGTGATAAAAGCGATATCAAGAACTACCGACCCATTAGTTTACTTTCAGTGGTCTACAAGCTCTTCACGAAGGTTATTACAGAAAGGCTGAAGAATATCCTCGACGAGAACCAACCTATAGAACAGGCAGGATTTAGGGCAAATTTCAGTACAATGGACCACCTCCAAGTAGTTGGCGAACTAATCGAACGCGCCAACGAATATCAACGGCCATTGTGCCTAGGTTTCGTCGATTATGAGAAAGCCTTCGATACAGTGAGCCACAATGCAGTAATTAACGCTCTACAAACACAGGGAGTACCGGAACCCTATGTGGGGCTGTTAGCTGCAATATATAAGCTTCGGTTAAAATTTTTTCAGGTACAGATAGATTTAGCATAGGAAAAAGAGTAAGACAAGGAGATACAATCTCGCCCAAGTTATTCAATGCGGTGCTTGAGGGAGTTTTCAGGAACTTGGAATGGGACAAAGCCGGAGTAAGCATCAACGGTCGCTTCTTGAGTCACCTTCGGTTCGCAGACGACATAGTTTTAATAGCTCGTGATTCAGCTGACCTACTTAACAGACTAACACAGCTGGACAGGGAAAGTAGAAAAGTAGGATTAAAAATTAACGTAGATAAGACCAAACTAATGTTCAATAGGTATTGCATGCCTGATAGCATCCCATTAGATGATAAACCAGTAGAAGTAGTAAATAATTATTTATATTTAGGTCAAATAATTGACATGTCTGGTAATAAAGATGAAGAGATAAAGAGACGTATGAAATTAGGATGGAGTGCATTTGGACGGATGAATGCTGTTTTTAAATCAAAAATGCCACTCTGCCTGAAGAAAAAGATCTTTGATCAATGCGTTTTGCCAGTGATGACGTATGGATGTGAAACTTGGACACTGAACACCAAGATGCTACATAAAATCCAATGCACTCAAAGAAGTATGGAGCGCTGTATGCTTGGCATAACGAGAAAAGACAGAAAGCGGAACACGTGGGTGAGAAGTATGACAAGAGTAGTGGACATAGTGGATAGAGTGAAGAGATTGAAATGGCAATGGGCGGGTCACGTAGCTAGGAGGATGGACGAAAGGTGGACAAAAGAATTGCTTGAATGGTACCCGAGAGAATGCAAAAGGGTAAAAGGAAGACCGCAAGGAAGATGGGTGAACGAAATTAGGAATATGTGCGGGGTGAGATGGATGAGTGTTGCGCAAAACAGAGACGGGTGGAAGCGTGTTGGAGAGGCCTTCATCCAGCAGTGGCTGGCGAGTGGCTGTAAATGATGATGATGATGATGATGTATGTAATATTTATTCAAATATGTATTAGCTTCATTTTTGTATCAGGGATTGCAGTATTTTTTTAGGCTTGACTCTTCTCCCTAAAAATTATCATTTTTGTTATTAAAAATTAAACAATTTTGAAATTATTTTTTTTATTCTAGAGAACCTTTTTTTATAATTACCTAATATTTTTATAATTTTTATTTAATATAATATCGTTAAACATACTAATGCTATGATAATTGTTTTCCTAAATATTAAATACTAATATTTTTACCCAGCTTCGCTCGGAATTTGTAATATAAACCTCTTAAAAATGGCTAATCTAATAGTAAAGATTTGATTAGTTTTATTTTATTTAAATTTATTTGAATATTTATTTGTTTTTTTTTATAAAATTGAAAGTCACAGATTTTACGAACCAAACAAACAAAAAACATACATACATATGTTTTTTGTAAAAATTCTCTTTCGAAATGATACCTTTATATTAGATGTGACAATTTGGATGTGACACCTATAAAGGGAGGTACCATTTCCGGTCAACTTAAAAATTTATGAAAACGGACCAGTGATCGATTCCGTGTTCGAATCAGTCAAAATCTCGTGTTTGAATTTTCGCATGATCAAACTTCATCTATTGTTACTACCTACATATGTCTATAGATAAAGTAAAAATTTCAGCTCAATGTCTTAAACGGAGATAAGTTTCAGTTTGACAAGATTAATGATGTTTGGATTATCTTTAAAACATGGAGACACATTTAAAAAAACCATTGATTATTTTGAGTTCAAACCAGTCAAAATTACGAGCTCAATTTTGTTCGTGATTACAAAACTTTTCTATAGTTACTACATTCATACACAAATAAAACAAAAAGTTGAAAAAAACATGTTTGAAATTTACAATTCGTGTGCGAGAATAGTCGAAGCCGGGAAAACTCGAAGAGTTTTCCCGAAACTGATGACGTCGGACGCTGCGCACGTCATCGAAGTTTCTTCCTGACAGGTGCACATTCCTGGGTGCATCTTTCGCGATGCGTCGTTTGCGATTATAATAAAAAAGTTTTTTTTTTGGCGTGATCGACCGTGAAGTTCGGCGATCGTAACCGCCGTCGAAGGTCAACCACATATTTGAATTTCAATTTTAGGTAAATTTAAATTTCGGGTGAAGTCATCTCGCTCTTTGTAACGAACATTGCCGATTGATTATTCTCACACACATGTGTCAAGAAGTCTTATTCTTAAATCGGTTTCCGCATATAAATATACGTGGAGGCTGTCAAGAGCGGTCAGTTCAGGGGTTTAGGCCGTTGAAGACGACAACTGAACTTCACTAACATGAGGGTGTTTTTGGTATGTGCATGTGGTTCATTTTCTAGGGGTGGTTTTAATTATCTACGCAATCGAAGAATTACTTGTTTCTTTTATTTAAAAAAAAATATACAAAGGAAACTAGTTAGATATAAAAAAAATTGTTCTGTGTTTAATTACAATTTTTCAAAATCTTTATTTTGAAAAATTGTATGTGTAGATGAAGGGTAGAAAGATTTGAAATTAATTGTTAAAATATATTAATATATTAATTGTTAAAATAAATAAGTTTTTTGAAGAAAATAAATGATATATCCGGGTAAAGATTAAAATATTTTTTTGAAATTGTTATGCTGTTTTTATCACCGAAGAAATATAATAAATCTTTGACTTGTTGGAATGCTAAAAAACATCCCCTACAAAGTGAGACATACTGAATTTTGATTGGGGTAAACGAAATAATTTTTAGAAAAAAATTGTTTTTTCTTCGTTTTCTAACATCAAATTAAAAATATAATGAAGTATAACTACACAAATTAAAATAAAATTTATTAAAAAAATCATCAAAAAAAAAATAAAATTATGGAACAAAAAGATTTTTTTATGGTAGTTTTAAAATTCAAGAAAAACAGTTATATAAATTAATTAAAATAAATAGTGAACCTTAATGAGTTTTTTCCTATTTGAGAATTTTTTTGAAAATTTATCGTGCCTCTAATATTTTTTTCTGTTGACAAAGATGTTTGGTTTTAATTGATTAAATAAACCATTATTTACTATACCACTTTTAACTTAGGCAGTATTAGCAATTATCTGTGAGATTTTGATGTTTATTTCTAAAAATCTTTAAAAATTAAATAAAAAAAAACCATATGACTTTGTACTGAAGAATGTATATGTGGCTCAAAATTTTCTAAATGATATTAGCTATAAACCCTATAAGGCCTTGCGCTTAGTTTCATAATACCCTGTATACATACAATAATGTGTTTTCTATTGCCAATTTAAAATTAGATCCAGATATCGAAAATTCGTGAGCTTAAAGTTTTTCCGCACTTAAAAAATATTTTTTTTAGAAACATATGTATGTGCATTATTTTTTTTATTATTTCATAAAATGCATTATGTTATTTTATATGCTTGTCTTTTCAAATGTTAAGCTATTATTATTTTATTTTTATAATATTTTATTAAACCTACGTGGCAGTTTCACGATTCATATACTGACTGTATTGAAACATTTATATAATATAATATGTATGTACATATGTTCCAAAGTTAATTTGAGGTTTTTTCAGCTGGTGGTAGTGTTGGCCGTCGCCGTTCACGGTCAATATCAATACAAAACCCCATCTAATCAATTTCAAGATGGAAATACTCTGCAAAATCAGTACGCGCTGACCAACTCGGGATTCAATTCCGGCTCCACCGGATCGTTGAAGAGCGGAACATTCGGATCGCAGCAAACGGTCTCGTACAAGCCCAGGGTTGAAACCGGGAACAATTTCGGTGGATCTTTCGCCAGTGGTTCCAACTTGGACGCTAGTTTGAGTAGCGCTGGATATGACTCCTCATCCTTTGCTAGCCCTGCCAGTGGACAAGCACTTCCCAGCACCAGTTTTGGAGCATCTTTCACCGGATCATCACAATCCAGTGGAGGTGGATTCAATTCCGGATATGATTCTGCTGGAATCGGTAGTTCTGGAAGCTCTAACCAAGGTTTCAGTTCCTTTGGAGGTTCTTCTGGTTCGAGTGGTGTCAAGGGTGGTTCTTCAAACGTTGGTAAATATTCAACTAGCGGCGGCTCATCAAATACAGGCTTTGCTAGTGGAGGCAATTTTGGTTCTAGTTCCGGAGGCAATTTTGGTTCCAGTTCCGGAAGCAATTTTGGTTCCAGTTCCGGAAATAATCTTGGTTCCCGTTCCGGAAGTAGTCTCGGTGAAAGATTCGGCTCTCAAACTGGAGGATTCCAATCCAACAAGTTTGCTTCTCAAGGCTCTGGATTCAGCGGTGGAAGTTCAAAATATAATTCTTACAACATCCAAACGGCCGAACCTAAAGTTTTCAAACACTTTTACTACCACAGCGCTCCTGAAGAACCCGAAGAGCCAGCGTTCCGTGAAACCATCTATCAACAACCGGAAACCCACTACAAAATCATTTTCATCAAAGTAGCACAACCCAAGGTCTCTGCACCAGCTGTCCATTTGCAACAACAACATGAAGAAAAGACAATTGTCTACGTATTGGTAAGCAATCCGGAAGACATGGCCAAGTTGAACATCCCTGAACTTCCAGTCAAGGAGCAAAGCAAACCTGAAGTATTCTTCATCAAATATAAGTCTGAAAAGGAAGCTCAAGAGGTCGCCGAAAAGTTGGCAAACCAAGGATTGCAATCGGGATTGATGGGATCTTCATCATTGTCCGGATCTGGTGGTTCGTTCGACGCTTCTAGTCTCTTCGGAGCGACCGGATCGTCCGGCAATTTCGGTTCATCATCGGGATTGACCAACAAATTTGGATCCACCGGATCATCTGGTTCATCCGGAACATCTGGAAGTTTCGGTGTGACTGGCACATCTGGTTCAACAGGATCTGGCAGCAAGCTCGGTTCAACCGGCACATCTTTTGGAACATCCGGTAGCAAGTTCAGCTCAACCGGAACATCTTTCGGAGCATCTGGTTCGACAGGATCCGGTAGCACACTCGGTTCAGCCGGCACATCTTTCGGAGCGTCCGGTTCGACAAGATCCGGTAGCAAGTTTGGTTCAACCGGAACATCCTTCGGATCTTCAGGATCATCAGGATCCGGTAGCAAACTTGGTTCAACCGGTACGTCTTTCGGATCATCCGGTTCTTTCGGTTCAACCGGATCTGGAACATCCTTCGGATCTTCAGGTTCATCAGGATCCGGTAGCAAACTTGGTTCAACCGGTACGTCTTCCGGATCATCCGGTTCTTTCGGTTCAACCGGATCTGGAACATCCTCCGGATCCGGTAGCAAACTCGGTTCAACCGGTACATCTTCCGGATCGTCTGGTTCGTTTGGTTCGACCGGATCCGGAACATCCTTTGGATCTTCAGGATCATCAGGATCCGGTAGCAAACGTGGTTCAACCGGTACGTCTTCCGGATCATCCGGTTCTTTCGGTTCAACCGGATCTGGAACATCCTCCGGATCCGGTAGCAAACTCGGTTCAACCGGTACATCTTCCGGATCGTCTGGTTCGTTTGGTTCGACCGGATCCGGAACATCCTTCGGATCTTCAGGATCATCAGGATCCGGTAGCAAACGTGGTTCAACCGGTACGTCTTTCGGATCATCCGGTTCTTTCGGTTCAACTGGATCTGGAACATCCTCCGGATCTTCAGGTTCATCAGGATCCGGTAGCAAACTCGGTTCAACCGGTACATCTTTTGGATCATCCGGTTCGTTCCGTTCGACCGGATCCGGATCTGGATCATTCGGTTCCGATGGCTTCGGCGCTTCCAGTTCACACAAAGATCAAACCATCCAATCAATCAACTACTCAACAGACGATAAGACCGAACAAGGATTCGACGAGTATGGACTTCCCAAACAATAAGTCAAACATAAACATATAAATTAATCCACAGATAACTATTGTATGTGGAAATGTTACATTCCACACAGTATGATTCGATTTGTGAAATAAACGACTTGTGGCATTTAAATTATGATTTTTTTTTCATTATTGAAATAAATAAAAAGAGGTATAAAACATATGTATATTATATTGGTGTTGTATTGCATCACATACGAGGCCAAGGCTTCGATGATGATCGCTGAGAAAATTATGCGAATGCGAAAAACATGTCATTTTTTATGCGAGCTCGTAGTAATTGTATGATATAACGCAATCATAATAATCGTTATTAATATTGTCAATTCGAGCGTTTCTTTTATATTTAATCGTATACAGCGTGTTTCAAGCGGCGGTCGTTAATTGATAAGCTGAAACTATTGTGCGAATGATGCTGTTGAAAATTCAATTATAATACCCATACATTGCGAGATCGCTTTTGCTATTGCGAATATTACATTTATTGCGTTGAAATGTTTTCTGTGAGAATTTTATATTATACGTAATAAGCGAAATAGTCTGTTTGATATTTTAATTGTAATTTTATAACTTTTTTAATACGTAACATAATTATGTTTCATATTTTATAAAATTTTGTCACAAAAACTGAACAGATTATGTTTATATTATATTAAAATTAGCATATTTAATTTTTCATATGTTATTGTTGAATTTTAATTGATAATCAAACTGGAATCAGATTTCTATTACAAAATAATTAGTAAAAAATTGTTTTTTTCCCTTAAAGGAATCTCAGTATGTTACTAAAAAGAAATCAAACGTTTTTTTTAAAGAGTAAAAAAATAAATAAACGCATTTATCAGCAATATGAAATTTTATATATGTAGGCAGCGTATCTTCTTACATCACTTAACAAAATGCTTTGTACCACGAAAGGTAAGAATAAAGAATAGGTGAGTAAATAAATTAATATGAAATCATATTGCAATTTCATAAATCATCATGAATTTTTTATTGAATTGCAATTTTGAAATAAATATTTGGGTTTAAATCAGAAATGCGAGATTTATCTAAAAAAGTGAGCGATTCATTATTTTACGACAAATATCAAGAAGAGGTATTTTTTGTCAACTTGAAGATGGATTTGAGGATGCTTTTATAATCATAAATCATATAAAGGTCCTTTTTCCAGGCCCTTTACAATATAACAGATTTATTTTTTACTCAAAATATTTCAATGAATAATAAACATGAAAAGATAATTGAAGTACTATTTGCTATTTTTATTCCTAGCCATGTCATTTCTTTTAATTGATTAGTAACCAGGTGCACTTTATAATAAAAAGTGATCACCGTTTTAAAAAATGCGCATACGAAAATTTAGTGTGACGGAAAAAAAGCGCCCGAAAAAAGCCCGCGTGGCAACCACTGATGTACATGTTATATGAATATACATACCTGCTTTAAAATTAATTTAATTAATTAATTTTGTAAGCAAATTTTTCATTCTGTGATAAATTTCATCAAAATTTAAATATTTTGTATATGAAATTACCTTTAGTGAAAACCTATTTCTGAAATTATGTAGTGACCGTACTTCTTACGTTACTTGACAATATCAACAATGACAATGTTGAGTGGGCCTGTTTGAAGAGGTATTTTTTGTCAACTTGAAGATGGATTTGAGGATGCTTTTATAATCATAAATCATATAAAGGTCCTTTTTCCAGGCCCTTTACAATATAACAGATTTATTTTTTACTCAAAATATTTCAATGAATAATAAACATGAAAAGATAATTGAAGTACTATTTGCTATTTTTATTCCTAAGTTGTTTGAAGATGCAGGCCGCGAGCCGGAAACGACTTGCGACAATAGTCCTTGTATATATTTTTTCGACAATAGTCCTTGTAAATCTACTCTGTATTAGTTATTAATTTTAAAATTATCCAGAAAGAGTTTGGAATATAAAAAAAAACTACTTTCGGCACATATATTGTTAAAAGATATAGATTAAAGAATTCTGTTACACGCAATTCGTAAAATTGTTCATTTAATGAAAAATGCACTATTATTAGGGTGAACATATTTCCCAGGATTCAAAACGAAACGCTTCGCAGAAAAGCCTCCGTAAATGAAACAAAAGAGTTTCACGTTCAAAAATTTAATAATTTTCCCTTAAATAACCATCAATATTGTCAATGAATTTTAATTTTTTTCCAGAATGTACAGTTTAGTTTTTCAGAATGTAAAAGATACAAATTATAATACTCGATGTTCGTGCGCTTAAGTAAATAAAATAAGTTTAAAATTATGTGGAACTGAAAATTTTGATTTTTACTTGAGCAATATAATTTCTACCAGAACGTAAGAAGAAATTCAGATATAATATAGTATTGTATTTTACAGTTATTTAAAAATAATTATGAACAAAACGCGACAAATCAAACGACGGGAAAATTTACGAAAACGACGGGAGAAACGCAAAGCACGTAAAAAACGGAATAGTCCTGGCTAAAACGGGACGTAAGGGCACCTTAGATATTATATTTATGCAGGGTGTTATGAAGCTAAGTGCAAAGCCTTAAAGGGTTGATAGTTGATTAGAATATTTTGAGTCACACATACCTTATTCCAAAGTTTTACGGTTTTTTTTTAATTTGATTTTTAAAGATTTTTAGTAAAAACACCAAAATCTCACAGTTAATTGCTAATACTGCCCAAGTTAAAAGTGGTATATGTCAGTCAAAATTTTTTTTTTGTTTTTCGAATGTTTATCCAATCAATTAAAAACAAATACAGCCATCTGTGTCGACAGAGAAAAATAAGAGAGTCACAAGTAGAAAAAATCTGATATTTTTTTTTGTATTAAAAAAAAATAACTAAATTTTCTTTAAGATGTAAAAACCTTTTTAAAAACATGCCTGCTTATTGCCCTTTCTTTTAAGATATCACTCATGCAGAGGTTTTGCCAATTATCAGAATTAAGGTATAAAAACCTAATTGAGGCAGCGCGCCGAGCAAAGCCCGCCATTCACAAGTGACTTAAATTTTAACTTCTAATGTCAAATAAAACAATTTTGTTAACATTTTTTATTGTTTATGTTTAAATGCCGATTTCTAATGCTTGAGTCTTTCGTCTCATTTCCGTGGTAGTAATTTTTAAATTCATCTTTTGCTTCATGTGGTGGCACAGTCAGGAAGACGCCATCCGCATGCATACATTGTATGGATAAGTGGGTTGAGTTCGAGTCACATATGTATGTATATATATATATATATATATATATATATATATATATATATATATATATATATATATATATACATATATGTATATAATATAATATGATAGCACATTTGTTTTTTAGTAGCTTTGGGTATTTTCTACGAGTATGTGTATTTAAACGAATTTCTACAGCAATAAAGCAGGTAACGACGATGAAATTTCAATAATAAATTTATCGGTGTAGTATTCTAGGGAACTTGTGTAAGTTTCCGGTTTATTTCGGCGGCAAGTGCGGTACGCGAACGTCGGTTATAAAGCCCTCGAGGATTATTGCCAGGCTTATGTATGGAAATTCGACCTTTTAAACTTCGCGGAGTGGAATAGACAGAATGACAAAGTCCCGTATTGTTGTGCGAGACTGTAGAAATAATTTGACTCGCGTACGAGTTGTCGGTTGAATTCAAAAGGTGCGGGTTTTCGGTCTCGCGTACCATCAAAAAGGGAATCAAGTCCGAATTTTGAAGAATTTGTTCAGTTTCAATGCGATTATTTTATATGTATGTATGTATGTACGTTCCGTGTGTGAAATTTCATCCATTCAAACAACGGTAATACCCTCGGTTATATCGCTGATAATAATCAACTCTATGGTCTTAGAATAAATGTTCATTTATTTCCCTTTACGGCCTCGTAATGGTTTTTGCCAAAAGCATTATTAATATTCATGTAGAAATTAGTGTTGAAATGAATTTCCATGAATAATATCTTCTGTTTAATTTTATTAAAATAGAACTATTAAGTAACTTTGAAGTAAGTTGGATTCTATATTCTTCGTTAACCGGAAGACTATTAAGAAGTAATCCAGTGATCATTACTTACTTCACACTTTATTTTTCTTGTTAATGTTTAGAGTATTATCCTATTTTAATGAAAGTGCATATATGTAGTAAATAAGAAAAAAAATGTCAAAAGCTTATTTACTATTCTTATAATTATTGTTCATAGTAAATGTATGTATCAGAATTTTTAGAAACAATATCATTGTCTTTCTTTGATTGTTCATGGGAAAACTTTTCAAAACTCAATTTTTCAAAAGAATAGTCGTTTATTGCAAGCATAACATTTTTCAATTCATAAAATCTCGAAAGTCATCATTGCATTCCGTTATTTATGCAATTTCACATAATGCAACGCGTGTTTATTCTATGTTCGAAGACTTTTACTGTCATTGGAGTCATCTGGCTATTTATTTATAATCTTACATGAATTTGAAAGTGTGTTTGTACATATACATACCTAATTTTATACATATATATCCTTGAAAATCTATTAAATTTATTATACAATTATAAAATATGCGATAACTTTTCAATATAATTTATTATGTTCACAGTATTATGATCGTATTTGAATAAATTCACAGAAAGGCCAATTATTTTTCGAATTGCAATCACGTCAATTTCAGACTTGATTGATTTCAATCAACAATTTATCAATATTCATATTCAATTTATCAATATATGTATGTATTTACATATTCAAAGCAGAGGGGGGGTTTTCAACCCACCGAATCATTATATATGTATATAATTTATAATATTATAGTAATATAATGAAATATGTACATATATGTATGTATGTGTATGTACATAGTTGTTCAACCTCTCTAAGACCGAATACATATTTGTATATGAAATTAAGTCAAAATATACTAAATAATCTTTTAAAAATGAGCTAAAATGTTAAAGTTTGATAATGCGTTAAGATATACTAAAGAAAATGGTAAGAAATAACCGATTTTGTATTTTTTTCAGTTTGAGAAGCCCTGAAAAATATTGTCTGGACATTAGAATCGCGTGTAATAAAGATGTACAATGCTCAATTTAGCACGTACATACATACATACATGGCATATTGTAAAAGTAGTAAAATTACAGCAGCAAGTGAAAGCTTAGGTTCAAAGTTCGATACGTAAAAATTACACAATCTTAAGGGATTAAGTTCGATACAATGTGAGAAAATAAGTTTGCATTGTTTACGTTAATAAATAGTGTCTATTTCACAATGAAATGTTACATATGTATGATTATGTATTGTACAATACAATATTGTTCATATGCGAGAGGTAAAGAACCACTTGCTGATTTGAAGGATGGACCGATCATTTTTTTCTTATTAAAAAAATGAGTTCAATGTCGTCGAATTCGAAATGGTTATTATGACGATTTAAAATATCTATATACGATAAATATAATGCAGGGGTCTTAAACTCCTTTGAAGTCACGGTCTCGTTTCAGAATGAGGATGAAATATCCTATATTTGGAAGTGTGTATTATTTATTTTACATTATTATGTTATATATTTACATATATGGAATCCTCAATGAAATAATGAATGTAATATAAAGTAATAATATGATTTTAGGATAATAATGCATAGTTATTAAACTAGCAAATTTAAAAAAAATTAAATGTTTATGGTCAGTCCAATAAATTGATTCCATTTATTGACATAACTGATGAATTAATGGACTAAAGGTCTATTCATACGACCCAGCATCGCAAGGCATTCATATTATACAGAATTCATATTATACTGTATTCATATTATACAGCAGCGCACGTTCAGACAAGTAATGGCCTATTTCAAGGCAAAATCCGCTTCCATCTACGTTACAGAGCTCGACGATACGACACAATATTGCTTGTGGACATCAATATTGTCACAATACGACGTTTCCCAAAATATTCATATGCGCATGCGCACTTTCGTTAGTAAGCGTGCGCTCGCCACTATGAGGTCAGGTCGTGGCAAACAAACGGGTTTGTTTGATACGTCACGGTGACATGTACTGCTGTACAGCATGAATAGATTTTGTCGGATACTGCTGTTACGAAATTACGAAACATATATGAATGTGTCCATTTAGAAAGTACTAAAGAATATTTTTCGTACTGCTTTTTTTTTTAAATAATATAATATAAATGAAACGGAAGAGATGTATATACATACATATATCATATATGTACATATGTATGGACAATTATGTAGATTTCAATAAAGAAACATTTAAATTATCAGAGGTTCATATGATGTAGAAGTTCCACCGTGAAGTTTGACAGGATCACACACACACACACACACACACACACACACACACACACACACACACACACACACACACACAAAGGCAAATATACATGCTCATTTGTATGTTGACGGACAGGCTAGTCACAGGACTACATAAAAATGCATAAGATCACGCCGTAGCCACTGGCAAAAATATCTACACATGCTCATTTGTACGCGGACGGCCGGCCAAGCGTGTGAAGATGGAATGAGAAGTAGAGTGAGTGCAAGAAGTGGGGTGAAGGAGATGCGAATTGACGGCAAGGGCTGTGGAAGTTGAGACTGCAGCGACAATAGCCTCGGATGTGGTTCATGTAGTGAAATATCAACGGGCCCGTTGAAATATTAACGGGCACAACATAAGTTCTAGTTATTGATCATTTAATATCCAGATGAGTTTTACTATCCATTTACTATCATTTACTATCCAAATAAGTTACTATCCAAATGAGACTAAGACCTGACCTAAAGTTTAGTATTCAGTTAAAAACAGAGCATTGTGAAATCATAATCAACAATGATGACATCATAAAAGGAGTGTTTAAACTATAAATTTCTCGTCCATAAAAGCGTGTCATTCGAAAAGTAATAAATATTAAATAAATTTAGGTTTTTGTATTATAAAAGTCATATTGTATGTTGTAATTTTTCTTGTTTTTAAAAATATTTTTAATAAAAAATCAGGTTAGGTAATAAATACCAAATATAATATTAAGCCATACATACATACACACATATGTATAATTATACATAATTAATAATAATTTTAATCCAAACGATAAGAATAATAGTACAATCCCTATTTCTATCCACTTAAACAAATATACGTATTGTAAGGTAAATAATGCATGAATTGAATGAATACATATAATAATTTATTTATTTATTTTATTCTAAACAGACCATTGTGGCATAACAGGAATTCCTAAAGCGCCACAATGGTCAAAAAATATAACACAAAAAAAACAAAATAACAATTAAACATAATTAATAATAAAAATAATTATGTGATTAATATACTGGAAAAGATAATAAAACAGAATATGTGCTAATTATTATTCATTTATAAGCCAGTTTTCATTGAGTTTATTTACCTCTTAAATATCAGGATAATTTAAAATACACTCATTATGAGAATTTCAACAGTGTGAAAAAAAATCCAGTCAATTGGTGAGTGCATAAATAGTTGACACTGAGTTGAAGTGTTTGAAAAAAATATTTTTAAATATTTTTCTCAGTTAAAATTCAGCAGTATCAAACCTATGGTACGCGAGAAAAATTCATTGTCACGTAAAAAAATAAAATAACAAAAAAAAATTATGAAAAATTGTCTGGTAATTTATTTGTCGTGTTGCTTTTCAATAATGAGTAATAGATTTATGGGCAACTCTACGATCTAACATTTGTATAGTGGTTGTAGTTGATAATAAATACGACAAAATAATTATAATTATTGATATACCCAGATTCACACGGTTTAAGAAGACCCTAAATAGATCCTTGAGCGGTCTACGGACCCATGACTAAGAATCCACGATTCAAGTACATGCATATGTATGTACATATGTATATATGTATATACATAAAGTAAGTAATGAAAAATCTTATCGAGTGTCTTTGCAAGGTTTACGTACCAATTTGATTTCACCCAAAAAAAAAAATAACACGAAAAAAGAAAAAGGAGACCTTTCCAAATATGACCATCTCATCGTGTTTGGTGACCTCCAGCATCGATTAGCTCTAACGTCTTCAATTAGACACCATCGCAATAGGATTTGATGCCCTCTTGATGACCGAACATTGTGCAAACTACAGATAAAACACAAACACACACACACACACGCATGTCGAATTGTGCAATCCCTAAAACGAGAATATCGTATGTTATGTTCGTCTTGAAAAAAATGCCACTTGCTTTTTAACGAACGAGAATTGCCAATTAATAACATAATATTGCCCAAGCGTGATTATAAAATAATACTTGGAATTACGTATTCAAATAATGTTTTTATTACAATTAATAAATATGATATCTCCTTATTTATTATGAAGATTGTTTTTTTTAAAGGTAACTATTGTGAAAATCTTTGGTTACAACGTTAATGTATACGTTTTTTTTCTAACTTTAAAATAAGATAATACAAAAAATCTTAACAAGAAAGAAAATGATGATCACTAGATCAATATTCAGTAGCTATTAGAATACACCTAAGATGATTTTGAACATAATTTATGATCAATAAAAAGCATTGTTTTTTTATTCATATATTCAAAAGCAATTATTATTTCAAATTGTCGTCTTTTTTTTGGAATTTCTAGGTGGTAAGCCCATCATATGGCAGTTGGGCTCTAATATTTCATTTTTGATAATTTCATTCCGATTGAAATATTTAAATACTTATGCCTTCATCCAACAGTAGATGGTGAATGGCTGTAGATGATGATGATGATGATACATACATATATTCATATATTAATATGTACATATACATACATGCATAAAAAACGCTTTGTACGTATGTATGTATATATATATATATATATACGTATACACAAAGTATATGTACATATGTATGTATGTATATCCACATGTAGTCACAAAACTTTCTGTATACAATAACTACATATACTTGCCCGAATCATGTTTTCAAATTTACGATATTATGTTTGTAAAGGCATATAAATAATAGAGACAATAATAGAAATAATAATAGAGACATCTTTACAAAACGTTAATCAACTTATATAAACAACGTTACGCAACCAATAATACAAAATTATATTTTTCACCACTGGTTGTATTTATGTATTCAAATAAATGTATTTATGTATTTAAAACGTGGCAAAAAAAAATGTTCACATCAATCTTAATTATTTGAAACCTTATAATATGTAATTCGGCCTCGTTCGGAAAATTTTCATTTCGGTTTCAATAACGATATATGTATATACATACATATTTCATACAATGCGTATTTGTGTTCGTACGTATTGATAAAGATTAAAATTGACTGTTGAAGGACGAATGAGGTATAGGTACATATGTATGTATAATATATTATACATATAAGGTAATTCAATTGGCCTATACAGAAGGGTGTATTGATTACATTTCTTTTGATACGAGTTTTTCATCCGTATCGGCAATAAAAGTAAATTACATAACATTATTTGATTGAAGATGGCGTATTATAAATATATTTTTAATTAATTTCGTGTTCACAATTATAAATGGTTATTTACGCAATATTGTATTAATGCGAATAATTAATGAGATTTTTTTTTAATACATACATACCATACATATTTATATAAAATTTCCTCTACTTCATTTGTAAAGTAAACTTTCAAAGTCTCAATAATTGCATTTAATTATTTCATTGGCTGAAATTACTGTTCTCGTATTGGTTTACAACCGTTAATTTATGATTTTCACGTTATAATATGTATTATAAAGTGAACTTTCATCCACCCGGCATTGCCCAGGCAGAAGATATTTTAAAACACCTTTCCAAGAGCATTGAACCTGTTCAAAATCAGTATATGGTTTTTATATCAAATTTGATGGTATAAGTCGAAAACTGTGAATTTGTATGGTAGAAAAGCATACAAATCTAATATCACTATTAGTAAAAAGCCCATTTAATATCAATAAAATTAAGCGGAATTGCTTAAGGTTTATGTAACATTAGAAGTGATAATAAATTCAATTATTATCACTTCTAATGTTATTCAAAAAATATTAGGCACTTCAGTTGTAAGAAAAGTATTCATAATTAATTGAAATATTAGAATAAGTTTTTGGATTCGGTCAAATATTTTATCTGTTTGTATAAATAACATAATTTTTTACTATAATAATGATGAGAATATAATATGTGTACAAAATAATTAAATTAGAATATATAGATATGTATACAAAAGAATGAGATGCTTTTAATGTAATAATTTCATTTTTAAAGGTTTCATATTTTGTTATTTTTCATTGTTCGTCTGAAAAGATCGAGCCGATTCAATTTTGCTGAAATTGAATCCAATTTAGCAAAAAATATGTAATTTATATTACGAAATTTAAGATGTTTTATTGAAATAAAGACTTTAAGAAAAACAACATTTCTGGTTAACTGAAATAACAAAAAAAAAATATATTTTCATGTACTTTCGCGAGCTTTTATCAAAGCTTTCGTTTCATTTGTTATTGTTTCAATTATTTTGTATTTGATTTGTCCTATATTACCAATGTCAATACCAAATTGAAGGCTTTCAAAAACAGTCGCTTTTTAAATGTATTATATTTACATATATAATATCTTATTTTCTCAGTAATGTAATTTATTATGTCTTGTGTATAATGTTTTCTTATAAAATATTTTTGAATTATTTTTCGTAGGAAAACTGGGTTTTTTAATGGCATAGCATGTATTTAATATTTACAGATATACTTTAAATATAATTATGTAATAAGCAGAAATAAATCTTATATATAATATGTACATATTTTTATTTTAGAATTACACTCGCGCTAAGTGGACTAGAATTAAAGAAAATCTTTATCTTGTGTAAAGTATAGCACTGTATTGTGTTTTGTTAAAAATTAATTAGTCTTATTTATAGTAATACACAAGTACAAGATCCAGGATGAAGAGGAGTCCTAATGGACAATTTTTTAAATAAAATAATAAGCCGAAGAAAAATAAGTATTGGACGAAGAATGTACCAACTGAAAAATGCTTAAATTGCAAATTTATGTTTATATGACATTATTAGTGATTAAGGACCATTAATTTCATTCCAATTTTTCAATAATTTCGTTTAAATATCGTTTACAACAGTAATAATTCCAATATTGCGGTTGTATTTATGTACATTATTTCCAAACCACAAATGGATTGAAGAGGAATCTCATAATTGGGCATTTGGTAAATTGCTTGAACGCAAGTTTACTCGAAAATCAATTTTTCTAATGTCACAAACGAGTTCTTTGAATGTCAATTGCAATAAAAAATCATGAATTCGTCAACAGCTTTCCATCGGTTGCAGGATAAATCGGCATAGTGTACGGACTTGCCTGACGCTAATATATGTGATTACATATACATATATACATATGTGTGTACATATATACGTTTAATAGCACACAACTTATCATATTTGACGGGCTGAAAACCAGACTGGTACATGTGACATTTTTTAAAAAATCTGGTTTAAGTGCTAAAATAATAACATATATGAAATGCTATTATTTTAGCAGTCTGGTTTTCAGCCCGTCATTTTTCCTTATATTTAGTTTATCAATTTTTGTTTTATGATTTTTTCCCCAAAATTGAATCATTACATAGAGCAATATCTAAAAGTTAAAAAAAAAACCAGACGTGACCAACCCACGACTTAATCTATGTATTTGAGGAATATAAGAAGAATTAAAACCAAAATTCGATAATGAAACATACATACACGTTCACATATACCGACTATGAGAGCATTTTCCATACAAAATTTAGCGAAAATGTAAGGAATCTTACAGAAGACAAAAGATCTACTTGTTGTCGGATTTTGTTCAATTTTTTTATTATTATTTAACATTACTATAAATATTATATACATACAATGTCAAGAAGATAAATATAATTTAGAAGGTTAAAATAAAATAATTAAATATTGTTTATGTTACAAATACCGAGCGAAGCCGGGTAAAACCACTAATGCATACATAAAACATTCGAATCAAGTTTTCAGCGAGTGCGTACCTTCTATGTTTACTAGTGGCACTATCGGCCCGTCTAGTGGGTACCTACTTTGAAAGAATTGCCATAAACAAGTGCTTGGGCAATAAGTCAAGCCTTAATGCTGATGAGTCGAAATGATGAAACACCCAGTAGCGTGAACGCTATTCATCACAAGGCTCAAGTGAAGATCACTTTTGGCCGCTCGTCACATTTGCGAAACCCACGGTCTGACACTTGCGCGCAAGAGCCACATTCGCCGGCCAAAGATGACCTTTTGCCAACCAACAAAAGACACACAGCGGCCATTTATTTGCCTCCGACGATAAAAAAAAAAGATTTTTTTTGTCGCTGAAAATTGTGCTCATCTCGGACGAGTGGACGGGGCAAAGCTAGGTCAACGAATCGTCGGTTATCCAACACTATGGGAGCTACGTGTGGGGATTCACTATATAAGAGGAGAACGATGCACTCTGTGTCATAGTTCATCTTTGTTCATTATATACAGACGGAGTGAAGAGAGCAACCGACACCACCATGAGGATTGTTTTGGTAAACGTTCGACGTAATCTTACACACGTGTTACGGATCGGTGCAAACGCTCGGGACAGATTCGCGAAGTGTACGTCGGCACTGAAACTATAAGGATTATACCCTCATATAGCACGGCAGATTGTTTTAGTAAAAACAATGAAAATATAATAAAACGTGCTATTCTGAATCACGTTATCTTAAATTTTCATATATTTTCTTTTTACAAATCAAACCTGCCGTGTTATAGTGGGTTGAATGGATATATATTTTTTTGAATGTATCCTAAAAGCTAATTTTTAATTAAAAGTATCTCTAATAAGAACGTTCTGTATTTACGGGCAGTAGCGTGCCATGGAAATCTCCCTGTTTTTATCGCACAGTCTTACTTACGCGTGTGCATGCAGGATACAAGGGGACTAGGTGACGTCATACCAAGTCCCCCTGTTTCCTGTTTGTGCACATGTAAGTAAGATTGCGATAAAAATAGGGAGATTTGAAAATGTAATAATAAAACTTGTTATTCGGAATCACGTTATCTTAAATTTTCATATATTTTCTTTTTACAAAACAAACCTGCCGTGTTATAGTGGGTTGAATAAATATATAATTTTTTGAATGTATTCTAAGTGCCAATTTTTAATTAAAAGTACCTCTATAATTAGTGCGTCCTGTATTTACGTGCAGTGGAAATTTCTCTGTTTTTATCGCTCAGTATTACTTATGTGTGTGCAAGCAGGATACTAAGGGACTTGGTGACGTCATACTGAGTTCTCTCGTGTCCTGCTCGCGCACGTGTAAGTAAGGTTATGCGATAAAAAACAGAGACATTTGTACGGCACGCCACTGTTTACGGGACATTTTTAAAATATTTTATCGCCATCATCCCGTAAAAGTTTGTCTCCCGGGGTTCTTCAATGAACATCATTTACATAACTATCGATATTATTTTTATTTAAAAAAAAAAATTATTACATTCAATTTAATTTACATTTAAAATTTTAATAAACAATTAATATAATTTTTCAAAAATCCTTTAAGTGTGTTTTTTGTGGTTTCTGCAGAGTTTAACAAGTGCAGAAATACTAGACGATTCCATAAGTTCATTTCTGCTCCGTTAAAAAACAATGGAAATCGGGAACGAACTTATGCACTCATCCAATTTTAAAAATTGAAAGGGATTACATTTTCATCAAATATATAGAAAAAATGATAAATTTAATGGAAATGAAAATTTCGTTCCAATAAACATAATTTTACCAGACAATCCAAAACAAGTAATAAAAAAAGTGAAAGCTTTCAAATATGCTGTTTTATTTGAAAACTATTGCTCCATCGAAAATGTGCCGAATTCTCATTTCGCAAATCTGGCCACCCTATTAATAACGTATGAGAACATGTCGAATTCATCGTATTCTGTATTATTTTATGCACATGGTTCAAATACATTAAAAAAGTGTATGTTATTGAAATATCATTCATATGGATAAGATTTTATGTAAAACACTTCATTTGGTTAAACGATTTAAATATTAATCAGTATTAAAATACGGATATATATATATATATATATATATATATATATATATATATATATATATATATATATATATATATATATATATATATATATATATATATATATATATATATAGAAAAGTGTATGTTATTGAAATATCATTCATATGGATAAGATTTTATGTAAAACACTTCATTTGGTTAAACGATTTAAATATTAATCAGTATTAAAATACGGATATATATATATATATATATATATATATATATATATATATATATATATATATATATATGTATATGTATGTATATCGCTTTTAACAATATTTGGATGATTATATTATCCAAATCCGTTAACATTTGCAAATTTCATCTCATGATCATTTTTTGAGACGGTTTCATACTAAATAATCTCCGTCTTTAAAAGATTATCCACTCAAATCATTTTCGTATTTTGCATCTATCTACTAAAATCAGCCTGATATTTTCACCCTAAAAGGCTATTTCCTCGGAAAATATGTGCAAAAACAACGCTCAGAACACAATTATACTGTAAATTTTATTGTAAAGTTCATCTCCAAATACTAGATCTAAAAATAAACTGCTATGATTCAATTGGCAGATCTAGTTCGATTTGACATATGTACATGTGCCAAGCTGATTGCTCTTCGAGCAGGCCTATCTTAACCATTGTTGGCCTCATATTATCATATTATCATTCCAATGATTTCGTCATAAATGTCGAGTCATATTTCAAAACATTCCGAGTGGGTCAAATATTACATATCATTGCTAAAAAAATGCATTGCACAAAGTTGGCTTGAATTCGGTTGATAATTTTTCACTTTTATGGAAGTTGAATCAAATAAAAACTTTGTCTGGAAAATAAGTATTCCATTGAAATGTAAATACACGTATCAAGGTCAAATCATTGCATACATTTTATATACTAGGCGAATTCAGATAGTATTTAAGGGGTTTCAGTTTTATCCGTAAATTCATAAATTTCCGTTAAATTTTAAAATGTCGCTTGATTCTGTTTCGATCGGCTATATAAAAAGAAAGCATTCACGTAGAGATATGTCAGCAGATAAGTCTCTCGTAGTCTCTGGTTAATACATTTTTCGTAACTATTATTTTTTATTTCGTATTTGAGAATCAGTTATCGAACAAAAAAAATAATGAATGCGTTTTTAGGATAATATTTGTCATATAAAACATTGAAATATTCATTATTTAGATAAAATAAAAAAAAATGTTGTGATTAAAATGATTGGTTTATTATTAAAAAGTATTTCGAGCTATTGAAAGGTGGCAACGAACACAGCTATAATTCATCCGCTGTAGGAAGAGACTTAGGTAAAACGCATATGCTGTCCTTTTCACCCCATATCGACCAATAGCATTTCGTATGTACAATTTTCTCTTGTCTATGCGAAATGCTGTTAGGCGAGAAGCGCTGAAAGAGATAACGTGTATGTTTTAACTAAATCTCTTCCTATAGCGGATGGATTATAGGATCACTAGGATGTGCTGTGAACGAAGTCAGACAAGTAGCTAGTCTAGTAAGATACTGCTACGACAGACAAATACTTGCCCGAATGGTTACAAATCCTTTAAAGTTTTGGATTATACTTCTGAGCCACTATACTGTTCGAAATTTTTCATATGTGTATTTGTGCAGGTTTTATGCGGACTAATAGCTGTGTGCAGTGGACAGTACAGCTACAATGCTCCATCTGGAGGTTCATCTTTTGCCGGATCCGGTGGCCAGGTTAACATCGGATCATCCGGTGGATCTTTCGGAGGATCGTCTGGTGGATCTTTCGGAGGATCGTCTGGTGGATCTTTCGGAGGATCGTCTGGTGGATCTTTCGGATCATCTTCCGGCTCATCTTTCGGAGTATCGTCTGGTTCATCGTTTAGCGGATCTTCCGGATCGGCAGGTGGAGGTTCTGGTTACTCCTCTGGAGGACAGCAGATGTACGCAAACAGCTTTTCCGGATACAGCAACCAGGCACCGATCGTACACAAGCATGTATACGTGCACGTAGCCCCACCAGAGCCAGAAGAGAAGACCTTCAGAGCTCCACTCCAAGCGCAAGCACCAACCAAACACTACAAGATCATCTTCGTGAAGACTCCATCACCTCCAGCCTACTCCAGACCAGTCATCCCACTGCAGCCACAGAACGAGGAGAAGACTTTGGTTTACGTGCTCGTCAAGAGGCCAGAAGATCAACCTGACGTCGTCATCCCAACAGCTGCACCAACTCCTCCATCCAAACCAGAAGTATACTTCATCAAATACAAGACCCAGAAGGATGCTGTCAGTGGTGGATCAGTAGGAGGTGGAATCATCGGAGGTGGATCTTCAGGCGGAATCATCGGAGGTGGATCTTCAGGTGGAATCATCGGAGGTGGTTCTTCAGGTGGATTCATCGGAGGTGGATCTTCGGGTGGAATCATCGGAGGTGGATCTTCGGGTGGAATCATCGGAGGTGGTTCTTCAGGTGGAATCATCGGAGGTGGTTCTTCAGGTGGATTCATCGGAGGTGGATCTTCCGGTGGAATTATCGGAGGTGGATCTTCGGGTGGAATCATCGGAGGTGGATCTTCTGGTGGAATCATCGGAGGTGGATCTTCTGGGGGTATCTCCATTGAGAGTTTGGCAAGAGGTGGAGGAGCTCCAGCGCCAAAATATGGAACTCCTGCCTTCCAGTAAATATCAAACAGCTCAAAATCAGCTCAAACAAATTGGTATACATCAGATCGAACCACATACATAAATAAAAATGCATTTAAAATTCATCGAAATGTTAACATTTATGATGAAGTGTAAATATCCCTTATAGGTGCTACTATTGCGTACGTACGTATACGCACTCTATTTTTTATTTTATTTTAATTTAATAATTTATTTATTGCAAAAATAAAATGGTAATTTAATCATATTTCTTGTTTTGTTTTTTGCGTATTTATATTTTTTATATCTATTCATTTGTGCATTGCGATTTTGCTGAATGTGTTTGATTTGCTTGATTTTGTGCGTTCAAAATGCTTCTATGAACTTTCAGTTTAATGAAATTCGAATAGGTGTGATGATTTTAATGACGTCATTACTCGATGTACGAGTTGGACGGCCAATTTTAAAATTAGGTCGACGATGAGCATAATGTCAAATCGGTTGCAAAATTTGTGTCGGTTTGGACCAATCAAGAGCGCACGAACGTACATTTGGCATAATCTATCATATATTATATTAGGCAACGGATTCGATACAAAATTATAGTGATGAAACCACGTAATTGGATATTAGAGTAATGTGTGTAAGCTCTTACATTTAGATTTACGGGGTCGTTAGGTTAGGTCGATATGTTGTATTAAAGATGATGTGTTAATCTGTTCGTTTGTGCATTTTAACATAGTATACTAAAGCAATTAAACTTGCATATTTTTTTCAATTATGCATTTTAATCAATTGATATATCGTCTCCAAATTTCATAGTTCTTTGTTTTGTATCAGAATTGGAGACATAATAATATTTTGTTAGTGAAACAGTAATAATTTAAAATCGCGAAATTTGGAATAAAATAGTCGATACTGCAGGGAATTTCTTATATTGTTTACCATTTTTCATTTCTCAATAAGTTATAAAAAAAATATCGGTTCAAATTTATATTTTTACTGACCTTAAATGGTGATTTGGTGCTTTTTTGAATATATTTAGTTTTTTCAATGGACCAATATTAGTAATTTTTTGTCGAACGCAATTTCTTGAAATATAAAAGCAAATTTATAAAATTTTATGATATAATAAAAAGAAGAACATTGTATTAAAATTTTAAACTCACTGAAATTAAAATTTAAGGTCATTTCAATACTGTGCAAAAAATTAAGTTTCGATTGTCGAAAATAGCTATGCGGTTTGGTTTTATTAAGCAAATTTATTTACATGCAATTAAGTATATGGTGCCCCTAGGCAGATTGATTTTCAGCCCCCCCCCCTCTCCCTTATTTTAAACAATACATTTTATGAAAAATGCAAGTTAAAGAAAAAAAAACATAAAATTAAACTTTTATTCGAAATAGGTAAGTTTTATGAACAATATATAATATAAATAAAAAGGAATAAAATAAAATTTGCAAAAGCAACATGTTATTTTCAACATTCAATACTTTCATATTTCGTTTAACGTCACGTTACAGTAGTATTTTATTGAAATACAGTTCCAGTAATCATTTGTACCGACGGCAGTTTATATATTTTTATTCGTCGTTGATATTTAACAGTCGACATCTTGCGTCCCTGGTAAATTATAATATTTGATACTCAGTATTTTTACTTCAAGTAAATAAATTAAGTTAAATTTAAAATGTTTTATAAGTTCAAAGAAAGTAAACTTAAGTTTTTGAATTTGTAATAAAAAAATAGCAAAGTTTCAAACCGATCAGAAGAATGTAGGAAATATTGTCAGACCGATAGGCCAAGTGAAGCTAAGAAAAGCCTCGTGAAAAAGGAAAAATAAGGGTGCCCCCTAGCTATGGCATTATTAAGAACGTGCCTAGTCTACAGCCGGCCCTGGTCATGGCACTATGGCATTAAAAAAACCATTAATATTAAAATTATAGTTTTAAAATAAGAAATTTCAAAATAGCCAATTTTTAACTGTTCTAATTCAACCAACACATAATAGCATTTTTTTAAAATAACTTCATACAACATATGAACTTTTCTATAATCAGTGACGTTTGCGTTCAAGCGTGTCGCACTCGCTTAAAATCGAGCGTCGAGATAACGGTCTCGAAAGGGTTAACAGTGTAATTAATAAAAACGCGAACGCATGCATTGGCTTTTAAAATGCGAATAATAATCATGTTCGCGTCTTCGAAAGCGGATTAAAAATAACAACAGAGTGCACGACAACCTTTTTCCAACGGTTGAAATTTTATTCATTTGTCACACGAACTGTGACCGCCCTCGAAAAGGGCGAGTGCATTTAAAAAGGGCCGGTGAAAAATATACGTAATTAACCCTTTGATAAATACATTTCGATACGAATCGACAATGGGGTCTCTATAGTTACCGCGATGGTCATAACAAATGTCGAATTCGATATTAATTCATGACACTAATGTCGCCTTGCGTACGGATTCGTGTTCCGCGGTCGTATTGTTTTTTTTTTCAGTCTAATTTCAATCTCTAAATCTTCACGCGTGTACTCGGAAAACAAACATCAAATTCGGGCCTGTTTAAATTGCGGTGCTTTTGCTCGTGTTATTATTTCGGTCACACGACATGGTCAAATGTCTCTCAAATGCCCACTTCGTTGAAATAAATATTGATAAAAATAATATTAAAATGGAATCGAGACACGCAAAGGTGTGTGTGTGTGTGTGTATTTAAATTTTTTTGTGCTATTTCCAAATTTATATTTGATTCGATACATTGTAAAGCTCATTATTGTTCATATATTATTTTTATAATATATTCTAAAACCTTCTGATCTAGTGATCATTATCTATTTTATATATTATTTTTCTCGTTAGTATTATTTTAATAATATTGTATGCAGTATAATAGGAAAAAAACTTAAAAACCTATTTGTGATTCTTATAAATGTCCATAATAAGTTTTATATTCATATATTATGTTTAACTAAAAACTTATAAAAGTTGACTATCCAAAGCAAATATTTTTTCTCTTCCAAGAAACTATGGAATATTTTATATTTAATTTAAAAATTTATATTAATTTTTCTAGAAAGAAGATGCGATTTGAATATTTTTTTGGTTTAACATAATTTTAGGTTGGAATTATAGAGGTCGCAATTTCTTTTGATCATTTTGTGATTTTTTTTTTAATATATTAATACAAAAATTGACATTTGAATTTGGAACAGCAATTAAAATCGGTAATTTGTTCTAATTAAATAAATAATTATTATAATACTATCAAATTTAAAAAGAATGTATTAATTATTTTTGATCACTTTTCGAAATGGTTTCGATATATCTTGAATACCAAAAGTCATTGACTTTTGATATTCTTTGGCTAAGTGGAGCCGCTTCAAAATTTACCGACTCCGACTCCAACTGTGATTTTACTTAATCCTTCGACTCAAATTAAATCAAATTAACTCAAATTAAATCAAATTAAATTGTTATTAAATAAAAATAATAGCGAAAATTAATGAAATTAAAAAAATCATTCAAAATTGACATGTAACCTAATTTATTGAATTATTGACATAAAAAAGTAAGTACAAAAAGTAAGGCCAAAATACATCAAAATATGTACATAGTTAAGTGCAATTCAACGATTTTATTTATAATGTGATTTGAATTCTTGATTTTTATAAAGAAATTATTAAATTTCAATCTATCAATGGTTTTACTTCTGTATACATTTTATTTTGATATAATTCAATATCCATAACTGGAGACTAGTTGATACATGCCAGACACTATTAATTAAAGAAAATAATAACTAGTAAAAAGAGGCCGGAGTCGGTTGATTTTTTATGACTCCAACGACGACTCTCCGTTAGAAATGCTACGACTCCAACTCCACAGCCCTGTTTATTACCAAGAGGTTGGCTTTAATTTCGGTTTATTTTCCTGCACAATTTTGTAAAAAATAATCTAATTTCCTAGTTGATTCTAACGCAATGAAAAATATACGATAAGTAAATAATTTAAATATAATTTATTTTCGAAATTGTGAACTGATGTAATTTGTTACATAGTTCAATTCTTTTTAGGTCAATATATTCCGGATTGAAATACTTTGAATTATAAGTAAATTTATTATATCAATTTGTCGTCGGTCCGGATCTGAAAAAAGGTCACTTTCATGAACCATTCTTCGGGTTCTTTTTTCCACTTATGAAAGAGGACTTAATCCACTTTCCGGTTGACTTGATCCTCGTAAATCGAAATTGCCTTATTCAAAATTTTTATTGTCATTTCGTTTTACCGCTACATAGATTCGAAAATATAATAATATACAATTCATAATAATTTAAATCGTCAAGTGCTTAAATCTCTATAAAATTCTATAGGGCGGGATTTAAATATATAGAAAACAAATACGCATTCATAAAAAAGTTCTTCGAGATAAAAAATATATATTTTTTTCATTAAGGCGAATCATAATATAAAATACGCCAACGTAAGATAAAAAAAAATTAATTGATATGTCACTATTTTGACATGAATAGCAACGGAATAATTATACCTTATTTATATTTGCGAAATACAAATTCATATATTTCAAGATGAATCGTGGAGGGGGGGGGGGGAGGGGGGGGGGAGGTGGAAGAAGATGTAAAATTTAATAAAATCAACGATGAATTACATAGTACATCCGAGAACGAAAAGGTTTAAAGTTTCGACCGCTGATTATAATTACATGCTAATTAACAATCACATTAAAATTTGTGAAAATCATTTTTGTTTTTTGACATTGGAATTTATGAAATCATCAAAACAATTATCAATTTCGTACGGAAATTAAACGCAAAATTTAGCATTCGTGACGTGTGCATACTTCAATACCGCGAATCATAATTATTGGAAAGTGCATTGCATTACATTATTGATAAAAAATAATTAATGCAGCGGAAATGTAAAACTACACACACGCCTTAGCTTAAGACTTTTTGCCGGAATGAAAATATACAAAAATATTACATTATATTTATAATACTATTGTATTGCATATATGTAACTACGAGGCGTATAATCTGTTCAATAATATGATTGTTATTGTTATAGTAAAGATAATACTAGCGATTTGTTTTCTAATTAGCTAATACATATGTCCCGGCACATATGTCCCGGCACAACTGTGTCGTGGCTCGTTTGATTATTTTGAGTGATTTTCAAAGTAAGCGAACAGAAACAATACGAATCCAGAGCGCACACCTGCAGAGTTCTGGGACGGGTCCTGAGGGATAAGATATACGCAACCCACGGCTTGAGAACAGGGAGAGCCGCAGAGAAATCATCGGATGTAATCATGATAAAGAGCGCCGATGGGAAGCAACTGTATGGCGCAACTCGAACCGTTTAATGGTCTCAACTTGCCAACCGGAACACCCAACGGGGACTAACTAACTTTATACACATTTAATATACATACATTATAAAGTACACATACGTACGTAAATACTACGTATAATATATACACACACAAATTAAACGAAAATTTACACTACTGAAATCCCTATTATGTATGTACGTATATTGTTTGTTAGACGGCAACGGTCGTAGAGTTAGAATAATGGCTCAAAACCTGTTCAATATATTATTTTATGTTTATGTTTCTTTATGTATCATAATTTCGACTCAATTTCTATTCCATTCTCTTCAAAAGGTAAAAGTGGGCATGTACAATTGTACATATGTACATATATATATATATATGTATTTGACTGAATAAAAGTCTATTAATTTCCATTCACGCAGCAATTTATCCCGCAATAAGTTGCTAGCTATGAAATTTTTCGTAGTGAAAGATTCGTTTATTTTATTTATTCATTTATTCATACACCCATTTATTACCATGTTGATTCAGCCAAGTGTCTGTTCGGCCAAATGTCCATCGGCCTAACTACTTAATCACCAAGCGCGTACCGGTGCGCGCTCTTTCGTGTTTAAGACTATGATTCGAAATCAATTTTGGTTTCTTCAAAGTGACATCTAAAAATATTCTGTGATACTAAAAAAAGTCAATATTTTTCCTTAGTTTGTTATATATTCAAGAGGTAGTGTCAAGGCAGTGCCGGTTTTAGGGGGGGGGGGGGGGAGTCAAGCGGTGTCCGAGGGCGCTAAATAAGTTAGGGCGTCGCTCGATGCGCCAAAAGCACTTTTAAATTAAAATTAGAGCGCCAAAGGTCCTACATTTCTACTCGGCAAATTCGATTCAAACAATCTACTGGAAAAAATCGATCTTCAAGTTCAAAATCTGATATTATTAGCAATGAACTTATCAATTTAAAAGCCTTTCTTTCAAATAAAGTTCAAGGTAAAATTAATCCACTCATTGTATTAAATTTTATAAAACAGCACAATTTACAGGAATTATATCCAAACATTTGGGTTTCTATTCTTTTGCTGACACTGCCTGAAACTGTAGCAAGGTCCCAAGGCCGGGAAAAAGGAGGATGGTAATCCAGTTTTTCATATTTTTTTCTAAGGGTGCTTAGAAAACATTTCCCGAGGGCACCAATGGCTGTAAGGCCGGCACTGTGTCAAGGGTTGACACTAAATACAAATAAAATAATCGAATCAGTGTATAAAAACGCGTGGCGATTAAGTGCTAATTTCCGTTCGGCGACATCACTAGACAAATTTGCAATGTCAATCGGTATCATTAATGATTGGAAAAAGCTGTATCTGTTGGTAGTTTTTGGTAGGCAAGTTATCATCAACTAAAAAAAAAAAAATGCTGAGGCTTATTTAATACATATATCTCAGTCAGTGGCCCCACCTTTACTTTTTTTTGTAACTAAGTTTTTTTGATATGATCTAAAAATTGCATTTGATAAAATAATTTTTTTGTTCGATGATTTATGAAGTACCTTAGTGGAATTTTAGAAATTTCACTATGTGGCAGACGGTAAATTTAGTTTCTCACGGTGAAGAAACTCTAAATAGATTGTTCATTTAAAAATAATCAAAAAAAAGTGCAGTGACGTAATTTTAATCAATGGAATGTGGAATAATTACGTTTGGAATTTGAATTTCAACCAAAATTAAAATACTAATTAATTGAGCGCACTCGTCTTTGTAAAATACGATAAGATCAATATGTAAAATTGATATGAATAAATAAATACATTTAAGAGGCAAAATTGATTATAAACTAATGTTTTTACCCGGCTTCGCTCGGTATTTTTAATATTAACAGCTTAAACATGGCGAAACTAATATTTAATATTCATTTGTTTTTTTATTAAATTTACTCGCTGAACCCGGAATGCGTTGCAATGCCACAATAACCCATGCAATTCCCGTTCCCGTTCCCAATTGTCGGAAAAACGCAGGCAGCGAACACGTTGGTCGCGACACGAAAACATTTGAAATTGACACTCATTCTCGTTTTTCCCGTTTCCTTTCCCGGTTTTTTTTTTCACAATAATCTTCCCGGACATGCATACAACAAATCCTGAAAGTTCCATCGTAATCGGTTCAGTGGTTTAGGTGCCTATTCGAGACACATAGACAGACAGACATTCATTTTTATATATACATATGTAGATTTGAATCGAAAAAAAATAATATTCTACCCATATAGATATCTTCGTCAAATAAACTTTGTTTTGTTTTCGATGCTCTCGACAAACCTTACATTAAACTTGACACACAAAGTATCTTTCGAAATTATATATAAGTGGTATAAATATATTCAACAAACTTCAATTCGTGTAAAGGAATGATCAATCATCAAGGCGTAACCAGCAATAATGCATATGTTTTGATGAATAGTCTATGTACGAGTCGTCCATTGATGAACTGTCCTAGATTTGTTCTAGAAAAGGGTATCGTTTCTGGATATTCGCATTAATGTACAGACATACACATGTACATATATTGTACATATATGTGAAGTTATGTGAATAGCAACACGAGTCGACTATTGTAGATTGTTGCCCAACGGGAATGTATAATGCCTGACCTGCAGATACGAGAGAGCGTGTTGTGTTATTGGATATAGTCATACAATGTAGCATCGATGGTCTTGTCCGGGTCGGAGGGTCGCTTACGCCTTTACGGCGACGGACTGGTCCGAGCCGTCTCTCGTATGAAAACCCAAAATGCAGGCGAGTGAAAGTGACCCAGACGGGTGGCCGGCCGCACTGTGTTAACCGGGAGGTCAAACGAGAGTGAGCGCAATTGCATGCCTCGCGTGCATGACCGTCTTCGCGGATCGTTGCATCCACAATAAGAGGAATTTAAAAATGCAGAATTTAGCCCGATTTAGAATGCGGTCGGTATCGTGAATTTCTTTGATGTATAATTATCCTAGCTGTACGAAAGAAAGTTTGTTTCGAAAAGGCTAATTCATACGTAGCGCTGATGCTTATGTAACCGGTATTGTTTATTGAATGTATTTTACTTCATACATGTATGTATGTATGTACAACTAGTAACCAAATGCACGCTTTCGTGCACTTGATTTAAAGTGCACGAGCAATCAGTGTGATGTCAGTTGTCAGACGCTTTTTCGGTTCCGGATTCCTTTTTCAATTCTGATTCCCGATTCCTGTTTCAGTTCCAATTCTCGATGCCTGTTTCAATTCCGATTCCCGATTCTTGCTTCAATTCCGATTACCGATTCCTGCTTCAATTCTGATTCCCGATCCTTGTTTTAATTCTGATTCCCGACCACTCTTTCATTTCATATTTCAGTTCCAATATCCAATTCCTATTCCGGTTCCAATTTCTTATTTTTACGAATGCGAGAGTAGGATACAAGGGGATTAGGTGACGTCATACCGAGTCCCGTTGTATCCTGCAGAGAGATTTCCTCGGCACGCCACTGCACTACATATTGAAATGTAACAGTCAGTTTATAGTTCGAGACCAAGAGATGAAGCTTTGACATTTGAGATCATTTTGGATAAAAATTGAATATAATTAACTTGTATTCGTATTGAAAAGTGGCGGATACTAGGTCACTTATTATTGTTAGATAAAATCAGCACACTCTAACAGGAAACAGTCGATCTGGATTTTGTAATTCGTCCAGATCTTGCCAACAGCGATGGTCATACTCGTAATCATAGAGAAAATCGAATAAATTTCGAATGTTAAACAATCGCTCGACCAGTGAGACGAGCTGTGGCTTGAATGCATTAGTATATACTAAAGTCGTGATTTGTATTCTTAAAATGTAAAAGCAATTAAATTTTTATTTGAAATTATTAGTAAGAATCGGCGGAAAATGGCGTACCCATTTTAAACTTATCAATAATTTCGAATGCTGTCGTTTATGAACAATTTTGCTATTAAATAATCGGTTTATATACTATAGTAGAATGTAGAAAGTTTAATCGGCATATCTAAATGCAAAACACTAAAATAAGATTTGTTCGAGTGCCTACAAAATGTAGCTCAGTGTGTCGAAACTTGGACTTAAGTTCAATTGAAAACAAATCTTATGATGGATTTTTCATGTTTATTTTTGTCAACTTTTCAAAGTGTAATATATATTTATGTAATTAACAGTTACATGAACACTTTTTTCAATGATTTTTTTTAATTGTTGTCATTAATAGATTAATCAAATGTTGAAACATATTAAATAAGATGTGCATGATTTTGAAATCGAATGCCATTTTAGACTGGTTTGAGATCCAAGTCATACATTGCGCTCATCCAAGATCACTTTTACGACTTGGTAATCGTTATATAAAATTTTATGTTAATATTCATCACAAGTATAAAGTAATATCCACACAAATATATGTAGGTTTGAAATATAAATATATTTTTTTATATAATGACGTAGCTAGAGAAATGAATGTCTGCTTTAACAATAACACAGTTTTCCGGGTGAAATGCGATCCAATTATTTTCCACTCATACAAACCGACCATATATACAAATATACGGATCCAGTCATCAGTTTCCATGCAGAGTAATTAATCAATCGGAAAATGTAATCAAACAAGAAGTCAACACACACACCCACATGGTTTATTCATTCGAGTTCATTTTGACGAAATGACACGGCTCGACGGGAAACGAGTGTCGCTCGTGTGCGAATTTTCGCTAAATAAATTTTCACGCAGGGAAATGGGCACTTTTGCGATGTCGCACGGGCCCGCTTGATGTACACCCCTGGTGTGAAAATTTTCCGCGGTATCGCCATATTAAATATGCAATTCCCATATAAGCTTCACGCCTCTCCAGCCGGCTGTAATATCTTCCGAGACAAATATTTTCACTGACAAAAAAATGTAAAAACATACACACAGAGCTAAAAAGTTTTTAAAAAAAATACCATAGTGTTATGACAGGTAACCCAAAATCCACACTGGCTAATTATATATTCACATCCAAACATATTATATGATGCTGTTGCAAACCGCAAGAAAATTTATGCTTGCAACAATCAACAAATTCTGACAAGCTGAAATTGCGGGAGAGGATGTCGATTTCATTGGAACCGTTACAACAATTAAACTAGATAAACGTCAAACTTTAACACGAGCTGGACGATATGGATTTAAAATAACCATCCAGATCGTGTCAACTCGTAATCATTAAAAATATTGGATAATAACACGATCTCTCTACTAGTGAGCTACGCTATGGATCAATATCTTTTCCATTTGGGCCTTACAGGGATGTTTTGTATTTGTAGTTGTTTCTTACATATTTATTGAAACTGGCTGTAGGTGCAAGGCATTCCTTATGCTATATTTTTTTTATTTGATATTTTTACTTTATCTGTTATTATTAAATGCTATTTTTTATGTTTATGTATGGATGTATTTATGTATGTTTATGTTCAAATGTATTTTTTTATGTATAATTGGTGAGTATATTATTTTCGTTATGTATTAATTTATGTTTAATTCTTATTTTGTTTTTTTTTTTGTGTTATATTTTTTGACCATTGTGGCGCTTTAGGAATTCCTGTTATGCCACAATGGTCTGTTTAGAATAAAATAAATAAATATGTAGTTCTGTAACTGATTAATTGTCTGCACACCCGGTCGACCCCCCATACTACTTCACAGCTGAATTCCCTTACACGTCTACCATTATCTGGTTTTTCCTAAAAAATTGCCTCAACTTAATAATTTATTTTATTTTATTCCGACCCACGATCTCTCTGATTCTGGTTCTGCAACTGATTCGGATAGTGTCAGTTTCTGAATACCCAGTCGACTCCCTACACAACTTCACAGCTGGTTTCCTTCACGCGTCCATCCTTATGTGTTAGTTTCTGAAACGTTCACTTAACTTAAAAATTAATCTAATTTATGTGTTCGTATGTATAGGTCTAATACAAAAAAAATATTTCATAGCTAACTCTGTACATATCCAAACACATTATACAAAATTAATATTACAAACCGCAAGAAAATGTGTGCTTGCAACAATCAACAAATTCAGTTACATTTACAATAAGTAAGTTAAATAAACGTCAAATTCTAACGGTCGATTTGGATCCAGATCTTGCCAGATCGTAATCATTGAATACATTGAATGATTTCTCTACATAGGTTAATATGTAGTTCTGCAACTGATTTGGATAGTGTCAGTCTCTGAATACCTGGTTGCACTCCTACGACACATTACAGCTCGATTCCCTTACACGTCCACCCTTATCTGTTTGTAACTTAAATTTTTATTTAACGTATGTATGCATGAAACCAAAATTATTTCATGGTTAACTTATCATGGTACATACCCAAACACATTATATAATTAAGGTATACGGATATTAATTAAAAAACGGCAAGTATGTGTACGCCTGCAACAATGACCCGTCAAATTGATACATCAATAGATTCAATTCTAAAAATAGCCATCATTTAAGGCGATGACTATTTACTTTAAAATACATACATACAAATTTATATGAAACAATAATAATAATCAACTTACAAATGTAGAATTTTTGATTGGAATTGTAAAATAACACTCACCTGAAACAAAAAAGAACAATTATACAGTCGTTGTAAAAACGTATATGTAAATATCATCATGTACATAATATTGTAATATATGTATGTACATATCCATGGCTTGGTGCACAGATATTGTATTTCCACTTTTGAATTTGTATCGAATTTTAAGTTTGTAGATGCTGGAAAAAATCAGGTTTTTCGTTGTAACCTTGAAAGGAACAACCTGAATTATTCCAGCAAAAATGGACATACAATATCTGGACACTAGGCCATCGATTTGTAATATTTAATGAAACGAATAAAGTGCTATTTCGTATTTTTCCCTATAAACATGAACAATGTATCATAAATTGATTAAAATCGAATTAACCGGCATGTTTCAAATGCCGCATGCGAAATGATAAATCAATTATTTATTGAAATTTGCTTCTATGTGATTGAGGTCAAAACATTTATACATACATATATATACATTCATATGTATGAGTTTTGAATCACAGTTTTGAATCACAATCACGGGTTTTGTTAACCCATGAATATAAACTTTGCAACGAGACATAACTAGTACATATGTACATATATATATGTATATATATATATATATATATATATATATATATATATATATATATATATATATATATATATATATATATATATATATATATATATATATATATATATATATATATATATATATATATATATATATATATATATATATATATATATATATATATATATATATATATGGTGAGTTCGGTCTTTCGTGTCATGCGGGGAAGACGTGCTTCTGCGTTCTTCCCGCTATTACTCGCTTAAACCCGGCTATTGCACGAAATTTAATCTAAAAATTTAACCATCTAATCACTTATTTTACTAATTGCATCCTAGTATAATTTAAGTGTAAAAATAAACAGACGATCGGCCGTTAACAGCGTTTTTAATATCAGTGATTGCGAAAAATTTTGTGTTAATTTTGTGTCAGTTACAAAAGCGTATACGAACGAGATACATCTCCCTACCTGAATACAAAAAAAATAAGGGTCGCCAGTCAAAATTCGGTCCCACAGAAGCAATAAATCTTCCACATAATTGCTTTCAGACAAAAATTTTTAACGAACTTTACTTAATAGAATAATAGCAAACAGAAACGGTGTTTCCCAACTGTCTAATAGTTCTTTTTCATATTTAATTTATATTAAAGTAATTCGTGTAATTTTATATTCTTTACTAAATTTATTATTAAAATATTAAATTGCAAACCGCACTCACATATATAAATCCGTTGTCTCCAAAGAGGCGTCTCACGATAAAGATCTGTAAAAAAGTAGTATAACAATTGCTAATCTATTATTATCATAACTAACTACTTTCACTTACAAAGTAACCCTGTTAAATGGCATGTAATAACTCATAAGTGATCCAAGTGATACCTAGGATGACTATCTGTCAAAGCTGACCACAGAGAAGAGTCTATGGCGGTAAGAACTCACTCCTTGAATGGAAATCTCTCTCAAGTACCGCCTTTTTCTCAACACATCTTGGATAAATGCGAGAAAAATAATATCCAAACCTCCAACAAGGTAAGAGTGACGATGGATGATAGCTTAGCTAATAGAAACCTGTATTTAGCCACGTACAATGTAAGAACGTTATCGAGTGAAGGAAGTGTGCTTGCATTAGAGAATGAACTAGAAAATATCAAATGGGATATAATAGGACTTAGTGAAGTAAGACGAAAACAGCAAAACCAAATAATCCTAAAAAGTGGTAACTGTCTCTACTGGAGAGGGCTACCAAATGGTAGAATAGGAGGAGTAGGGTTTCTTATCAATAAGAGAATAGAAAGAAATATTATAGAAATAAGCGACATATCGGAACGTATGTATATGCTATATAGTATTAAGAATCTCGAGCAGGTACACTTGTCAAATCTTCCAAGTGTACGCCCCCACATCTAGCCACCCAGACGAGGAAATAGAAGACTTCTACGAAAAAATACAGGACGCATACGATAATAGCCGTCACCACTTTAAAATAATCATGGGCGACTTTAACGCAAAAATAGGACAAAAGGCAAATACTGAAAGAGCAGTAGGCAATTTTGGTACCGGCCAAAGAAACGACAGAGGCGATCGCCTCATAGAATTCGCAGAACACAACAGGCTCTTTATCACTAATTCATTTTTCAGGAAAAACACCAACAATAAGTGGACTTGGGAGAGTCCTAAAGGAGACAGAAACGAGATCGATTTCATCCTAACAAATGCCCTGCACTCCGTTAAAGACGTTAGTGTTTTAAGTAAAGTAGATATAGGTAGCGATCACAGATTAGTCCGTGCCAAGATGGCCATTAATATAAATTGCGAACGTAGGAAATTAATAAAAGGATGCAGTAACTCTCCAGATTTCGCTCAACTAAGGTCTAGGAAAAAGGAATTCGAACTCGAACTTGGAAATCGATACGGGAAATTAAACCCAGAAGCAGACATCGAGGAATTGAACACTGTAATTAGTTCGGTTCTAACCTCAACAGGTAAGAAATTAGGTGGATTCAGGAAACAGATTAAATTAAGCAAAATTTCAGCGGAAACAAAAAACCTAATTAAGCATAAAAGGAATTTAGATAGGGATAATAATAAGCAAGAATACAATCTAGTAAATAAGGAAATTAAAAAGAGAATAGTCAGGGATGTCAGGGATTTTAACAGCAAGCTAATAGAAAATACCATTAAGAATAACCGTAGCCTGAAAAAGTGCAAACAGGATCTTTTCTTAGGCAAAAACCAAATGATCGCAATCAGATCAGAGAGCGGAGTAATAATTAGGAATAGAGAAGAAATCATAGACAGAGTTTACACGTTCTATGCAAAACTATACGAGAACGACAACGGCCAATTCCCCGCTCTGGAATCGACACACGGCCAAAGGGTTCCTGCAGTATTGCCTAGCGAAGTAGAGGCCGCGCTAAAAACTGCAAAGAACGGTAAAACCCCAGGGGAAGATAATATTCCCATTGACTTACTAAAATGTGGCGGCCCCCCCCTAATTAATATCTTAGCTAGGCTTTTCAGCAAATGCATCCAGAACCAAGTTATACCAGAAGGATGGAATAACGCAACTATCATTTTAATACACAAAAAAGGCGACAAAAGCGATATCAAGAACTACCGACCCATTAGTCTACTTTCAGCGGTCTACAAGCTCTTCACGAAGGTTATTACAGAAAGGCTGAAGAATATCCTCGACGAGAACCAACCTATAGAGCAGGCAGGGTTTAGGGCAAATTTCAGCACAATGGACCACCTCCAAGTAGTTGGCGAACTAATCGAGCGCGCCAACGAATATCAACGGCCATTGTGCCTAGGTTTCGTCGATTATGAGAAAGCCTTCGATACAGTTAGTCATAATGCAGTACTTAACGCTCTAAAAACACAGGGAGTGCCGGAACCCTATGTGGGACTGTTAGCTGCAATATATAAGAATGCCACAGCTTCGGTTAAAATTTTTTCAGGTACAGATAGATTTAGCATAGGAAAAGGAGTAAGACAAGGAGATACAATCTCGCCCAAGTTATTCAATGCGGTGCTTGAGGGAGTTTTCAGGAAATTGGATTGGGATACAGCCGGAGTAAGCATCAATGGTCGCTTTTTGAGTCACCTTCGGTTCGCAGACGATATAGTTTTAGTAGCTCGTGATTCAGCTGACCTACTTATCAGACTAACACAGCTGGACAGGGAAAGTAGAAAAGTAGGATTAAAAATTAACGTAGATAAGACTAAACTAATGTTCAATAGTTATTGCATGCCTGATAGCATCCCCTTAGATGATAAACCAGTAGAAGTAGTAAATAATTATTTATATTTAGGTCAAATAATTGACATGTCTGGTAGTAAAAATGAAGAGATAAAGAGACGTATGAAATTAGGGTGGAGTGCATTTGGACGGATGAATGCTGTTTTTAAATCAAAAATGCCACTCTGCCTGAAGAAAAGGATCTTTGATCAATGCGTTTTGCCAGTGATGACGTATGGATGTGAAACTTGGACACTGAACGCCAAGATGCAAAATAAAATCCAATGCACTCAAAGAAGTATGGAACGCTGTATGCTTGGCATAACGAGGAAAGACAGGAAGCGGAACACGTGGGTGAGAAATATGACAAGGGTAGTGGACATAGTGGATAGAGTGAAGAGATTGAAATGGCAATGGGCGGGTCACGTAGCTAGGAGGATGGACGAAAGGTGGACAAAAGAAGTGCTTGAATGGTACCCGAGAGAAGGCAAAAGAGTAAAAGGAAGACCGCAAGGAAGATGGGTGAACGAAATTAGGAAAATGTGCGGAATGAGATGGATGAGTGTTGCGCAAAACAGAGACGAGTGGAAGCGTGTTGGAGAGGCCTTCATCCAGCAGTGGATGGCGAATGGCTGTAAATGATGATGATGATGATATATATATATATATATAAATATATATATATATATATATATATATATATATATATATATATATATATATATATATATATATATATATATATATATATATATATATATATATATATATATATATATATAAAATACGTATACGAATATCCACATTGTAACTAATGTAAGTGAAATCTCCGAATGTACGTTGGTAAACCCATAACGACTATGACAGAAATCCGACTACACTTTTTTCGTTCTGCTAGTTTATGCTCAACCCAAATAAAGTTTTTCGAGGACGTCTTGATATCCTCTTTAAATATCCTTTTAGGGTAATTCAAGAAATACGATGAGAGTTGTGGAATTCATTTTCTAAAATCAGATGTAGTTTTTTTTCAAGTATGTTTTTGTACATATGTAATATATAAAACTTAATAACAGTGAACTATACAGTATGTGATATTTTGTTGTACACTGTAATACGTTTTATTTAATATTTATGGAACTTCAAAAGTTTCGTTCATATAATAAAATATACTAATGTTGTGCCCGTTGATATTATAATATATAATATAAATAGTATAATATAAATAGCAAAAATGCATGGTTTAATTATATATATATGTATATATCGATGAGATTAAAACCTTAACTATGAGGGGAAACTCCTATTTTTACTAGCCTCTTCTTACTTTCACTTACAATTTGTAGTCAGAAGAAATTTGGGTTCTTTTCCACACTTCCGATCGTTTTCAAACTTTGCCATTTTGCTCGAATTGGTCATCAATATTTGCATGTGGAAATCAAGTCCGCCATTATTATTTATTTATTTAATACTTGGGAAAGGTGGCATAACCGATTATTGGGTTAAAAACGACATCTACAGTATTAAATTTGTACATATGTATATAAATTTTATAGATTATAAAATTTTTAATTCATATCCAAATAGTGGTGACATAGTGGGTAGGATGGTTTTTGCTAATTTGACGAGGAACCGCTTCAATAATGAAATTAGATAAATGGGCAAACTCCATTAGGAAACGATCGACTTGAAGTCACAAATATCCGTCTGACCTGCAGCATTAAAGATTATACTCAGAATAAATTCTTTTCAATCGTGGTCAGCTCACGAGATCGAACCCGGCGACCTCACGGTGCTTAGTATCAACGCAACCACCAAGTTTCTGAGCATTTAGCGTCATATATTGAAAATTTATTTAATTAAATAATTATTTTTCTATTTTTTCTACTGGCGTTTTATATTGTTTATATGTAGTTAGGTAGGCAGAGTTTTTATCATTTTTTTTTAATTAAACAATTAAATATAAATATTAAATTAAATATACATATGTATTTAAAAGGTATTTGAAAAAAATTCGACCGCGTACGGATCGACAAACGATTTTTTATCGATTTTTTATTTATTAACTTAATATGCCAACACTCATGCGATAATATTTCATTAAGTATAAGACTTCTACATATAAGACTTCTACTGCAAGATACTCATTTATGTAATTGTTTTAACTATAAATGTATTATTATTCAATCTGGAAATAGTGAAGAATTGGAGTAGTCAATAATGTTACTAACGAAAGAAAAAAAAACACCAAATACACTCCTATAACGCGGTAGATTGTAATATGTTTTAATTTGTTTTCTTAGGAAACCGATTTATCGCATTATAATGGGTTTATGTGTATGTATTTTTCTTCAGCAAAAGTGAAAGCCACTTATACGCTATATATACGCTACTAAATATAAAATTATCTTAAAAAGGTGAACTTTTGGCGACAGATATACCTTCGTCCCTTTCAAGTATTTTTTTAAAAACATAAAATGTCAATACAGTTGAAGTCCATTCAAGTACCTATACATATTATTATATATGCATACGGTTGAAAATGTTAACAAAGTTGTTTCACTTTCAAAATGAACGATAAATTATATGATTATCTTATAGCCATGTACGCGCACATCTTCTACCCATAAACTAATTTTATTATGCAATGGCATCTTCAGCGAACTGAAAGTACTTTCCTAAACCCATTTCATTACAGTCGTTTTCACCTTTTCCGACAAATGAAAGTACCGTCCTCATACATACATAAATACTGGTTAATTCACAATCAGATTAATTCATTGTTTGACCTTTCGACAAATAAATAATACATCAAAGTGTACTAAATGGCGACAGCATGACCTTGTCTAATTATCGAGCTGTATGTGGCCATAACGAAAAGTTCTCAAGCCAATTAAAAACAAAATGTAATCTATAGAGTTCGAGGAAAAAAAAACGATTAAAAGTTAAGCACTCCATATATTAGTATTTAACAGGGCTGTGAAGTCATTAAAAGGCTTCTTCAGGCCTCTCCTCAATTTGAACTAAACACGAGAAAAAGACAAAGACAATGTGTCTCAGATATGAATATATATATATATATATATATATATATATATATATATATATATATACATATATATATATATATATATATATATATATATATATATATATATATATATATATATATATACACATATATATATATATATATATATATATATATATATATATATATATATATATATATATATATATATATATATATATATATATATATATATATGTATGTACCTACATATATATAGCCAATTTTACTTAAAATTATAAATAAATATTCATTCACATTACTAAGTAAAATAAATCGATTTAAGCGATGAACAGGAGTAGGAGTCGCTAGAGTTTTTAACATGTGTCGCACTGTAGTGGATAGCGAGTGTCCAGGACATATTTTATTTTATTTCTCCAAATATACTGATTGCAGGGTATTCATATTTTATGTATTCTTCATCAAAACCTCTATGATTCAAATCGAATTAAAACAATGATCAATATCAAGAGAAATAATTATTTTCGCGGGAAGCCCCTTGTACATGTGCCTCACAGATGCGAGAGAGAGAGAGAGAGAGAGATAAGAGGCATTCAGTACGCTGCGCTCAACGGTTATTGTGTGAGCGATATCAGCTGTTGATGTATCAATCGTTATTTTATTTATTTCTTGTACTTATTATATATTCTTCGACATTAAATACACGATAAAATGAATAATCAACCTCGCAAAATTTGCAATATTTTAGCACACATTTTTAACTGGATGCTTGGCGTCCAGCACAGTGACTAGTGGATTTTTTTTAGCACAGTTAGGCAAGTGTTAGCACTTGCCATAATGTAATAGAACTTGCTTGACTCCGGTCAAAGTGCCACGACTCCACCTTTCCGGCTTTGACTCTGAAATTCAATTACATAGGATTCGATTCTCAGACTATATCAAGGTCTATTTATGGAATACTCTGTACACTTAGTTTTTGTCTAATTTTATCGAGGTTATGGGTGAAGATGTTAAAAAAAACACGATTTTGATTACAAATCTGAATCGAATTTTAAAAATTTATTTTTTTCTATTGGCTTAATTTATCAATATCCCTGGAGTGCTAATACAGGATGTCCCACATGTTATACATACATATATAGTGAGCTGAAGTAAATCATTGACATTTAATTTAACTTTTTCTCCTTTCAATATTTTGCATTTTTTATTTTTGAATGAAATTACACATAATGGAAACTGCACGGAAAAATCAGTACGAAAATATTCTCTAGAACATTCAATATGGACACATTAATTTGTTCCGTAATATGTACGTGGCTTAAACGGAGCAGCAGCAGTCGACACAATCTATTCATATTATGTACATATATACGGTAGTACATGTCACCGTTACATATCAAGCAAAACGGTTTTTTTCCACTGTTAAAGTATTCACACATGATGCGATGTCATATTGGTGAATTAACGCATACCAGCGAAAGTACGCATGTGCATGTGATATGAATGAAACGTCATATTGTGACAGTATTGACTTGACAATACTACGCAAACGATATTGTGCCGTATCGTCGCGCTCTGTAATGTATGCAAGTCGATTTTGCCTTTTGCACTCAAACGTGCGCTGCTGTATAGTTAGAATAGAAGTAGTTAGTGTCGGGTTGTTGACGTACAGTGCTGGATAATATATTCTTAAATAAACCTTTTGGCGTAACGAATCTGTCAAATATCAGAATTTGATCTTAGCATAAGGAAAAAAACTAAGATATTAGTCTCAGATCTGTATATTATACTTTAGGCATTTTTTAGTCATCCTTAGTGAATATGTATTCGGAGTCACCTAAATCTTAGTTAATATGAAGTAAGTAGTTGGAGTCACCTAAATTTGTAATGACTTCAACCAATAAACCACGACTCCGCGACTCGAATTCCGACTCCACAGGCATGCTATAAAATAAAATTAAGATGAGGTAATTTTTCACGATGGGAAATAGTGAATTTCTTTAAGAGCCTATATTTACGTTCGGAAAAACAAGCGAAAGAATTTACATAAATTGGACATAACACTAAACACAGCTCTCATCGCATTATAGCCCATATACGTGTGTATATTTATGTATTTTTTTCGTACGATTAGTGTGACCAAGCAAGCGTGCGGGTCAGGCGATTGTTCAAAAGCGGTTTAAGCTCGAAATCCAGTTTCGAGACTCGTCTCTTATATCATCTCATTCGAATCTTGAATAATCGTTTGTTTCGATCGTACACATTAAATAATTGCGCCATTAGACGATCTCCGGCAAGAACTTCCTCTTGGATAACGGTGGAGCCTCTGTTGGATATCTGTTCGACCAGTTCGGAGATCGATTGAATGCGGTGACCATACGTCAGATACGCCATTTAAAAAAAATTAAGCCACTCCCAATCGCATACATTTTTTTGGAATGGGATGTCATTTATATACATATATGGAGAATAAGAGTGGGCCAAGTAAGCTTCCTTGCGGAACGCCAGCTGCGATTATTTTCGGAGACAATAATTAATTATTAACGCCAACAGTAAATGTCACCGTAATGTATCAAACAAAACCGGTAATTTGGGCCACTGAAAACGTTATAGTGGCGAGTGCACGCGTACTAAAGAAAGTGCCCATGTGCATATGAATATTTTCGGAAACGTCGTACCGTGACAATATTGATTGATACTGTAATGCATATGTAAGCCGATTTTGCCTTGCTCTCGATTAAAACTTGTCTAAAGTTACGCTTCTGTATAGTATGTATAGAAAAATAGTATTTTCCGTGCACCGCTGTACCAGAATGTGACACAGTGACATTCCAGTCACTGTGTTCATCATTATATAAGTAATAAATAAAGTGACATTACAGAATATGATAACTAGTCACCGGACCCAGAAGGTGCCGCGTATTGTTCAAAGGTTGTAAATGCATTGTTAAAGGTTTTCCGAACCTTTTTTACAAAGGATTTACAGCAATGGAACAATGGATAGCACTGTGACTATCTGGTGGCTAATGATAACGCGTTAGTTAGGCCGCACACCAAAGACGCATACAGCATGCACGCTGCAAAAAATTCAGGATGTATTTATTAAACCCATATATTTGAACAAAAATTTGCTGTGAGCCAAATTAAATGAATCTTCATTTAAATTTGACCATTTAACAAAATGAAGGCGTCGCTTACAAACAAGCATCTCAATCTTCGTACGCATTTGAGATTCGCGAAGAGCTACGTCTGGACAGTGTTACTACATGGATGTGAAACGTAGACTCTGAAGACCAGGATGATCAGCCGCACCGAAGCTTTTGAGATGTGGTTCTGAAGATACCATGGACCAAAAAAAAAAAAAAATCAAATGAAGTTGTTTCTGTCATCAAGCGGAGAAAGATCGAGTACCTCGGACACACGGTACGGGGTCCAAAATACGAATTTCTCCGTTTGATAACCATGGGGAAAATAGAAGGTAAAAAATGTATTGGCAGGAAAAAGTTGTCTTGGCTTCGAAACATGCGCATGTGGACCGATATGAGCGCCGAAGAGGTGTTCCGAATCGTTGAAGACCGATGCGGATATCTTCAAATAATCGACGAAGTGGTCGCTAATGTCCGGAAGCGGACAGGGCATTGAGAAGATTTGTACAAATGATCGACACTTAATTCTATATATGACTCGTTATAATTGAAAGTGGCATATGTCCAATTTTCTTCATTTCAAGAAATATCTCGCAAAATATTAAATATTATGTTTTGCGTTTAACAATATTTAAAAACAGTGGTGGCCTGTAATGCGTTTATTCTGTTTTTTCCTAGATTATGGACATATCGAATCAAAATAAGTGATAACAATTTGTGAATTAAGTCAAACAGAAATAGTGTTTTTGGAACTGAAAATTAGACTTTTCAATTTCGCTTTCGAATATAATGGATCATATATGTATGTATATTTGCCTGAGAAATTCAACTGCGATTATATTTTATACGCTAACTAAATTGTAACGACAGTATGAAGGCCATCGAGGTGTGTACCGCTGACGGTGTGGTCACCCCAAGTCGACTGGTCACTTATCGCAAGGGTTCACTTTCACCAACTTCCTACGTGTGATGTGCCCGATGACGACTCGAAAGATGTAATTGCCATCGTTCGCTTCTGTCGTAAAGCGTGACGTCACAATATTGTACAGTATCGGAATTGAATTCTAATTCGATTACAATGTGATCTTCGGCGATGGAAATTGTGATGGTTTTCCGACCTTCCGAAGCGGTGAAAACTCTCGAGAAACCTCGCGCTCACAATCGGCACAGATTTATATTTTTAATGAGTTAATTTAGATTGCGCTTGATGACTCAACGGCTCAAACGGCATGGTGAAATAATAATTTATTTACATATACACAGTTCGTTTCTTCAGATACACATATTATATATGTATGTAAGTATAAAAATGAAATCAGAATATACACGAGTCTTTGGCAAGAATTTATGAACTTTTACTCGTGACTTCGTACGTGTCGATTTTTCAAAAATTTGCATCGCTAGTCGAAACATTTTTTGTGAAAAGCTTTAAAGCAAAGAGCTATTGACATTTATGAGGAAAAGCTCGCTTTTTATTTTGACCAAATGTAGGTTTACATCGGATTGACACGATGCGAGTAATTTAGACGTCGAAAACGCTCAAAAACTATTGCCACTCTGCGAGTAAAGTCCAAGTTACTTACGTCGTGTCAACCCAGTATTATCAATATGAATAAGTTAAGATGTCTCAAAGCTTCCTTTTTATTTTGACCAAATGTAGGTTGACATCGGGTTGGTACAATGCGAGTAGCTTGGATGAGTAGCTCGTACGTCCAAAACATTAAAAAACGATCGAGAAGCTGTGAGAAACGTCTAAGTTACTCGTTCAAGCTACTCGCGTCATGTCAACCCGGTATTTTTTGTTGGGAACGTTGAAAACAGGTCAAAGTTTCTATGACGACGATTCGATTGGTTGAATTCCGATTGAATTTATTCGAATTTCGATTAAAATAAATTTAATACAAAAACAAATGAATATTTACTATTATATTCGCTATGTTTAAGGTGTTTATATTACAAATACTGAGCGAAGCCGGTTAAAACAACTAGTTATTAATAAGTCTCAAAACTTGCTTTATATTTTGACCAAATGTAGGTTTACGTAGGTTAAATGTCGTTTCCTATCAGAGTTCGCCAATTTATTTGATTTAATTGTTGAAACGGTTCCAAACAAGTTAGCAACGTATCCTCATTTGTCACAATTATTTGAATATATTTTCAAATTCATAATAATAATATTATAAATTTGTATTTTATTTGATTTCATAGAACATGAACACTCGCCTTTACAGATCGCTCCAAAGCGACGAGTGCACTTCAACAGATATGATACAATCAATATATATAAGCATTTTATACAGTGCGAATTCATACAAACATCCAATGTGACTTGTATCGAGAAATTTTTACAGCATTTTATAATCAGATTGGTGAACCTCAAGACGCTGAATAACTTGAGATTAGCAATAGAGATAGGAAAGAAAAAGCCATTTTTACAGGAACCCTTTCAATGAAAACCAGAGAAGTTGGCAAACTCTGATAAGAAACGATTGACCTGGAATTACAAACCAAGGTCTGGTCAACAGCGGGACTCAAGTGGAACTCGAACTCGTGACCACTCTGCTTGAAAGCGTAATATGCTAACCATTAGTCCACGCCGCTGGTTATAAGCTACTTATGTACAAATTTGGCCATATGTGTCACCTTGGGGCAAAGCCTGTAATGGCACCATGGTAAATATATATATTTTTAAATAAAAATGAATGGAGAATAGTAATTTTTTTTTTATGAACTTGTTTTACTGTCAATAGAAACGATTTTAATTTTAAGGAATATTTAATAATAAATGACAATACATTTTTAGCATCATCTTTTTTTCTGAAAGTGCACAGCAGATTATATACGTATGACTTAAATGTATATTGCAAATATGGATAATAAAAAAATCAGATAATAGATAATAATAATTTGAAAGTTCGGGCACATTTCACACGCTGACCTTTGTGAATTGTTGAAATGACTATTATTCTGAAATTTAAAAGTCACGCTTTTCTCTGAATATCAGAATAGAGCTATTTTATTTATTCAAGGCAAATAATCTATTTATGAGACGTTTAGATAAAAAAATTAATTTAAACAAAAGCGATAATAATTCTAAATTGACGCAAACAACCAATGAAATTTTGAAGGTTCTAATTTAATAAATTACATGAAAAAAATTGAGTCTTGATTTTATACTTGATTTATAATAATAATTATTACGTAAAATATGCAAAAAATGCCCCATTCAAAAGTGCAAACATGTGAAATAAGAAAAGTGATACCTACTATGTACATATATGTATATGTGTATGCAAAATTACGTGTTTCTCATAAGGATTCAGCGTTAATATACATATGTATATACGTATGCATATAATGCCCTAAAACTGTTTGCTGTTAAGAGTCTAAAGGCACACATAATCGTACGGCACGGCTTGCTAAGGTAGACTCTAGCTGTGAATGAGCGTGTCTTATGTGATTGTTAATTCGTACGATCTTATTATTTTAACAAGTTTCTCCTACAATTCTTAAAATATGGGAATCACCGCTATCGATCACTGTCAAACCTATGTCAATACAAGGAAAATATAATATAACTAGCGACATGGACTAGTGGTTAGCATATTATGTTTAGAATAAATAAATAAATAAATAAATTATGCTTTCGAGCAGAGTGGTCATGGGTTTGAGTCCCATTAGGGTCCCACTGCTGACCAGACCTTGGTTTGTGACTCAAGGTCGATCGTTTCTTATCAGAGTTTGCCAATTTTTCTTTCACTGAAATGGTTCTTGCTAATCTCAAGTTATTCAGCACCTTGAGGTTTACCAATTTGATTATAAAATGCTGCAAAATTTTCTCCATAGATGTCACCGTGGATGTTTGAAACCGTGAAAACACTTCAGGGGTTGAGGTTTGGTCTGGCATAGATCATGCATGATAGCGTTTTTTTAAATGTGCAAACCTTTAAAATTTAAATTTAAATGTGCCACTCTGTGTGTCTATGTCCTTATAGATTGCGTGTGGCTGAACTGATTTTATTTATTATATTGGGAAAGTATTAAGCTATATAATTAGTATCAACTTGTTCGATAAAATTTTTAAATACGCCTCAAGTGCGGTGAGAACGCAATGAATATTTATTTGTAAAAGTTTCAAAACGAATGAGGCTAAGTGATATATGGATATGTAATTCAATTATATATGTATGTTTGAATTTGGTAGTATTATAATAATACAAGAAAATCCTTGAACGCAAATCAAATACGATGATTATTTCGCAACATCTACGAAGAAGTCAATAAATAGCAAAATTACAAGCGAAAAAAAAAACTGCAAAAATACACATTTCGACTGCAACTGCCCAGCAATGGATGAGCAATCATACACAAAATTTGCCGAAAGTTTTAACATTCGCCTTGGCATCAATAATCTATATATACATTACATCTTGGACGGTCCACAATCTCCACAATTGGATCTGACTTACGTCGAAGCGCAAAATTTTATAGAATTAGCATCGCAAAAGCGGGGAAATAAAATAAAATCAAACGCAAACAGGGACAGTGTAGTCAAAAGAAGCAAAATGGACCGTGTGATTTATGTTCGAAACTACGACTCGCTCTTTTATACGCGATTCGAATGCCCTCAAGATTCAAAAGTTTCCCTCCCCCCCCACCCCCCCCCCACCCCGAGAAGCCTAGTTGTGTTAATTCGAAGTTTGATTAAAAAAATTTACGACCGCCGGCAACATATTTTCTCAACGGGAAAAATTTCCACGAAAAAATAGAAAATCTACCCAAGTATTGTGTGTGTAAATCGTGTTTTCGGGTTTCTCGTATTTTGTCCGATTCGGTTCGTTCTCGTGTTTTATTCAGAAGTTTGCGTTTTTTCCCGTGCTCCGAGAGAAATACATGAAATCATAACAATAAAAAAGATAAAGCGATTCGTATTAATAAAACTCTCATACGTAATCTTGACCGGCGAATGTCGATCTGTGGTATGTTACATATTTACATATGTACATACATATATCACGCGGTATTTGATTTTCGCAATTAAATTTAAATCATAATCAACATGTCTGTACAATGATATGAAAATATTTATCATTAACGATTGAAAAATGTATGAGGTTCTTTATATAACCAATTAATTATCATTATATAGTAAAATGAGACGATCGTGATGTCATGATCCTATACTTTATATTTGTTATATACACTGAATTCGGTAAAATTTCCCACAATGTAAAATATTTAACTACCCGAGCGACGCTGGGTTATTCTGCTAGAGTGTATGTATGTATAAACATATACAATGTGAATATTTATAAAGATTAATACATTTACACAGTTTTAAAATCAATGGCTACTATAGTTGATCCGCTGAAGGAAGTCACTTGGGAAAAACCCACATGCTGTCCCTTACACCGCCTCTCGGCCAATAGCATTTTGTGTAGACAATAGAACATTGTACGTGCGAAATGCTATTTATTGGCCGAGATGGGGTGAAAGGAACAGCATGTGCATTTTACTTAAGTGTCTTCCTGCAGCAAAGGACTATAAATGTAGACTTTTCAGATATGGAGTTTTAGAATGAAAGGGCTTCTATAGAAAAACGCCGGGCAATGCCTGGCAAATATGTTTATCGACTGTGAGATTCTGCAGTTTTTATTATATGTACCCCTGTTCGCCGAATTTAGTATACTGATTCGTTCTTTTTTAGTGGTTAAATAATCAACTACTGGGTTAGTATGGACAGTTTTTGAAAGCATTTGAAGGCTTTTATTACCAACTCCCATTTGCCTCGGCAACGGCGCTTATTATATGGTTATATATAAAATAGTAGAATTTCTAATAAAATTAAAATTTCTATTTTTGGTTTGGCCTTCAAAATATGTACATATTTTATAAGTATTTCGTAAAATTTACAGCATTTTCATGACCATCATATCGCCTACTACAGTTAAGTAAAAGCAAACAATCAAGTGCTACTTTTAGAATTATTTTATCAAATTTACAATGAGTGGCAACAATCTGTGTACATAAAATATACAATTAAAAAATAGAACTGTTCCGAAATTGCGACCGTGTGAAATTGCAAGTGTGCAATTTTTAATGAAAAATCATGCAAAGTACCTATGTAAATCATAAATAATCCAATAACGTACATACGTATATAAGTATTATATACGTAGTTATAAGCCATATTCTAGTGAAATATGAGAAAATAATGTTAATTTGATAATAATTATGTTTTTTATTGATAAAATAGCGATGGGTAAAATTTTACTTTCGAAATGAAGTAAAATTTCTTCTATAACGAAAATAGTAATGGTATTGTATCTACACACATACATATATAAAAAAAATGTGTATTTTTCAAATTGAAATGGTACAATGGTTCAGTTCTCTGATTTACGATCTATATGTTTGGAGTTTTCTTTAAAACTTAAATTGGCAAAAACTTTCGTCTAATGTTAAAAGAATAAACTGGAACGATGAAAGAATAAAAACTTTCTTGATCTTTCATACAATTCAATACATTTGAATTGTATGAAAGCAGTCTGAAAACTTGATACTGTTGAAATCCAACGTTATATGCATATGTACATAGTTATATGATTTTGCGTATATGTACATACATTGTATGTATGTATGAATATGTTGTAATATTTTAAAGAACATCTTCGCAAGATATAATGATTGGATACTGATCTAATCGAAGATGCTAAAATAAATATCCAGTTTATTAACATGCATATGAGCTTAAAATTTACAAAGAAGTCTCATTCAGTAAAATTTAACGGTAATGAAGAAATGAAACATGATTTTTATCCAACAATATTAACACAGAGCGTAGTTTATCTGAGATTATTTTAGCCTATTTGTGTGATAGTCTACGCTCATCATTATTTTCATAATTGAATGTGATGTACGAGTGGAATTTTGATCCTGTCTCTTCCATTTGGTCCTAGTACGGATGTACATATTATACATATACATATTTGCGGCTGGTTCTTATATGTATATTGGTGCTGACTGAAGATGCAAGACATTCACTACTTTGTATTTTATTATTTGATATTTTTACTTTTTTTGCTATTGTTTTGTTATGATTATGTATAAATGTATTTTTGTTTGTGTATATACATATGTATATAGGTATGTATATATTTTTATTTTTCTCATCTCTGTATTTTTTCGACCATTGTGGTGCACGAGGGACTCCATTAGGACCAAAATGGCCCAAACTTAAACTTAAATAAATTATTAAATTTTTAATTAACATAAACGTATGTGCATACATATGTATGTATGTATACAACTATATGTTTCTTTGATTAGAATTATATTGTGATTTATGAAGTTAAAAAAACTGATTTATTCAAATTTATCATAAAAACTTCTACAAATATGAAAAACTATTGTCCGAGTATGTATGTATGTAATAACGAATTTATATGACCAAAGAATATATTATATAAGAAAATGAAACATCAAGCATATATAATATGTATATGTCATGTAATAAATTTCTTACCTTATGCAAAATATGCATACAATAGAATATTTAAATATCTACATACATATGTAGTTATTATAAAAAATCTTTTCTCTTTCTATTATTTATTTGGAAACCAATTAGTTTCGATTTGGTTAGGCTTATGTACCTAACGCAGTTCGCTGATTTAACAATTATATACAAGTCGAATTGTCGTGGCTTCAAATCTAGACCTCAATCGAAAAATATATTTGATTTTATGGATTATTACGAGCAATCATCACTGGCAAGTTCTGGTTGATTATGAAATCCAGATGTATCTAGTATTCTGTCAGATTTATACGACAATAATGAATTGGAATATGGCAAATACGAAATTGACAAAATTAACAACTACCTACGAAAATCATAAACCATTCAAATACTTAATTATTTCCGCTACATAAGGTGAATATTATAAAAAAAACCTTTCTCAAGACAATTTCACTACACGGAAAATAATATAAATATTTGACATGGCAATTTCCGCTACATTCAGAATCACATATGTGTGTATGCATATGTACATATATAAAGAAAAACATTTAAGTTACACGGCCTTTTCATTCGTACAGTATTGGAAAAACACTATAATGAACGTTGATTAAATGTTCGGGTTACGAGTAAACATACACTATTTATCCAATATATGTATGTAGCTTCTACAAATCGCTGACGATTCACCTAACTATCATCCCAGAATCCTATTCCAACAATACAATTAGATAAGTTATTAGTTTTTCAGCGGAATATATGTATCTCATTGCAGATAAATCCACACATCTACGAGCTACGAGATATGTGTGGTCTACGGAGATGCAACGTAACCGTGAGTGATGTTACGAGCCTTCAGATGATTTTGGCGAACTGTGCACGCCTCTGGGTTCGAGTATGCGTGCTTGTGAATGTTTTTTCTTTTTTTTTTTATTTCATCTTTTTTTTGCGGTCCAGCGTCGAGGTAACGGTGAGCCGCCCGCAAAAAGAAAGGACTATAGCGAAACGGTGAAAGAAGGGGCAATAGGGATGAGCTACTTAAACGGCCACTCGTTTCTTCGATTCATCAGTCACCGTTTGCTTGCTTTCTTCACCAGAGCAACTGCATCTGGCCACTCCACTTTCACTACTGAAATGAAGCCTTTTGCGGTAAGTTCGCTTGCGTTGTGTATCTGTATACATCTTTCTGTTTTTACTTGTATGTCCTTTTGGCGATGATTTTTGAATCGTTTCTGCGCGGTATCATATGTATATCCTTGTTTTGGGTCCTTACAGCGTCTTCGTCTGATTCGGATACTTCGGTTTTGTAGTGTTGTGTATCTGTGATAACGCGTGTGTTTCCGAAAAGGACTCTAATTCTAATCTGTTTCATCTGAAACTGTGTTACGAATTCGATTCGTTTCAAGGATATATTACATATCGCAAGTGAAGATGTGATTTTTGACTATATAAGTTTTAAGGACAACTTCTCATTAATTCGATTTAAATATGTTCATATTAGTGTGTACGTTCTGTTGATTTGTCAACGGGAGAAAGAATAATTGTATAGTTTTTTTTTTTTGGGAAATATCTATGGAAATTGTATACATAATATGATTGAATTTCTGTTTTTTATGGTTATGTGACGGTTTAGTATTCAAACTTTAATTCGATTAAAAAAGCGACCAAAATTGAGTAGTATTGATTTAAATAATAATTTCGCCTGACGGGTTTGTAGTTTATAAAATGTCAAATATAAACGGGTTTGTAGTTTATAAAATGTCATATAGTTTATAAAATGTCAAAAATCCGATTACAAACTGATTCTGAAAACGGTTTTAATTAAAAAATAGTATAGAGAATATCTTTATAGCATGGTACATATGTAGATCGTTTCTATAAGAAAATTGAAAATAGTTCCATAAAAAAAATTGAAAGGAAAAAAAGACAATTTTTTTTAGTTCATTTAACTGATCTAAATTTTTTTATATCTACATATATGTATATAAGCTGAATCGAGCTTACAAAGTTAAGCAAGGAGTATAACCAAAGATCAGCGTTGGAAAAATGCTTTTAAAATAATAATAGACCACACCACTAGTGTTTAAAGTAAGAGATCAAAAATGGATGGTTTTTCTAAGAAATTGACAATAGTGAACTATTTTTTGTGTGAAAAACATCCATCTTTAAATGGATGGAAGTGACTTATCTTGACAAAATTTGTATTCTATAATAAAGTAGGTGCGTATGGAACTGAAAATTGGTAGTCCTTACATATCGTAGCGAATTTCTACATAAGTTATGCGTTGCTTTATATACATTACAAACATATATCTTACGTATATACATAGCTGCGTATCTGTAAATTTCCACTAGTTTGTGTATACATATGATGGTGTTAATTTTGTTTACAGCTATTGACTTTGACCGTTGTGGGGTTGTGCTCTGCGCGACCGGAGCCCCCCATCGGCTACGACTACCCTCAACCCTCGGGCAGCTATGGAGCACCCCATAGTGGTGGAATCGGAGGAGGAATTGGGGGAGGACTTGGTGGACTCGGAGGAGGAATTGGAATAAGAGGAGGCGGTGGCGGTCACATCCTGAGTGGAGGAGGTATCGGAGGAGGTATCGGAGGAGGTATTGGAGGAGGCTTCATCGGAGGTGGAGGACACAGCGGAGGAGGCGGTGGAGGAGGATTCTCAGATGGAGGTTTCGGTGGAGGATACGCCAGCGGCTTCGGAGGAGGATACCAATCTGCCATCATCCAGAAGCACATCTACGTCCACGTCCCACCTCCAGAACCCGTCGAGCACAGACAACAACACATCCCAGCCGTAGCACCAGCCCAGAAGCATTACAAGATCATCTTCATTAAGGCTCCTGCCCCACCCGCACCCACCGCTCCAATCATCCCACTGCAACAACAGAACGAAGAGAAGACCCTCGTATACGTTTTGGTCAAGAAACCAGAAGAACAACCCGATATTATCATCCCAACTCCAGCTCCTACTCAACCCTCAAAACCAGAAGTTTACTTCATCAAGTACAGAAGCCAAAAGGAAGGAGGTGGAATTGGAGGAGGAATCGGAGGAATCGGTGGTGGAATTGGAGGAGGAATCGGAGGTGGAATCGGAGGAGGAATCGGCGGTGGAATTGGAGGAGGAATCGGAGGTGGAATCGGAGGTGGAATCGGAGGAGGAATCGGAGGAGGAATCGGAGGAGGAATCGGGGGAGGAATCGGAGGTGGAAGAGACGAAGGTCACATCGGTGGTACTGGAATCGGTGGTACCGGTGGTGGTGGGCTTGATATCGGTGGTGGTGGTGCTGGCCAATATGGACCACCTGGACACGTTCCTGGATCACCTATCCACTAAGTCAATGTATACAATCACATTTCATCGCGCCAAGCCATTCATTCTCATCACCAGGTTTTTGTTTTTTTGAATTAAAAATTAAAAACATCATACATCTATTTTGTAAATATTTACTAGTGTATAGTTTTTCTCTTTAAAGATAATTTATGTTTATTTTTTGGAAATTATATTTTTTTATACAAATGTTTAATGTACGAAAATAAAAGAGAAGTATTTCTCAAATGAAAAAAAATGTTCCATTTTAATTTTTGCACTACAAACAATTACACAAATTACACAAATTTTATATAATATAATATAATACACAATGAAATTTATGTATAAGTCCAAAATTGCTTTGCGAAAATAAGCGACTTAATAATTTATTTTAATTCATATTAATTGCGTCTGCGAATTATTTAATCATTTTTTTTCTTAATTTATAGATAAATATAAAGGTATGTATTTTACATATGTTTGTATGAATATATAAAAAATCTTACCTTGAGACATGTTTTTAAAAAAAAAAAATTTATTTGTTCTAATGAAATAGTTACATTGTATGTACATACATATGTAGATATAATTTGAAAAATTTGAAGAAATATCCAAGAACAGTTTCTCTTTGCCTTTTTTTGATATACATATATTATAAACAATGTATAGGAAATTGCATTTTATTCAATGGTTGTAAAAAAAGTTTGATATGTATATTGCTTGTATATGTATTTATTTTATTTATTGAAATATCAACAGACAACAAGATGTAGAAATGCATAAAAACAAAGAGTAAATATATAATATATATACATATATAACATCCGAGTCCAATTACAGATTAATATAATATATATGTACATATTATATAATATATGTATATGGAGATATAAATATATAAATATCCACTTTTTAAAAGCTTTTTTTGGCATTTCAACATGGAAAGATTGCATTATGTCTATCCATACATATGTATGTACATACATAGTTTGGTTTTAAAAAAATATAATTTTTTTATTGATATTTGGACAATGAAAATTAATATTATTATTTTAATTAAGTGGATCAATTTTCTTAAGTTAATGAAATTTTTCTTACAAAAATATGTCATAAATTAGTGGTAGCCGTTAAATATATCAATTATAATATATGTACATACATATGTGTGTATGTATGTACATACCAAAAATTAATATTTGTGTATATGTTTGTACATTATACAAATCTACAGATTTGAAATTTAATATATTATATAATTTCATGATAGCCTAACTTAGACCGTAGGTAGGTTTTGAAAGGGTTCTGAGCCTTTTTAAAGATTTTTTTTAAATTTCACCTGTTCGAGCTGTCACCAGGTGTATATTTCTAAAAGTTATTTGTAAGATTAAAACGTGATTAGTATCTGATCCAGACGGCTAAATTTAATAAGGCATAATATGATGGCAACATAATAGATAACGTTCGGCAGGTATGTGCTATGAAAAATCAATTAAAATTCCTCTAATTGACAACCGTTGTCTTCTCGAAGCGACAAACAAAAACAAAACAAAAAAAAACACATACACGTATGTAAATATGACGAAATAACGGTCTCGTTTTTGGCACACACCGTGAGTAACCAATAGAGTGGCAATTTTTGATCTTGTTTTGGCGGAACCGGGGCATCTGGTAAACAACTTTTACTGGTTCGCAACGTCTCTTATCTCGCGCATCATCTTTACATTCTCCCGTTTATTAATTTTTATTAATATTTAGTGTTTATTTTTTTTTGTGCCTCCCCCCTCCCATCAATATCTATGAATACATTACGCTATCGAGGCCATCGTAAAAGTGCGACCTTTTGCAAGTAATTATTTGGTCATTAGGCGACCGTAACGGTTGACCAACTCTATGGAGCTTTGTATTTTTGCACGGTTCGCGATATTCTTAAGCGAAATATCAACATAGAAAAATTGAGAAAGAGTGTCTTTCAAACACTTTCAAGATTACCAAATATTACTTCTAATTAATGTGGATCAATAAAACTGCAATAGTTTATACATACATATATTGTAAAGGCAAGTTCTAGAACGTGGAAAACTAAAATTCAGAATTGGGTTTAAGGATCAATTTCTATAATATTCCACAGAGAATATATCGAAATTTGTTTTTGTTTAGATATATAAGATGATATATTTTAAGAAAGTTTCTTTTTCGATTGCATTTTTCATAACAAAGCTTCGAATTTCCGCACAAATATTCTCAATGGGAAAGTCCTTAGATATCTTTACTGGAACAAACCGAATGCTAAAAGTTCATTCATTTTTATTGTTTTGTTGATTGATTGGTTTGATTGTATGAGCTATAGCTCTATACTATTGAAACTATGTATGTATGTACACTTTAAAATGATTTTCTACTAATATGTAAAAAATTCTATCTCATATATCTCAATTCAGTAATATTCACAAAATAATAGACAGGTCTCTTTGAAAATATAATTCCAATATTTTCACTGGTTTTCCTTTATAAAAAGTATGCAAGATGAATCTCCAAAAAAAATATTTATATTGGATGCCAACATTAAAATTGGCTTATTTTATAACAAATATATTGACAAAATCTGCTCTGACATTTGGTCTAATCTGTAGATTATATTAATTTTTTTTTATAAGTTTCATTTATGTTCCTTACTACATACTACTATTCAAAGATTATATAATTGGCTTGGCCAACTCAAATTTTGATAAATTTAGATAGATTGTCATTTGAAATAGATACGTATAGCGAATTTCAAAGTAATTGCTTCGGTAAACGGTGGTTCGAAATTGATTTCAAGATTTTATCTGTAAAAATAAAAATGTCTAGCTAAGCAAAGAAAACCATCTAGAATCGTCTCAACAAAAGTGGTTCTGTAATTTTCTGATAAAAGCTTCTATCAATCTACTCGATACATAATATTTTTAGAATTATTAGTTACTAATATGTTCAGTTTCAATGTACGTATATAAGTAACGAATGATTCAAATATTTGTTTCTTATATGTCTAAAATTCGCATAATAATTTCCTGTTTACCTTCTGGAGTGGAAATAATATAAATAATATAATAGCCAGCAGCATAGTTCGGACGTTAAGCTTCTGCTTACCGTCAAGAAGGGTTCTATCCCTGAATGAAAATGAATTTTTCAGAGTATGCTGTTGGTCAGACCTGGATTTGTGACTCCAGGTTGATCGTTTCCTATCAGAGTTTGCCAATTTTCTCTGATTTCATTGTTAAAACGGTTCCCGGAAAAAAAATTGGCTAAAAATCCTTCCTACCTACTATGTCACCACTATTTGAAATTTGATTGATGTACAATAAAAATTTATTTACAATTCATATATGTCTCGTTCATTTGCGAGTTTTTTCAGTGTCTCGCAATTCAACGACTTATAATAAAAATGCTGCATTTGTATTTGTAATTGGCCAGGAAGGCGCATTGGGATTTACCTGTAAGGCCTTCCTGGTATATATGTAAAAAAAAAAAAAAAAAAAAAAAAATACATACACAGAGTCGTGTAAAGGGGGGCTGGAGGAGGACCATGGGTGTCGAAATTAAATGCGATTTTAAAATAATTACGACAAATTCCCAAAATTTTAAGTGAAATAATAAATGAAAAGATATTTTTCCCACATTTGATTGAAAATATATCAAATAAAAAATAGACCATTTACATACATACATACGTTTGTAGAAGTCCTTCGATTAATAAATATATTTAATTTGCAACTAAAAAAATATGACGATAGCATCTACATATGTACATACTATGTAGTTTTCTTGAATATTCTAGCTGAAAAATTTTTCAGTTAACTTAAAATAGTCGAAATTATTTTAAGAAAATGTAACACAATTCATAGATTTAGGTAAAATATTGCCTCTTTAATGGCAAGGAAAATATTTTTTTAATATAAAGAAACTTGTAATTTGCAATTCGTATTCATTTTGGTAATCATGCTCTTCTATTTGAGTCATTTGAAAATTTAACAGTAAATAAATTTTTATTACATATTATAATATTATACATATGTATGTAAAAAAAGTTTAAATATAATTTTTGAGATTGGGAGTGGGGGGAGGGGGGCGTCAAGTCAAACTTTTTATTCGCACTGCTCTTTACATATATAAATAAATAAATATATGTACAGTATAATATCGTTGGAGTTGATCAATCTGAATCTTATAATTATCCATATGACAAAACACAATATTGGTATAATCGAATATTATTTTTATTTAATTATATAAATATACTTTTATATTATATATATTGAATACATATGAAATTCAAGGTCATCAAGACAAAGCCACATATATACATATTATACATATTTTATATCCAATAAAAATTAAAACATACTCACAATTAGACATCAGTCACGTGAGTGCAACATTAACAAGAAAAATTTTTGCCAGAGCCCAATTGTGGGCTTCATACTTTTCACAAAATTATAAAATAATATTTGTTTTATGAAGTTTCCGATCGCAATGAAAATAATTGAATAAGGTATCAAAAAAGCCAAACTATATAGGAATATACATAAAGTAAATACCGACAAAAGGAAAAAATTAAACTTTCGCAAGGCCGATATAAAGCTTCATGACGGTTCTAGTTTTAGGAAGAAAACACACTGAGTGGTATGGGACATCATGTGTCCTTAGCTTCCAGCTGTGCACGTGTAGAATGAATATGTTTGGGAGGTCGCACGTGTATGCATATCCATATGCAACCGACAAGATTCTTCTAGATTTTTTCAAATATGGGATTCACCGTTATCGATCACTGTAAAGCACGGACAAATACAAGGATAAAATATCACCGAAAACATTCCAGGTGGTGATTTTTGGGATTGTGAATCATGTATATAGACTAGGGGGGAGGGGGGCTGCGTTTTTTTCGCATGTTAAGGTATCTAAAAAAACACGTACCACTTCCCACTCAGTGTGTTTTTGCCCTTAGCCTAGTGTATTCGATGCTTTTAAAAATCAATAATTAAATGCTTACATATATAAGGATTGCTCTATAAAGATGCAGTATGGCTCGGTGGTTACGTTTATGTTTATCACCGAGAGCTTACCGGGTTTAATCCCGTGCTAATCTTTAATACTGCTGGTCAAACTTGGACATTTGTGGCTCTAAGTCAATTGTTTATTATCAGAGTTTGCCAATTTATCGGATTTCATTGTTAAAACGGTTCCTTCAACAAATTGGCAAAAATCATCCTACCCGTTATGTCACAAATATCTGAATTTGTACAATATGTACCAATTTATCTGTCTCTATGGTCTTTCGAGTTCTTCAGCTTCTCGAAATACATACGATTCATGTAATAAAAATGCTGCTATGTTTTGTCATTAATTGTCTAGGAAGGCGCATTGGCGTCTACTTGTTAGGGCTTCCTGTTCTATGTATATCCATGTAAAATAAAATAAAAATAATAAAATATCATCATTTTATTTCAACCGATTTTTCAGATAGATAGACGATACAATTTTTCAAAATTTAAATTATACTCATATGCATATTGTATATGCGTAAGTATGCCCACTGTACATATGTACATAAATACATTGTTAATATTTATTAAGTATTTAACTTTCTTTTTTATTTAAAGTAAAATAGATTTACGACTAGAAAGCTTTCAAGTTGCACTATAAATTTCGTAAATACTTCTATCGTTGCTTTTATTACCGTAAAAACACCATCGGGATGACCCATCACCGAGGAATTTCGCTTGCATTACACGTAATACATAATTCGTAAGCATGCATATACATATGTACATGAACGAAATTT